>NW_017728886.1:32004460-32033764 GCF_001723895.1 Crocodylus porosus
CCAACTTCCTAGGGAAGTGGTGCTGGCTCCTACCCTGGGGATCTTTAAGAAGAGGCTTGATGCCTACCTGGCTGGACTCATTTGAGTCCAGTCTTTTTCTCCCGCCCAGGCGCGGGGTCGGACTTGAAGATCTACAAGGTCCCTTCCGACCCAACTTCTATGATTCTATGATTCTATGATTCTGTGATCTGCTTAGGTCCCTTCCGACCCTAGAAACTATGAAACTATGAAACTATATGAGCATAAGGAAAGGACTGTAACTGAGTAAAAAACAGAAGACAAAGGAGGGGGCCTTCCTCTGTTTCAGCCCAAGTAAGATACTCATGCAGGAAGCAAGAGACCCAGCTATGCTCCTTTCACCCAAAAAGGGCTTGAACCTTTGGTTCCCTAACTTTCTACCACCTTGTCCTAGCCAAAAGGCCATGTATTATCCTAAAGCTTCTTCAGCCTACCCCTTGCAGCTGAGCCACTGCACCTTGCATACCCCACTGGATATAAGGGAGGGGTAATAATGGGGAAGTTTCTACCCCACTGAAGGATAGAGCCCAGGGCTCCTTCCCTCTGAGGGCAGCCTCCAATTCACTATTCTACACACCCCCTAGCTTGTTCTTTTCCCTTTGGGCTCCACATAGCTCACTCTCTTGACCACCCAGGGGGCCAGATTTATAAGGAGAGCTGGTACGGTACTAAATAACGCCTAACTTGTGGTTTGAGCACCATGCTGGAAAGACACAAATATGTAGTTTTGAGCTACCTATGAGTGAGGGAGACCTAGAACTGGGTCTCCTGCTTCCTGACCAAATGCCCTAACTACATGCTTATAAAACTAAAACCTCAAAGGGCCCTCTTCCTCTGACATTTAACACCCACTAGTCATGGCTTACTGCCAGTCTACAATTTTGTGGCTTATGTTCACCCAGGTGGGCTTCAGAGGCTGCTTACCTGCCCAGTCAGCCCACAGACTATTAAGCATGCTTAGTAGCCATGGGGATGCTTATACATCCACACCATACATGGAATAGGATCCTAAACTTTGTTTCTGTGCCAAAAACAGCAGTTATGCAGCTTTACAACTTCTACTTGGGCAGGAAAAATTAGGATTCTACTCCTTCTGCACTGGAGAACATTTCATAGCAGCCTCTGAACATACTAAATCAGAGGAACATGGGGGAATCCACGAAACATCACAGGATCCATTATTACCTGGAGTCTATGTAACAAATACCCACCCCCAACTCCTACTTAATTCCCCATAAAAATCCAAGGATTGGGCTTTGAAAGGGTAAATTTAACCCTGAAAAACAATTGTAAAGAGATACAGCATTCATGAAGACAAGAAAATACCTGCCTGATTTTTCTGGTCATGCTACTATTTGGCACTTGCAACCAGAAGTTATTATTTTAAAAAGAGAATTCACCCATACCTTAAATTACATTTGAAATCCCATTTTGTGCTACTACTTTAAAAACCATCTAAGAAGGTTATAACTATGAATTGTTAGGATTTCATTTTCCTCACCTTACAATTTCCTCTGGGTAGCAGTTGTTAATAGTGTTGATGTACTCTTGAAGAAGTGACCCAGGCTCAGCTTTTATCTCTTGAACCTTTTTAAGTCCACCACTTGTTACAAAGAGACGCCGAGCTTTGCTATCATGTGGTAGCACCTGCAAATAATGAAGTGCATAGTAAAAGTGTGACCCTTTTTCTCTTAAAGGAGTCTGTGTGCTGCAAAGCTTTAATATTAAAAAAAAAAATTGGACACTATAGACATGGAGAATGAGATAAAACAGAACTGCAGTCAATATTCAGAGATGAAACAACTGTTACCGTTTAAGTTTGCTGTTGATTATATAGGGACAGTTAAATCATGGCCTAGTTCCCCTTGTCTGCAACATAGACTGTAGATTTAAGATATAATAGTGTAAATAATACAAAACATTGACCTGCTTATTTCACACTCTTTGTGTAACTACTATTTTAAAATTATTTCTACAAAGGCAATAAGAAAAATTTAACAGTAATAACAACAGAATACTAACAAGGAGTAATAACAGCACCTGCCCCACTATCATTGAGTTATTCAGTCTTTTATTTTGGTTCATGCTGTTTAATTGCACAGCAGATTTTAGGTAATTCTAATGATCTACAGATTATTTCAGGCAAATAATATTGAAAATACTTGCAACTAAATAATGCACACTTAGGATGCTGCTTATCATCAAATCTTAAATTTCTGGCTATTTAATCCCACAATTCTCTGTACAAATGGTAGGCCTCTCTTTCTCTCTGTTTCACATAAAGGAAGAATTCAAAATCACAAAAGTGATGGGAAACAAATGATAGGTAGATGGATTTTACAGCCCTCCAAATGGCATTGATAATACAGCTTTCTCCAGCAGAGGATCCTGGGCAATAAACTTTCTATGTATCAGGCAGGCACAGTTCTTTGGGTAGATGTGATATCTTTATTAGACTGACTAAATAGCTGGGGAAAAGTTCTTTGCAAGCTTTCAGACACAAAGACCCTTCTTCAGGCAATGGGAGACTGCTGATATTATGAGTTCTCCAAGGTAAAAAAGAAGCTAAAGTAAATCTTGTCTGCCTATGTTCTTACACCAACACACCTACAACTAACACTCCTTTCTACCCATCATACATTTAATTCACATTCTGCCAGCAATGATTAAACATCAGACTGGCCTATCCATCATACAGGAAGAGACAGGAACAATGGAAATCTCTTCACTTTGAGAATTGCAGGGACGTGGGCTTCCACATGCCTCCAAGAGGCAAAAACTATTTAAAAGGGACCATGGCTCATCTCATTGGTCCCCCTGACATGCTGACTTCCAGAACTGTATAGGAAAGCAGGACATACTTTCCCCTTGTGTAAAAGAAGCCTTAGGGAGATTCTGTGCTTTTGAAACTCAATCTCCTCCCCCAGCCTCCAAAGGGGAAGCACAGTGATACAAAGACTCCTCTCAGGGAGGTATTTAAATGGTATAGTCCAGTCCTAAGTGTGCACACTTTTCCATAATAAAGTACAGTTTAGAAAACATGACATTTACTCAGCTATAACTGAGTTAATGGAAGAAATATTCCTAATGTCCAAGGACAGAAAATTTCTAAGTCATGGCACAGGAGAGGCAAATGTATTTACTGCATATAACTTTATTTTAAATATGTATGTTGGGATGTCAAAAGTCCTCAAGTATAGTTTGCTTAATGCAATGTATGAGGAGCCAACATGCTTACCAACATAGTGTGCCAAGCCATTTACAGCTTTAGAAATGGCTTTCATAAAAATGTCTACAACTGGTAACTAGCTACTATGCATTCACTTCCTAACTAGCTGTGGTCAGTCTACATAAGCAAAACAGTGTTAATTTGAACAAATTTGCAATCTTTGTATAGATTTAGCAAGAAGGCTAGAATAAAGCTAAATGTAGTAACAGGACTATAAACAGCCGCACTTCTATGTTTGTGGTAGTCTGCACTGGATAATATCAGAGTGCTTCATCCAGCCATTTCCAGAAGGAACATATCACTAAGAAAATCTGGCACTTAGTGCTAAACACAGAATGGATAAAATTTTACTTTGAAGTATTTTTAGTTGATTTAAATCACTCCTGTGCTGAGGTGGGTGCACCTACATGTTCATTAATGTGGTATTGCTACTGCGTATTCAATTTAGTATCACTAATGAAACATAGTAACTAAATTCACATTAGGCTGCCCTAATGCATAGTAGCAAAAGCACATTCTTTTTTAGGGATGTTTAATGTGCAGCAGCCAAATTTTACTGCGCATTAGCACATTAGCACAGTTTTTGCCAGGACACTCTAATGCACATTAAAATAGGCTACTGTGCATTAAACCGTGCCTATAGATGCACCCAGTGTGATTCAAATGATGCAATAACTTAGTGCAGGTTCTCTACATAGGGCTAACCCTAAAGCCAGAGGAGAAGCAGAGCGTCTTGCTTAACAACAACTGCTTTCTTCTTATTTAGGATTAACAATGACAGGCTCCAGAAACAGCTTTATTCAGCTTTCATCAGGTAGATGAGCAGATTGGTCCAATTTGGGTACTAGGCTAATAAAATGCAAAACACTGGAAGACTTCTCCATTCTCTGCAAAAAACCATCCAGATTGGTTTAAGAATACTTCACACTTGGATGACAACACCACCCTTTCCAAATAAAAGACAGGCAATCTGATCATTCACTGTAAAGAGTCTTTCTTACCTTACTAAACTGCCCAATGACGTATTTCAGAATATTGGGAGGAGCATCATGCAGCAAGGGTTCAAGTGCTGGCAAATATGTACATTTCTGCAGGATGTTTTTTAAGGCCTTTTTAGCCTGTTGAAATATGAACCAAAGTGTTTACAGTAAAATATCAGTGTAACAACAGTTTCAATTCATGACCCCAGTTCCTGGAGTCTGAAGTCTTATCAACTTGTTTTTTATCACAGTTATCTCAAAAGAGCATTTTTTGGAATCAAAACTAAGATTTTCTATCAAGTAACGAGGAATCCATTTTTGGCTCTGGCTTATTAAACCTCAAAACCCTCATTGCATTGTATTCCTGTCATGTTGCCTACAGTCAGAGTGATAGCAATTTTCCATTGACTACAGTGGAAGCAGGGGGAGGTCCTTCTGTAAACTAAAACACTGTCACGTAATAAGCAAATTAAGTCAAAACACACGTTTAAATGACATTTTAGAGCAGGTCAGGCTAGGCGGCACAATGCTCTGCCACCCAGGCAAGAAAAGCACATTTTTTCTAACAAGTTTGACTCCTGCATGACTAGGCACTCTGCTGGCTACCACAGAGATCAATGACCTCATCATGAAGGACTGTCAGTTCAGAGAATATTGGCCTTTATTTTTTGGTAGCCACTAAAAATGACTATGTAGAAGTGGTCTTCTAACTTAACATATCTGGAACCAGTTACATTCCAGCTGACTCTCCTGTCAGTTCATGTAATGTCTCACAAAAGTATACTTGAACAAATTCTGACAGGCAAGTCGTGACTGCCACCCTGGCACAAATGCAAGGATGGCCATAAATAGGAACTGTTGTTTACTCCTGAGAGTGATTTTTTCAAGCCAGTAAAAAATGCAAACTTCTTTCATACTGACAGCAGCTCTATGATATAAGAAAGGCCCATACGTACAAAGAAAGAATACTCTATTAGAAAGAGCTCATTTACTAGAAGCAATAAACATGTTGAAGAGCAATAAAAATAATATTCTGTAGCACTGAAGGACTTACATGTGATAATGAAAAGAAATACATATTTCAGACATAGTGAATACACATACTTTTACTTGGAGATCTTCTGAACTTTCTGTTTCCATGTACAGGGAAAGCAGCACTGGTAATACATTTATTACTGCAATAGCACGTGCATGCTCTGGAGTATGTCTTCCAATCTGTCCCAAGGCCCAAGCAGCTGCTGCCTTAATGTGATCTTCTTGTTCTTCTGACAAGCAGATAGACAGCTGTGGCACCCCCTATAACATTATTCAAAAGTACACACATTATGAATTAAGAGTAGGACGCAAAGACTTTGTACTGATTTCACAGATTTCATAGACATTAGGGCTGGAAGGGACCTTGGAAGATCATCAAGTCCAGCCCCCAAATACTGATAATACTGGTTATTAGAAAAAGCTTATTTCTCTGTTCAAATTTTTCTGGCTAAAATAAGCTATAGGTTGGGGGCAGGCAAAATATGGCCCACAGGCCAAATCCGGCCCATTAGGCACTTTCATCTGGCCCATGGCCAACGAATTGTACCCTGAACGAGCTTTAGTTAAAGCTGTCACTATTTTGAAGTGCAGGACACTGAATACACAATACACTGCAGGTGCTTTAATTAGAGAGGCTCTCAGAGCTGCTCCAATTAAAGCACCCCGCTCCCCGTCCCCTCTCCCCCCAGAGCACATATACAGATCCCCTGAAATTCTAAGGTCTCTAGTGTTTCTTTGTAAAACTATGAAAATGAATACAGTTTAAAGCCATAACGGGACTGATCCCTAGATCATACAATCCAGCCATTAAATTTTACCTCGTTACCCTTGCATTGACGCCAATAACTTGTGTCTGACAACAGCATAACTTACAGAAAAGTAGCTAGTCTTGATCTCAGGACATTAAAAGAGAAAGAAACCAGCACTTCCTTGGTAGTATATTATAAAAGCTCTACCCTCATTGTGAAAAACTTCGTAATTTTTTATTTGAACTTCTCCAACTTCAGCATTTTGCAGTTAGTTCTTGTTATATTTTTCTCTGCTAGATTAAAGAGCTCTTTTGTAGCTGGGATTTTCTCCCCAGAAAGACACTGATGTGCTGTAATCAAGTCACTGCTAGATCTTCTTTTGATAAAATAAACAGATTAAGTTGTGCCAATCCTTGAATGCAAGTCACTTTTTCCAGCCCTTCAATTATTATGGGTTTTTTTCTGAATAGTCTCCAACTTTTCAAACATTGTTTTAAAATGTGGATAGACTCACAGAAAATTAGAGTTGGAAGGGACCTCAGGAGGTCATCTAGTCCAACCCCCTGCTCAGAGCAGGACCATCCTCAACTGGATCATCCCAGCCAAAGCTTTGTCTAGCCAGGTCTTAAAAATCTCCAAGGATGGAGAGTCAACAACATCTCTGGGTCATCTGTTCCTGTGTTTTACTACCCTCCTAGTGAGAAAGTTCTTTCTAATACCTAACCTGAACTTCCCCTGCTGCAACTTGCGACCATCGTTCCTTGTTCTGTCATCTACCACCACTGAGAACAGTCTAGCTCAGGGATGGGCAAAATGGCAGATCTAGCTGGCAGCCAGACTCCATTTCCCAGCAGCCCCTGCCCGCATTGCTGGTTACCATGGAGACTCCAGTAGGGACGGTGCTGTTACAGGGTGGGGCCAGGATTTCCATGGACACTGGCCCCATCAGTGCTGGCAGGGTACGCAACTGGGAGGGAAGCTGCTCTGGGGCTGGGGCTGGGATCTTGCAGTGGTGACAGTGCTGCCTGCACACCCCTCCCTGGCGTATGCGGGCAGTGGATCATGGGTCTACCCTGGCTCCGGACCACAATGTCACCACTGCAAGATCCCAGCCCTGGAGCTACTCTCTGTCAAGCTACGTGCCCTGCCAGCAGTGCTGGGGCCAGTCTCCATAGAAACGCTGGCTCCACACTGTCACAACGCCACTGCCATTGGGGTCTCCATGGAAACCAGCCACAGCAACAGGGGCTGCTGGGAAATGGAGTCTGCTGCAGGTCTGATCTGCCTGCCCTGGTCTACCTCCATCCTTTTTGGAACCATCCTTCAGGTAGCTGAAAGCTGATATTAAATCCCCTCTCGGTCTTCTTGTTTCCAGACTTCTTGTCTCCAGTTCCCTCAGTCTCTCTTCATGAGTCATGTGCCCCAGCCCTCTAACTATTTTTGTTGCTCTCCACTGGACTCTCTCCAATTTGTCCACATCCTTTCTGTACTGGGGGGCCCAAAACTGAGCACAGTACTCCAGATGTGGCCTCACCAGTGCTGAACAAAGTGAAGTAATCACTTCCCTCAATCCGCTGGCAACACTCCTACCACTGCAGCCCAGTATGCCATTAGCCTTCTTTGCAACAAGGGCACACTGCTGGCTCATATTCAGCTTATTGTCCACTGTAACCCCCAGGTCTTTTTCTACAGAGCTGCTGCCCAGACAGTCAGTCCTCAGCCTATACCAGTGCATGGGATTGTGCTGTCCTAAGTGCAGGACTTTGTACTTGTTCTTATTGAACCTCATGAGATTTATCTGCTGTGATCTATACAAGCTTTTCAGAATCACTGCTCTCCAAGATACACTCTCTTTCTGCAGGCATGACCTGCATTACTTGTTTCAAAATGTGTAACTTTGGATCTTTAAATGGGTCTGTTCTACCAAACAGTGCACACTGCCCTCTCCATATGATTATTTACCATTCCAACAATTTTGCATCATCTGCAAATTTTAAAAGCAGTGACTTCATATTTACTTCCAGATCACTGTTTACCATACCATAGGTCAAAACTTCCCATCAAGGGCTTTACCTGCCTGAATGTCACATTATTTCAGAGAGTGACCAATAATATTACAAAAAATTATTTTGGAGCCCCACTAGGAATCCCTCATTTGGTGATGACTGTCCATTAACGACTTTTTTTTTTTAAATATCCACTAGCCAATTCTTTCCCCAGGTAATGTGTGCTCCATTGATATCATAGAGCGTCAATGTTTTCAAATGGTCATCTAGTGCTAAGTAACAGGCCGTATCAAATCTATTCAATCTAGTTATTTTTATCAGTCAAATTTGTAATTGCTTCAAAGGATGAAATCACATTTTACATCAATCCATGATGATTCACATTAAGTTAATTCTTTATTAATTGAATCCCACATAATTTTCTCCTTTATTTTGCCCAAGATTGAAATTGAGCTAACTGGCTTACAGTTATTTGGGGCTATTGCTTTTTCTCTTTTAGATATGGACACAAATCATGCAGGCTTTCAGTCTTTTGCATTTTCTTCAGTAGTGCAAGGTTTATAAAAAACTTCACATGCCAGAGGTCTCTTCAGCCAGTTCCTTAAGGACTCTTGGGTGTGAGCTATTCCGGCCTGCTGATTTAGAAATATATTTCTATCAGATGTTTAACATTCTCTTTAGTTATTAATGGACTGGAAAATACATATCATCCTCATGTGACATAAACACCTAACCCTATTTTCCAAATGTAAAACATTACATAATTATTGAAGACATCTACCTTTTCTGCATGATTATTATTTGACACTGATTCTATTTTTTCCTTAATGGAATGTTTTTGTTTTTTACATAGTAAATCAAAGAATGACTAACACATGCAGATTATGGCCACACATGTAGAAGCTGGAATCTTCACTTAGATTGTTTCTGTAGTCCTGCCTTTTGTGTTGTTAATATTTTCCACATCAGAATGCCATGTTAGTCTCCATTATCTTTAAAAAACATAGACAATTCTTCTACTGCCTCTTGTTTATATGGTAATTCCTCTCCCATCTTAAAATTTACAAACATCAAGTTATCTCATCAAGAATTTGCATGACTGCATCAAACAACACTGTGTTTCAGGAACTAAGCTTTGGTGTAAGCATGAGAATTTTAGTTTTAAGTGTATCATAGTTATGGCACTGTAGATATGCTGGTGTTAATTAAGGATCTGCATGTTTAAGGATCCTTGTTTAAAAAGGGACTGCTGCATTATGGCCACAAACATTCAGAAACAAGCCATACAAATTAATTAATTTATTTTTCCTGTTTATACTAGTGCAACATGGAAAGACCTCACATCTGTTGAAAATTATGCTAGCAAATTAATCCATAGCTATATTTATGAAAGCAATAACTCATCAAGGACTCCATCTTACCAGACTGTCATGTCAGACAGAATGAGTAATATTACAAAAGATGCCCTCATAACTAAAGATATCATTATGTATCAAAACTATAAATTAAAAAAAATATTTGTACTTTGGGTTGTTTTTTATAAAGGTACAAATAATAAATTAACAATATGTAATGAAATAGGCATCTGTTTATAAATTATAGAAAAGAATGGCTACCTTTAATTAGCAAAGTGCAACGGTACTGCCGAATGTGAAATAGAATATTTGTCTAGATTTATTGTTTCCTCCAAAATTATCCCTTTATAAATATTTAACTACAACTAAAGACCCAGATGTTGATGTCAGGGGAGTTACTCCCATGCTTAATGTCATGCACAAGCCAAAATGTTAGCAGGATCAGGATCAAGGAACACACAAAACAGAGAACTATACCACTCTATCCAGAAGTCTGTGGGGTCTATTAATTGGTGTCTCCTCAGAATCTCATTGTAATGGTTATGGGAAGAAAACAAAGGAAGAGCTAACCTTGGAGATGATCACTGCCATTGCCAGGTTCTCTGAATGAGCTGCTACATAACCAAGCATCATGATGCCAGGCAGCCTGACATTTCCTTTGCAGTTGCCAATACAATCAATCACAGCAGCAATTCCTCCTGCATTAACTATAAGCTGTGAAAGCTGGAAATAAAAAGATGAACTAGAGTGATTAAACACTGTAGAGTAGCTATAAGCATAAAATAATATATTCCATCAATCTTTAAATGTATCACTTCTGTTTTTATAAACAGGCATAATACTACTGGTGCTAATCAAATTATACTAGTGTAAAACTTGAATAAAATAATTAATCAGGTACATTATTTGGCCTTATGAGTATAACAAAAATCTAGCAAAACATTCATGTGGCCATTAACTACTATTTTCTATTAACTTTACTGCAAGGAAAGCTGTTTTTTAAATGTTATAGACTTTTGTATTCCAAACTCTATTAGTATTTACTCAAGAACTACAAAAACGAAAGCTTAAAATGTTAATGACTTGTAGAAATTTACATATAGAACCAGATTATTTTATGCTAAATCCCAACTATACCATTCTGGCAGTGAAAAGAAGCCTTAAAATAGGTGCATCTAATTTTTCTGAGCAGTCTTAGTGTAAGTTATAACCAGGCAGGGCTAGGATCCTAATACCTACCAGGGATTAAACTCTCATTCACATTTTTTCCAAATGATATAATTTCAAACATTACTTTGAGAACAGCATTTGCATGGTTTCTGACATCATCAGTGCCTGAAGATTAAATCAATTCTGTTTGCATGAAAGGTATTTCCCTCTGTATTTAAGTTGTCTCCAGATTTCCCAAAGCAGTACATAAACATTTGTTAAATTTAAGTCTGTGTTTGCCTTGAAGTTCTAAAATGTTTAAAACACAGGACTATTATTATTAATGCAACAGCTAGTTATTCAACCTTTAAAATTATTACTTTAAAAATATGAGCTCTTTACAGGGCTTTTGGATGCGGTCAGTTAGGCTCAAATCTTGGAGCAGAGGAAAGAGGGAAAGGAGAACCCTCCCCTCAGGTTGTAGGGCAGCAGCAGCGTCACTCCAGGACTGCTACTGCAGGCTCTCTCGCCTTTTTTCACCACAATAAGCATGAGAATACAGATGCAGGGGACTCCTGTGGAGATGCACTCCACAGCTCAGAGGGGGTTGGGGACATGCATCAACTCCCCACATTCTGACCCCTGCACCAATCCCATTGTGTCTGCACAAAGGGGGACAATGGGGACAACTTCCTCATGAGACTGTCATATCTGGCTTTTCCAGAAAAGTCAGTGGAGAGGATTTATCTCTACTGTAAGACATGTTTCTTTGGTAGAGTTACTGGAAGATAAATCTGGCTCAATATCCATCATTCTGAAGTCAAACATGTAGATTATGACTTTCTAATCTGAGTGAGATTCATTAGGAGGCTTTTTAAAGCCTACTTAGAGCAGTTGTTGCAATCATTCACAAAGGAACCCAGTATTGCTAAACTACCAAAATGTTATCGTATGTCTTGACCTTTTGCTTCTAGCTATGACTCCTGGAGTTGACAATCTCAAGTTTTCTTTTTTTTTTTTAAGTAAGATCTTAAGCCTTCTGGGCACAGAAAGAAGCAAAAAAATGTGACCCAGGTGTAACCAAAAGGCTCAATGGCCAGAAGGCAGAGAAAAAGACCTCAGATTTATGTCTCTTGTGATTTTAAATTCACTTACACAATTTTTGTATGACTGAGGTTGCCAATATTGGCTTCCATAAATAGACACATTTTAATGTTAAATAGTTTTTATTACATTAGAGCATCACATTTTAAAAAGCTTTTATGCAAATTTTATGCTCTGAAGGATCCAAGTCCATATAAATATTTATAAGCTTAACCTATTCAGTTCATACTTGTCTTGGCAAACACCTCCCATGTCTCTAGAAAGCTACAATGTGATGTTGCCAATTCTCATGACTTAACAACAAGTCTTGAAATATTTGTTTTGTTTCTTTCAAACCCTAATTCATAGACCTGTGATTATATGAGAATCAAACTGCTATTTAAAAAACATTCTAGTCATCAGTTTTGGGGAAAACCATTAAAATATGACTTAAAGGCTTGATAATCCCCAAGAAAATTTTGAAACATACTAAATGTAATATTGTTCTTAAATCACATGATTTTTAAGTCAGTCTCATGATTTGGGGAAGGGAGGGCTTGACTTAGGATTTTTAATATTTGGGGCAGATGATATTGTTAACATAATACCCATTCACTGCACTGACACCTGCTGGTAAATAAAAGCTAAGTAAATATATTGCTCCTTCTTTTCTAATCCAATTCTTATTCAATTCACATCTCGGAACATGAGCCAACATTTCCATATTTTTCCAACGGAAACCTGATAGTGCTTTTTGCCCTCTCTTTCTGAAAGGAAATGACAGAATAATACTCTATTTTATTTAAAGTGTAAAATCTAATGATGTGACCTTGTATTTGCATTTTCAAGGTTTTACCTCAGGCGTATGCTTTGCTATCTCTCTAATTAAAGTTGCAGCATTTTTCTTAACATATTCATCCGAGTCCTTCAGGCATGTGAGTACAACTGGGAAAATTTCTGCTTCAACCACCATTTCTGCAAGATCCACAGAATGCTTTGCTATTTGGCTTAGAGCTGAAAGCACCTGACGCTGGTAAACAAAAATTGGTTTGTAAATGAATGCTATGCAAACACCCTGCAACCCATGTTCATCATGTACACAAAATGTTACATCAGGAAAAACAAAGCAAAACCAGAAAATACATAGTCATAGCTATTATACAATTTACTGCGTCAATTCATGTGTCCATCTAATAACTGAGTTTTCACTGGTTCCCAAATAAAAGTTTTTATTTGCTTATGCCATTCAAGTTTGCTTATAAAAGAAATGCTAATTTAATACTACAAATTAAAAGAAAATAAAGTCTACAAAAAAATCCTACAAATTTCCATCTAAGTGCTTATATATATTCATTAAGAGTAGTATTTGTCTTACTTATGGCTATTCAAATAAGACAGTAAAACTGCACACAGAAATAGAAATATATTTTTATGAATTAGACTATAATTATAAAATCTTAAACACGACCTGTTTTAATCAGAAATTTAATGTGTTCTCAAATACATTGTTAAATTAAAATATTTTCATAATATAATGAGAAATGTATAACTTGACTTCCTTGGAACTAGATCACTCACATCTAACAAATGCTTTAAGTAAACTGACTGGTTTATGTAGAAGACTGAATTTATTCCTTAAAATATTGCTACATGATCTTCTCTAAGCAATGCTGGTCTAGTAAACAAGTGTTATTAATTTAAAAGACTAGTTTTTAACTGTCCCTTTCTGAAGAGTTAGTGCTCCTATACATAAGATAAGCACATACAAAACAGTCAGAACTCTTTGTTAATTGCATAGCTATATTTTGTTAAGACTTAAACAATCCCTTCTGAAAAATAAATATATGCATCAATGGTCCGGACTTAGTAACAAATAATGCCTAGTGCAATTTGGAAAAAAATATTTTTAAAAGTACCTTCAGTTTAGCATCAGGGTTCAGGATCATCTGAGCTAAGTGGGCAATAGCCCCTGCATCTACTACCGTCTGTGCTAACTCTGGAGAATGCTTTGAAATATCACTGAGGGCTGAAGCAGCAATCCTTTTCAAAGCAATTTCTGGCTCCAGGATGCAGAGTACTAAAAGAGGAACAGCTCCTGCATCCACCACAGCCTGTGACAGTTCTGTAGGTCCAAGAAAAGTAATTAAGTGAGTATGGGTGACTGACCCTTGTGCAAGCCATTTTTCACCCTGACAGATACAGCAAAGAAAAAAGGAGAGGGTGTACTTCACTGTCTCGACATCTGCATTTCAAATCAGCCCTCCTGGTTTCATAAACCATGTGGACCAATCCACAACTGAAAAGAATACAGGTCAATAGATGGACCCCCATTTACATGCACACATTTGAGGTAGATTAGGCTGAGATGGTTTGTTATTCTGTGTGGGGTTTTTTTTTAAAGTAAGCAGATGTCAGCTGTTTAAGCCCTGGTTATTTTGCACTGATCAATAGGCAAGCATTTTATGCATGGCTAACAACAACAGAGAAAGCCAAAGTACCAAATTTTTACCAACCACCCTAATTAAACAGTATTTTGTCCTGTTTATATAAGTATAACATGGTTATATCAAATAGAGCTATATACATTTTTTAAAATATTTTTTGCACAATTAATTGAAAATGCAACTTGATTTGTTACCAGAGCAAAATTAGGATGTGCTGTCATGCATTTGAAAAAATAACATTTTGATAACTTTAAATACAAATGTTATAATGTATGTTTAGTTAACTGGGAAGTATTGTGTGTCGTCCTGTTTGAGTTCAGTAGCTAACTGCATCTTAATTCAAAAAACATGATTAGCTGACATATTCAAGAATTACATTATTAGAAATGTATTAGCCTTCTGCTATATTTGACATTAATCACAATACTGAAATAAGAAATTATTGAATAACAAGAACAAAAATTACAGACAGCCAAGCTATGCTATTTTAAGATGTTGAAAATGAATACGATTGCATTAAATTCAAATGACCTATTAGATTCTTAAAATAAGGCTTTTCTATGTCTTCTTGATATGCACATCCACTCTTATCTTTAACATTTAACTTGGCTTACAGCACCATGGCAACATATGGCTATTGTATTTCAAGGACCTAACTTAGCTTTTAATTTACTATCCATCAATAAAAGCTTTTCATATTAAGAAAGAGATTGCATATTAGGTTACATATAACATGAATTTTCATGAATTATGTGTAGTCATGTCATCATTACACTGCCTGTGTCTTCTATGTTAATACCTAAATAATCTTCGTGACTAGATACATTTTTTGAACTGGTCAACCATTCATGCACACTCTAATAGGTGTTGAAAGTACTATTTTTACATTGTACGATTGCTTTTACATAAAATGTGAATACTTCTTTCATAAATAAATTAGGACTACAAATATTTTAAAGAGATTATTACAGAATTAATTTTCAATGGTTTATTTTTCAAATAACCATTTTGAAAAATAGTTAGTTTAGGTGTGCATATACACACACACCATACATTCATAATTTATATTATCCATGGCAGCTACACACAGCTCCAAGGTAAAGCAGTCACAAATATATATGTAGAGCTATGGTTTCAACAGAACTGTGTCAGAGTATGTATCACAATTCATTATTTAAAAATAAACCAAAAACCTAATCTACCCAAGAAGTTACGTGTGTATACAGCTAAAATGTTAGTGGCATAATATACTCATTTTTTCAGTAAAAATACATTAAGCATACAAAAGCAATATATGCCTCTCTTCCAAAATGTGTTTTTGTATATTAGGTGACATAAACAAAAAGAAATACTTCTAATAAACACTCTGTTAAAGAGAAAGGATTTTGAGAATCATAAAGACAGGTAGTCCAACTAACTAGCTGACTAATGTAACAAACTCCTTAGAAACCACTTGAAAGCCACCCTTTCAGTTGCCTGAAGACTGCCAAGATGATGCCAAGGACATCACTTCAAGAAGACAGGTGATCCTGCTGAAAAAATATATATTTCATTCCTTATTGTCGGGATACCATCAACCTGTTTCATAAACAATGAGGAAGAAGAGAAGTGGCATATTTTAACATAATAACTAAGCCCCAAAACTTTAGTTTAAAATGAAAAAATAAATCCACAAAATTTTAAAAAGAACGAAATCTAAATTAGATTTGGTATAAATCTGTTCTGAAGATACAGGAGTATGAACTATTTAAATACTGATCATTACTTTTTGTCCTATGTAAATATGTATCAGTTTTTTTCAATACTGTTTGTAAGACAAAATCATTTAAATTACTAGAGCCATACTTTGTATAGGCACCAACCATGCAGCAACCTACCCAGGATATGGGGCCACTATAGTTGGGTTGGTAGAGGAGTTGGCAGACTGAGGCAAGGTTCCTTGGTAAGGTTTTCATCTCATCCCCCTCTACCCATGCCTAGCATAACCCAAAAGAAAAACGTAATGCAGCCTGGGCATGATACTGGTGGTGGAGCTCCATTTAAAAAAGAGCCTTTGGACATCTGTCAGTTACAGAAGCTTTCGCATCATTGCTGACTTGGAACTGTCTTTGAGGGAGAGAAATGGAGGATCCTCAGAGACTGTGAGAAGTTAGAAGACCTGGGACTCCCTTTGGTTCCCAAAGATTCAGGAGCTTGTGGATGTCCCCTGTGGCCTATCCTTTAGGGAGAGGAATGTGCAAACTATACCCCCAACAAAAAAAATCATGGAGGCATCTCTGTGAAGTACATTTGTGGAGGTTTCCCAACTTTGAGCAGGGGGCAGGTATTAGGCCTCGTGTTTGCTCATGTCAGCATTTAAGGACATATGCAATATTCCAACAGTTCATTTCCTGTTCATTCAACTACCTCTCCTCATTGCCACGCACAATCCCATCATTTCACCTGCTTCCCATGCCCACAATCCCACCATTCCCCCACTATGCCAACAAATACTTTGCACACGCTGTCATGAGATCTGTACTCTCCCTATATGACTGGCCAAATGACCTTTTCTGCCTATACAGTCTTCAGTTCTATACAACCTACCTTGAGTCCTGCCAAAATGTAGAAGAGAACAGTGGTCAAAAAAAACTGATCATCTGCTTTCAGAAACCCTTTCGTTTGCTTGTGTTTGTTTGCAAAGTGCACATGTAAAAGCATTTTTTTATGCTTAAAAAGTGTAATTACGATCATGACAGCAGCACAGCAGCAACAGAAATTCACCATTGTTCCTGTGCCCTGGGCACCTGGCCATACCCCTTTACTGCTGAATACATCTCCACTTTGCATAGTGTCTTTCCTCCAAAGGAGTTGCCCTCTAACCACACACAAATTAAAATATACAGCTGCAAAGTTTAAGCTGCATGAGGAAAGGGTTAAGGAGAAAAGAAAAATATTTTTCCAGATGTAGTTTTGAAAAAAACAGACAAAACCATAGAACACAGCTGATCCAGGCACAAGGAACTGCAAAGGTAGCATCCTCTATAAAGAAGCAGCAGGATTGCACAGAGAGAGAGGAGGACAGGGTCTGATGACAAGAAAAATGAATGGATGTAAAAGTGCTTGTCTGTACATGCAAGTAAATAGAAAATATTATTTTGCATATGCTGGGACCTGAGAGGCCTGTAAAAAGAGCTGCTATTGTCAAAAATTAAAACAGAAGATTTCATCAGAGGTAGAGTGAAGCTTGGGCACTTTTACAGAGTTGGTAACAAGCACATGTGCAGAGATGGAAAACAGAACAAGAAGAAAAGTACAGAGTCAAATATGACACTGATATTACAGACCGTGGGAGCAGTGGAAGGTCTATGCCAAGAAGGGAGATGAAGGGAATTGCGTTCAGGTAAGGGTTCTTCTCTTTCTCCCAACAAGCACTTATGCCTTGAGATATTCATCTAAAGGAAGAGGTTACATGCCTAAATTCACTCAACTAGGAAAAGTAAAAGACAAGCAGGTGGGAGTCAATAAGAGCCTGATCCAATGCTCAGTGAAGTCAAAGTTTGTCCTTTGACTTTACTACACTTTATATCAGTCCTAAGAAGCTGTCAAACACGAACATTTGAACATTGTTAGTGTAAAAATGGCTATTCATAATAATGGTAAAGATGAAAAGAGGAAAAAACAGGCTAAATAAATCCTTGGGGGGGGAGGGAGGATGGTTCCATAGAGGATGGAATATTCCATAGAAGAGGGAGTATAGTACCAAGTGCAGTCACTAATACGCGCAGAAAGTGAGTAAGTAGTTGGACAGGTAAAAGCAGAAGCATGACTGCAGAAAAATGAAATGTGTGGGGGTGAGCTAGGCAATGGAAAGAGTTTTCATCAGCAGAAAGATGGACATAAAATGCAGGGAGGAGACCGGTTTCCTTACAAGGACAACAAATATTTTTGAGTTATAAATTACAAGAAACTTCTTGCTACAATTTGTTATCACTTTTAAGCAATCTTAATATGAAAGCACACATAAAACCCTGTTACCTGAATTATGTCTTGCAATATATCCGAGTGCCCAAGCTGCAGCTTCTTTTACTCCGGGGTCAAAATCTTCCAAGCAAATCACAAGTGTATCCAGTGCTCCACAGTCAACTATTGCTTGGGCGAGTTGAGGAGAATGTTTACCAACTGCTCTTAACACAAATGCAGCTGCTTTCTTATAAAAACGCTAAAAAATAGAGGAGGAGATCTTATTTTTACTAACATTTGCTGCTTCAAAAAACGAAGTAGCTAGAACACAGAAAATGAAATTGCATTATTAGTGATAAATCTCTACTGCAGTAGTACAGAAGGACCCAAATTAGGACTCCAGTGTACAAGGCAAAGCAGAAACAGTTCATATGTGTACAGTCCCCTGCCATAGAGAACACATAATCCAGGATTTTGACAATAGGCTTCTCAGCTTTTGACCTTGAAGTCCCCGGGCAACTGAAAAGTTCTGTTTTAATGCAAGCAAAGTAGCATGCTTGTCTTGACAGGAGAGAGCAGCTTGGTGTCTAGATTAGTGGTTCTCAATTTTTTCATATTCAAGGCACACCTCGGAAAATGCCAGCTCTTAGCTGTCACTTGTTTCTTGACTATGGAAAAATAATAGAACAATTCTTCTGTTGCAAAAAATTCGTAGAGAACACAACAGACCACACATTTTTGATTTTGGAATCCTATTTGAAATCTCTGAGTTTATCTTGTGAATCATATGTAGGTGTTAGCACACATAACAGTGCTAATAGTAATTACAGTGCTGCAGCACCATAATTGACAATTACTGCTCTAGACCTTATTAGGTCAATGATTCACAACCAGTGTACTA
This sequence comes from Crocodylus porosus, assembly GCF_001723895.1. Lineage (NCBI taxonomy): Eukaryota > Metazoa > Chordata > Crocodylia > Crocodylidae > Crocodylus > Crocodylus porosus. The sequence continues at coordinate 32,023,352 of NW_017728886.1, forward strand.
AGGCACCCAGGGGTGCTGCAAGATCCTTCAAAGGGTGCTTTGGGGTGTAAGGAGACAAGCAGATAAGTGTGGGCTCGGTTCTTGCCTAGCCATTCCTACACCCATGCTGCCTGGCCCCTCTGCAAGGATGTAAGCAGTGTATACATTTTTTAAATGGGGTACCACCATAGGTGATACATAGGGTGTGCGTGCCCCCCCCAAGAGTGAGTGCTCTTGGCTTAGGCAATGGGCAGGGGGTGCAGGCAGAGTGCTGGTGCCCCCCACCCCCCTCGAAAAGTGCTACTGGCACTTCTGCATGTGCTGCTGGCACTTCCAGGTGTCTAGTCATGGGGGACCCGCCCCCCACAACACTGCCATGGCCGCCTGTGGATGGTCCCCACTTGGCCCGCCCTTGCTGCCAACAGCTGCCTCGCTGCCTGCGGGTGGTTGCTGTGTCCCCCCAGTCTTAGGAGTGCCACCCAATCCTCACAAGCTATGGGAGGGTGCCTTAAGTTTAAACAGATGCCTTGAGTCTATAAAGGCTGAAAACAATTGCATTCCTCTACCTCCCTCAAAAGGCTTGATCCAGTAGGTGTTCTCAGAGCACACAAAAAAGAACAACAACTTTGGGGTCCACACAAGAGTGAGAGTGGCTACTCTTTTCTTTTAAAAGTAGGGATGTAGAAATAATTTCTTCCGTGCAACATCCTAGTAATCAGAACACTCCCCATCCTAATCTGAAACCCTGCAGGGCGTTCAAGCCACACCTCCTCCTACCTCACAGGAAAGTAATCTCACCACCAAGCTACAAGCTGCCCTGGTCTCATGGGTGTAGGCAGGGAGGAGAGGGCAGTCACTCTACCTTTCTTGATGAAGCTGTGCCACTGTGCTGCAAAGCATGAGATTCATGAGGCCAGGAAGAGACTGCGCATGACTCCATAGTCTGCTGGTTAGGGCACTCTGGTGGGAAATGTGGGTTGGACTCTCCATGGGCAGATGAAGGAATTGAACTCAGCTCTTCCACATTCTGGAGAGGTGTCCTGGTCACTAGAACAGGGCTCAACATCCAACCTGAAGGCCAAATGCAGCCTGCAGAGCCATGGCATCCAACCCACAAGGCTCCCCATGGCTAGGGAAATTTGGTGGCATGGTAGCAGTGGCAAGTAATACTCCCAACCCCTTCCCCTGCTGCCAGATTCCCAAGCCCCACAGGGCCCAATCTGAGCCAGGTCACACCTCCACCCCGCAACATGGCTGGATTAGGGGCAGGCCAAGGCCACTCTCCCCGCTGTGACTGGATCAGAGCCAGGCCATGTCCCCTTACACCCTGTGGTCAGATAGAGGCTGGGGCAGGTCCCCTTCCCCTGCAGGGCCTAATCAGGGTTGTGTGGCTCCCCAACCGCGCCACACAACTGGATAAGGCCTCACCCTGCAGTCCTGAACGCTAGATTGGGCCCTCTGGCCATATCCAACCTACAGATGGACTGAGCACTATCAATCCAGCCTGAAGGGGAAAAAAGGTTGGGCTTCTGTAAATTGTCATAGCTCTATTAAGTCAATGGAGCCATGACAATGTATAGCGATAGAGGATTTGCCCCAGTACATATGTACATGTGTGTATGTCTGTACATGTGTGCATGCCTATGTAATTCCTAGTAAATAATTAGGTTTTGGGCAAGCAGACATACTTTTCGGGGTTACTGTGATTCAGAATACATTTTTTTAAATAAAATACATTCACAAATAAGTTTTGAATACAATATGATCTTTTTACTTTTCTTCACTTAGTTGATAAAACTCTGATTTAAGGTCTGATTCTGTTTAGTGGGTACATGTACAGAAGAAGTTTTACTTAGTGTTTGGAGAATCTGATCCTTTCTATATATACAAGTGAACAGAATAGATATGTGCTTTTTTGGCCCACAGGAATTATCAAGTTAGTTGTGTGTATTCCTAAACTCTGTATGAACTGGATAATTAGTTTCCTTTACTTGCCCTCAATCACTAAAGCACAGTAGGCTTTCCATGACCTTACACTAATCTTGCTGATGCCCCAAGTGATTTTAAATCATGACTGTCTCCCAGACACACCAACAGCACAGATAAGATAGTAACATGAAAGATAGAAATCATACTAACTTTGTGCAGTTTTTTTCAAATAAACAAGATAAGGAAATGACTGTAATTCTCTTTCTTATAAATACAGATAAATTAACGAATTGCTTATAACTTTGCCTAATAACAACCTTACTTTACCTTCCATATAATCCTGGCATCTGGCATACTGGAATGAACAAAAGTTTATTTTGATATTATCAAGTATCATTTATTATCATACTTTATTATGACTAAGCCATACTTCTCCGAAAAGTAACAATGAAAATCTTTCTTAGTACTTAACACAGCTACTTAGCACAGCTACTGTGCCTTTATTTAGTACCTCATATGAGAGGTACTAAACTTAATGTGCAGTAGGCACATTAATGGAAGTGTAGACACATCCTAAGAAACCAAAGCTACAAACTAAATACAGTTAAAATACGGCCACAATTTTAAAAATATCTGCTTTTCTGGTTATCAGGAGGTATATTTGAAAGTTAACCTAGGTTAGGAAACAAACATTGGAACTCATCCAAAAAGTACAGGAAAATGGTAAGAGAACCTGCCAGGTTTATTTGCGTTACATGATATTTTATTTGACAATCATGAAGATCGAAACCTTTCAATGTATGTTACTGTGTCAGTGTCAGTAATTAGATGTAATGTTTCTTCTGCTGCAAATTTCCAAATGCTCCTATCTGGGTATATTGGCTACATACAGGTTCACAGAAGTTCAATGGGAAGAGTACTCGGCCACATCCGAACAGGTGCAAAGGTTCCTCACATGCATGAATGAGCTCTATCTGAATCAAGAAGTCTATGAACCAACAAGAGGCAAATCACTGCTTGACCTGGTACTGGCAATGAGGGATGACTTAATCAGCAACCTAACTATCAAAGGGAAGCTGGGAGACAGCAACCATGAGCTGATCAATATCACCATGCGCCGGAAAGCTGGCAAGTCAGTCAGCAAAGCAGAAGTCCTTGACTTCAGGAAAGCTGACTTTGACAAGCACAGGAGGCTTGTTGGTGAGGCCCTAAGGGACCTCAACCCAAAGGGGAGGAGAGTTCAGAAAGAGTGGTTGCTTCGCAAGGGAGCAATCCTGGAAGCTCAAGCAATGTCTATCCCGCCTCAGAGGAAAGGCAGCAAAAGGGCACAGCAGCCCTTTGGCTCTGCAGGGAACTAGTGCACCTTCTACATCTAAAAAGAAAGACCTATAAAGAATGGAAGGCTGGATCCACCCTAAGGGAGGAGTAGTCTGCACTGGTCTGGACCCCTAGGGAGTGAACCAAGAAAGCCAAGGCTGCGACTGAACTCCAACTAGCTACATGTATCAAGGACAATAAAAAGTCCATTTTGTAGATATGTGGGGAGCCAGAGGAAAAGCAAGGGTAACATTGGACCCTTGCTAAACCAGATGGGTCAACTGACAACCAACGCCCAGGAAAAAGCCAACCTGCTTAATGGGTATTTTGCGTCGGTTTTTCACCAGCCCCAAGGGACAGCCCTGCTCAATACGGTATGGGACGGCCAGGGCGAGGGAGAATTGTTATCCTTTACCAGTGTTGACCATGTGAAGGAACACCTTGAGAGGATGGACACCTTCAAGTCAGCTGGCCCAGACAGCTTACATCCTAGGGTACTTAAGGAGCTGGCAAGCATCATAGCTCTGCCACTGGCATGGATCTTAGTGACCTAGTGACATAGTGCTTATGGTCAGAAGGGACCTAAACAGATCATCACGTCTGACCCTTTGCCCCGGGCCAGAATGGGTGCCGAGGTCATATCACCCCAGCCAAATATCTGTCCAGCCTCCTCTTGAAAACCCCCAAGGAAGGAGAGAGTCCCACCTCATTTGGGAGCTCATTCCAGACCCTGACTGCCCTGACTGTAAAATAATGTCTCCTGATGGCCAGCCTGAACCTTCTGTCTAACAATTTGTGGCTGTTATTCCTAGTAACCCTGGGTAGTGCCCAGGGGAACAGAGCCTCCCCAATTCCCACTGTTTCCCTCTGGTGAGTTTGTAAATGGCCACCAGATCCCCTCTCAGCCTTCTCTTGTGGAGGCTGAATAGGTTCAGGCCCTTTAGCCTCTCTTCATAAGGCCTGCCCTGTTGTCCCTTGACCATGCGAATGGCCCTCCTCTGGACCCTCTTGATGCTATCCACATCCCTCCTGAAGTGCAGCGCCCAGAACTGGACGTGGTACTCCAACTGTAACCTGACCAATCCCACATATAGGGGAAGGATTACCACCCTGGAAGTGCTTGTGATGCATCTGTAGATGCACAACAAGGTGTGGTTAGCCTTACTGACCGCCTCCTCACATTGGCAGCTCATGTTCATTCTGGAGTCAACAATGACTCCAAGATCCCTTTCTGCCAGCATGTTAACAAGAAGGGTGTTCCCTAGCCTATGGGTGTGTTGCTGGTTCCTTCTCCCTAGATGCAGCACCTTGCACTTGTCTGCGTTGAATTCCATCTTATTCTCATCCACCCACCTCTGTAACCTGTCTAGGTCTAGCTGGATTCAGGTAAATCAGGCAGGACCGGCCCTCAATGAACCCAGGTTGGTTGCCCCTGAGCATTACCTCCCCTGCTGGGCCCTTGCAGATGTGTTCCTGGATAATTTTCTCAAAGGTCTTCCCAAGGACCAAGGTAAGACTGACTGGCCTATAATTGCCAGGGTCCTCCTTTCTCCCCTTTTTGTAAATGGGGACCACATTGGCCCTTTTCTAATCCTCTGGTACCTGGCCAGTGCCCCACAAGCACTCAGAGTCATGCTAGGGGCCCTGCTATGACCCCTGACAATTCCCTCAGCACCCTTGGGTGAAGAGCATCTGGACCTACTGATTTAAACACATCTAGCCCCTCCAAAAGTTCCCTAACTAGGTCATCCCTGACCTAGGCATGGCAGTGCCTCCCCTGAGTCCTTCTGTAATTCTAGTGGGGGAGTTGTCCCAGCCCCTGTTCAGGAATATGGAGGCAAAGAATTCATTAAAGAGGTCGGCTTTTTCATTTGCCACAGTCACCAGATTACCAAGCTTATCCTGCAGGGGCCCCATGTTACCCAGTGCCTTCTTCTTACTTCCTACGTATTTGAAAAAGGACTTTTTATTATCCTTAATTCTGGTCGCTAGCCCTAGCTCCATCTTTCCCTTGGCCTTCAAGAACTCATGGTGCTCAGGTGAAGTGCCTGAAGACTGAAAGAAGGCCAATGTGGTGACTATCTTCAAGAAAAGGAGGAAAGTAGATCTGAGGAAACCATCAACCTGATCTTTATCTCAGGGAAGATCTTGGAAAAAAACACTAAGGAGACCATTCTTGACAAACTGGCTGAAGGCAACTTCCTAAGCAATAGCCAGCATGGGTTTGTTGCAGGCAGGTCTTGCCTGACCAATCTCAACTCCTTCTGCAACCAGGTGACATATCACCTGGACAAGGGAGAAGAGATTGACGTCATATATTTGATTTTAAAAAAGCTTTCAATCTGGTATCCCATGATCATCTCATAGAAAAACTAACCAACTGCAGCCTCAGCGACATCACAGTCTGCTGGCTGGGGAATTGGTTCCAAGGTCGGACCCAGAAAGTAGTAGTTGATGGAAGTCAATCGTTGTGGTGCACCATGACCAGTGTAGTTCCCCAAAGCTCCGTCCTTGGGCCTATTCTTTTCAATATCTTCATTAATGATATGGACATTGGTATCAGAAGCTGACTGGCCAAGTTCACTGATGACACCGAACTCTGGGGCAAAGCAATGACAGGATGATGACACCTGATGACAGGATGATGATCCAGGCCAATCTTGACAGGCTCAGAAAATGGGCGAATGAAAACCTGATGGCCTTCAACACCCAAAAATTCAAGGTACTTCATCTTGGGAAGAAAAACCCACAGCATGCTTATAGGCTTGGCAGTGCTGTGTTTGCTAGCACCATAGCTGAAAGGGACTTGGGGGTCATGATTGACCACAAGATTAATATGAGCCATCAAGCTGATGTTACAGCCGGCAAAGCAAGCAAAACTCTGGCTTGCATCCATAGATGCAAGCCAGGAAATCCCAGGATGTCATCCTCCCGCTGTACTCAGCCTTGGTGAGGCTGCAGCTGGAGTATTGCATCCAATTCTGGGCTCCACAATTCAAAAAGGATGTGGAGAAGCTTGAGAGAGTCCAGAGGAGAGCAACGCACATGATCAGAGGGCAGGAAACCAGGCCATATGATGAGAGGCTGAGAGCCATGGGACTCTTCAGCCTGGAAAAGCACAGGCTCAGGGGTGATCTGGTGGCTGCCTATGAGTATATAAGGGGTGTACATCAGGATCTGGGGGAATGTCTGTTCACCAGAGCGCCCCATGGGATGACAAGCTCAAATGGTCACAAACTCCTCCAAGACTGTTTCAGGCTGGACATAGGGAAGAACTTCTTTACTGTCTGAGACCCCAAGGCCTGGAACACACTGCTGCCAGAGGTGGTGCAACCACCTACTCTGGACTCCTTTAAGAATCAATTGGACATTTATCTTGCTGGGATCTTGTGACCCCAGCTGACTTCCTGCCCCTGGGGCAGGGGGCTGGATTTGATCTTCTGAGGTCCCTTCTAGCCTTAATGTCTATGAAATCTATGAAATTTATTAAAGTTCATGTTCACCTTACAACAGTTTGGTATTAATAACCAATCTGAACCAATTATCAGTACAGCACATCTAAGTATTTCATTTAAAAATCAGCCTCTTACAAAACATTATTTAACAATTTAGAAAAAAACTTATGAATATATTCTAGTTAATGAGTCAAGAATAAGTAGATTTTTAAACATTTTACTAAGTCACAATTATTAACACAATTCAACCTGACTTTCTATCAGAAGTACAATGCACATTTTGTCCAAAATTTTAAGTGCAAGTATTGCTGCACTAAAGATAGATAAAGATATTTGACCGAGATTTTTTTCCACTTAGCAGTTAAAAAAGTATTACTTGAGAAAAATCACAATTTCTTACATTCTGCTCAGCCAATGAATACACGAGCTGTGGAAGAATGTCTCCTTTAACAACTGCCTCTGCCAGGTCATCATTATAATTGGCGAGTCTTCCAAGAGCCAAAGCAGCTGTCTGTTGAATAGTTGGGACCACATCCAGCAGAAGAGGCCTCAGCAAAGACATCACACCTGAGTTACATTGGGAAGAAAAAAGGCCATACAGTAAGCAGAGATCTGTATAAATACTTGCAAGTTCTTTCATAAAAACCTGTTATATATACACACTTAGAGTATATGTTGTGGGAAGTATATACTAGTTCATATATTCCATGGAAAGCAACCCTGACATTCTCGGTAATAATCTATAATGTTCCTGCTTCTTTTCCACAACATTAATTTTTAAATATAATCAGAAACATTTACAAACTCAAGCTGCTTTAATCTGTATTTTGAAAATATAACAAATATGTTAACAAAGAAATGTAAATATACACAGGAAATTCTACCTTGAGCTCCTGGTGATTAAACATTATCATGTCACTCATGATTTATACAGCCACCTCAACCTCTTGATGGAATTATACCAGATTACATTACATATATTATAAAGTGACTAATTTGGGAAGCAATAGCTATAATATATTGCTCTCTAGATAGAAGATTTATTAAAATGTCATTACAATAATTATTTATTATTTCATTATGGTGGTGTCCACAATGTGCTGGCCAAACATAGACCATAAACAGGCATTACATTTATGCTGGGAGAAAAGACCAGCACTAAAAGAGGATGCATAGCCATTCAAGAGATTTCTTGTGGAAGAGAACAGGCTCTTTCACAAGTTAAATCAGACACCTATGAGGAAAATCTCACTGTTCCTGACCTAACTTGAATGGTTGTACACATCTCTCAAATGTAGAGGACACCTAATATCCTACTCTGTTCTCCTTTCCTCCTTCCAAGGAAGGGAGAAAGAACACTAAGGGTTGAAACCCTCCCCCTCTGTCTGGGGCAGCTGCGCTTAACTACCAACTGAGAGCCTGCCCCCTTCCCAGACAGAGGAGAGAGCAGGCTATCAATTAACCGGCTTCCCTAAGGGTGAGGGTGGTCCAGGATGCAGTCCTTTAGGCTAAGTACAGACAGTCAAAAAGCCTAAGGCTGAATCAATTCAATCTTTGCAGGTTAGTCTAAGCAGCGTAGATTGAATTGACAAGCAAATGAACAGACATTCACTTCTGATTCTGAAAATGCAACCGCATGCCAGCAGTGGCTCAGGTCAGAAGCCAAGAGATGCTAGAGCACACCTTCCTGCTCTGCTGGAGCAGACAGCTCAGGCCAAAGCTAGCCTGTCCATTCTGTGAGGGGAGGCTTGCTGGGAAGGCGCAATGCATCCTGGGATGCTGGGGGACTGTGAATTAACTTGAATCTGGAGTAGCTCTGGAGCACAAGTTCAATAAACCGATTTAAATTAAATAAGTTAATTATGTTACTACATCCATCCAGGTTTATCTTAAACTAGTTTCAGCCATTCTGAAAATAGTTTATGTGCACTAAACTTTTGTTGTGTTATAGATTTGAACCAGCTTCTGATCACTTACAACCATTTATGTGTAATTTCTGTCCCTAGCCCTAGTGCCCCTTGGCTGCAGAGCTTGCCTGTGAAGCTCTTCATCCAGGGGGCTAGAACACATGTATGCTCCAGCTCCTTGGTTACTTTGTAGAACTTTCTTCTACTTGTAGAAATGAATACCTGTCCACAGCTATAAAAAGGTAGAGTCCCTAACCCAAGAGTATACATAAAATATGTATACTGCTGACTGTAGAGTTTGGACACATTGTTCCTGAAAATAGGCAGAGAGATAAAATAATTTCATAAGAAACATTTATTATCCATCAGAATCACAAACGCTAATTAAAAAATATAAATAAATCCACAATGCCTAGATTAAACAATCTGAAAGGGAGGAGACTATACTTACTGTACTAGTAGTGATTCTTTGAAAATGTTTCCTCCAAGTGTTAATACTGATAAGATGTGTTACTTAATGCTCCCAAACTGTAAGAACTCCAACTGAAAAGCAATGGCTCATAAAGTGGCAAGAGTGCTGAGCCCAGCTCTGTCATTCAGGGTCATGGCTACATATATATACACCAATTACTTCAGTTCTTTCAGTTATACTAGTTTTCACCAGCTAAGGATGTAGTCTACTGTGGTCATGTCTACACATTTATTAAAGAGCTGTAGTTACTGCACATTTAGTTTAGTTAACTGAATGTGCAGTAACTACATTTACTATGCAGTAGCACCAGTGCAAGGTTTTTTGTGATGGTTAATGCACAGTAGCCTAATGACACTGTGCACTAGCTTATTAGAATGGTTTGTGACCAGCACACAACTGTGCAGCGTTATTAGGCTACTGCACAATAAGTGTATCATGTCAACACACACTGTCTATAGCAACAAGGGGAACAAAAGGGAGTACTTGCAGGGACTTCAAGAGTTCATCAACTTTGTCAACGCTATATTGAGGTTCCATAATGGAATAAATTCTCTTTCAGAGTCTTGTGATGATAGCATGACTGAAAATTTTAGAATTGTCTATTGGCACATGGTACATACTGGCCATGTATAGACAAAATGAGAAGCATATGTGCAAGACACTTTAAAGCAGGCTAAATGCTTTTGCTTTAATGGTGTCAGTTTTTGCATGCCTCTGCAGTTTTTGCATGCCTCAGCATGCCTCGGCAGCATATTGCACGTTAATTCCAGCCACTGTAAGAAATTTGGTGGGGTAATGCACCTTAAATGACTTGGGGTGCAGCAAACTAAAACTCCTTTGAGTTTGTAACGATGACTTCTTTGAGTTTTAGGTTTGCTGGCCCTACAGCCGCAGAGCACAGCACCGGGCTCCATGCAGCTCCACAACTCCAACGGTGTTCCAGAGGTGCTCTAGGTCAAGATTCAAGAGGGCCGTGGGGAAAGCGATTTGATGGTGGGGGTCTACTACAGACCCCCCAACCAAGGGGAGGAGCTGGACCGGGAATTTTTGGGCCAATTTGCAGAGGCACTTAAGGCAAGGGATGTAGTTGTCATGGGTGATTTTAATTACCCGGACATCTGCTGGGAGGAACAGTCAGCCAGGACGGACCGTTCCAGAAGGGTCCTGGCTGAGATACAGGACCTCCACTTAATCCAGGAGGTGCATGGTCCTGGACCTGGTAATGGGCCTCCAGGTTCTTGACCACCTGGGCGATAGCGAGCATCACTTGCTGGAATTCACCATCCAGCACAGGGTGTCAAGGGCCTGCAGCAAGACGGTAGCCCTAGACTTTAGGAGGGCCAACTTCAACAAG
>NW_017728886.1:32033864-32042322 GCF_001723895.1 Crocodylus porosus
AGGCTTGATGCCTACCTGGCTGGACTCATTTGAGTCCAGTTTTTTCTCCCGCCCAGGCGGGGGGTCGGACTTGAAGATCTAAAGGTCCCGTCCGACCTGACTTCTATGATTCTATGATTCTATGACAACTCTGCAGGCAGCCCGAGAGCAACCCAGGAAAGCAGCTCCACCCAAGAAAAGTGGTGAGCCTGATCTTTCTTTTTTTCCCCCCTGGAGACTGCCTGAGCTGCACAGGGGCCTGGTGCTTCCCTGCACAGCTGTGGTATTTCCCAGGACCACCTGAGCTGGATGCCTGTGGGCGGGTACCCCCTGGGGAGGGGGTGGGGGCTGCAGCTACCATGAAGGGAAGAAACAGTCCCCCCCCACAGGCCAAGAACGTCTCTGTCTGCCAGCAGCTTGCCCTCCCCTCCTTGCTGGAGAGGCAGGTAAGTCAGCGGGGTGTGTGCAGGACACAGGGGTTTAATCAGCCCTAAATTGAAGTGGTGTTTTTTAAAACCCTCCACTTCAATTTAGGGCCCCTGTTTTGTCTACACACATCCACTGGTGTTAGACAGGCACATCCTGACAAAAGCCAAAGGGAAGTTGAGATTAAGAACGAAGGAAAGTTAGAGCTACATTATGTGGCTGCATGATACAGAGACAGACTTGGTATGTCTACATGTGACTATTGATGTGACAAGATAAACTCCAGCACAGTTCATGCTGGAGTTTATTGCTCCTGGGTGCAGTGTTTATGCATGCACCTGGGACTGCAGCACATTGAACCAGAGCAGTGCAGCCCTGACTGTCGGGGACCCTGGGGGTCAGTCTGCAAGCCCAGGGTTGTTCCTGCCTGGCTCAAGGTGCTGCAGGTATCCAGCAGGCAGCCCCACACTGTAGCATTCTTGTGCCCCAGTTAGCTCTGGTCACCATCTACATGTTCATTGTGGCAGAGTAGATAACTCTCCCATAGAATAGTACTTGTGATGGGCAGTGCTATCCTATGGTGGAGTTAATTAATTTACTCCGCCTAATAGCACCGCTCATGTAGACACTGACACTTCACTGTGGAACTAATTAGGCAGTACGTGTGTCGTGTAGCTGTACCCACTATTACCAGCTCTGTACCAAATCTATCCCATCATCAAAGAAGAGATGAATTCAGGCTTAGCACCAATGAAACTGTCACAGGGTGTTTAGCCCCTGGAGCTGAGGTTCTCACAACCAGTGAAGCCTCTAAACCCAACAATGGTTCCAGTGGCACTACAGACACAGACCCTAATTTGTTTTAAACCAAGTTCTTTGATGCCTGTCATATCTCAATGAGCCTGCCCAATAACTATTGTTTAACATAGAAAGGCCCTACAAACCACTCAGCAATAGGTCTCCCTCAGAAAAAACACATAGAAGGTTCCCACACCTCTGGAAAAACAAAACCCACCATTTGACCCCACCCTTATCATGCAAGTTTCTGGGAGTAGGACTAACCCAAAAAGTCTAAATCTTAAAGCACAGGGACACTATACACAAGACACGACAGCGCCTTAGAGTGGTTCTCAGAGTGTAAAAGTGCCCTGAGGCACTAGAGGTCACCTCATCTCAGAACATTTGCTTCAAGAGTTGGTGTTTAACTACTCTGGTGGGCACTACTGCCCATACCCAGCAGGTATGGGGACTAGGTGAAATATTCACAAGTCCGTACAAAGAGAAAGAGAAAACATTCAAATTGTAATCTCTGCATGACATTATGGAGTCACCAGATAGTTAATGGCTCTGTAGTTAATATTACATCAAATTCTGTTTTGAATGAGACAATTGCAACCTCCATACCATCCTTTGACATGGCCCAACAGAAGTAGGAACAGGGCTCAGGAGTCCCAACAAACCGAGGTCTGATCCTCCAATATGCTGAAGTCAATGAGAATTTCACTCACCACTCCACAGGAGACACAAGTTGGCCACCCAACTAATATCTTCTCACAAATTGGCCAGAAAGGTCTTTACCATCATTATTAAATAAATCATACACCATTTCAAACTGTGCTTGGTGCCTTATAGTCTAAATGAAGAGACATGACTTAGTGCCTACCCCAAAGATCTTAAGTGCTCATTAATTATTTTATAACCTTATCCTCTGACAAATCCCTATTACTGCTGCATGAAAAGATATTGGGTTCACATCCAAGAATGTTCTTTTCTGTTTCCTGTCTAAAGTGATATGTTACATGCTGATACTCCAGGGCTGAAACAACACAGAATTCCCACAGCGTGAGCAAGGATTGTTCAGGACCTCGGGGGAAAGTTGCTTTCTCTTGCTCTCTCTCACTCTTGTTCTGACTAAAAACTTCACTCTGAACCAAAAATATTTTCTAAAAGAAATTTTGTCCAACATGGTAAGTTGTAGGAAAAATTTTGGTTTTGGTGAATTGGCATTTTCCAGCCACAGAATTTTTGTCCATATTTTCTTAAGCACTTTCACTTCCAGCTCTGCTAATCACAGAATAAAATATACACCACTCTTTCAAAGTCATATTAAATGCGCCTGGTAAGTCACCAACAGAGCATTCCCAGACATTATCCAAACCTGCATATCAGTGTGTATATGTGAGTGGTCTTCAGACTCAAACCTGTTAACGTTTTGGAGCAGATGTAACTTTGACTGAAACAGAACTTAAAACAGCCTAGATCAGAAGAGTCTGGAAGCCAGGCTGAGATCAGGCTTGTGGCCTGTCTGACACATCCTGATTCTATAGAACAAAAGATTTATTCTTTTTTCAAATGTATGTCTAAATTTTTTTAAATGCATGTCAAGACCACACATCGTCTTAAAAACACAATAATGCATTTGAAGAACATTTTCTAAGTTAACAGATATAAATTTGTCTTCTACAACACAGAGAGAACTTGAGCCTAAAACAATGGCTCAGAGAGGAGTAAACTCCCCTGCCCATTTGGAATATTAATACTAAACCAAGTGATGACACTTCAAGGATCAGCAAAAAAAATATTTCACTGATGATCATTTTGGTTGTGAAGCAGGGTAAATAATAAGAATGAAGCCCATTCAGAAAACTCTTGCAGAAAGTGAGAGCTACTGAAGGAAAAATGCAGTGGGAAGACAGGTAACAGGATGGAAAATGGGGAAAAATGAATACAGGATGGAAAAAGCTGAGAAACAAAGAGAAATAGTGATAGTCCTAAAGGAGAACATGTTTTCCAAGCGTGGTGCCTGAATGTGACAAAAGGTACTGAACAAAAAATGATGGCAAAAAATTAGCACAAAGAAACCTTCTCACACCAGACACTCCGTTCTGTTTGTTGTACAAACTAACTATTGACCTCAGCAGGACATTCAGAGAGGACTAAGGATATTATGAAATCCTAAATTATGCCATAATAACAAAGAACAAAATGAACATGCATATAGAACAAAATTTAAATCTCCCTCCACCGAATGAAGGAGGTCTAGTATCTATTAGTGGTCTCAACCCCCCTCAGTCAACAGATCAACTCCCCAAGTTCCCAAGATTTCGCACATCTTGAGTATAACAGAGTATTTCACTCTCAGTATTAAATGTTTGCAATTGTTTACTTGCAGGTGCTACATCATACATGTTAATCAATTTTGACCATAGGAAGAACAAAGACATCCAGCTTTCTTTCCACATGTTTTGGTGACAACAGCACTGTCCGCACAGGATGGACGCCCTTAACAATGTCTACAAGAGACATTTGCTGTGGATCTGACTACTTAGTGCTATTAGGTCTGAGTAAACTAATTAACTCTGCCATAAGATACTATTGCCAGACACAAGTACAATCCTACGGTGGAGTTATTTACTCCTCTTCAATGCACACGCAGACACTGATGGGGCGGACTTGGGCACAAGGGAACTTCAGTGTGGGGGCTGCCTCCTGGCTAGCCCTGCACTGTAGCACCCTTGTGCCCCAGCAAGCTCCCCGCCCCACAGCACGTTGAGCCAGGTCGGAGTTTACTGTGCTGGAGTTTATTCAGCCATACTAATCTCACATGTAGATGCACCCAAAAGGTATATCATTCCTGTCTGGGGCCCAACCTTGTTCCTCTTGAAGGTAATAGGACTCTTGCCAGGGGCTGCCACAAGAGTAAAGGCTCATGGTGTATAAATAATGGCTGCAATATTGAGCAAGTAATTTTTATTCCTGCAAGCCACCCCAATTATATCAAGCAAACTAGTATCCAAGCACCTTCTTTTAACAAACCACTACCTAGCAGCTTCCCAAGGATCTGTTTCTATTGAGTTTGTCTATTGATTTTCTTCTGGCCAAACAGACCCTGATGCTTTTCACCTTCACACCTAGAGCAAAGTCTACCTGCACACACCCCAAAGATTTCCTAGCCACCACCCTTGCAGGAATTTCCACAGGTTGAATCAAAATAGTTTTAACATTAAGTTAAAACATAAAATCAGATAAAACTTTCAACAACAATTTGGTTTACAAAAACGTTAACACAGGGATTAGGCAATAGTCCAGTTGTAAAATACTTCAAGTTTGGGGTTTGGGGGTTTTTTGTTTTTGTTTTTCTTTTTTAATATCAATGAGAAATGTTTGAGTAATAACCAGAAATGAGGCTGCTGCTATTCTCCCTGGAGAACCATTATAATAACTCTCACAGTACTAGTTTCAAGGCCCTGGAAGACCTTTTAAATTAGGAGCTATCCCAGTGAAAGCTAAGCAGGTCCATGTGCACATGTACATGTAACACCCACAGACACTTGTGCTCTATAACAGAGTGTATCCCTTTAGTTGCTATATATTGTGGGTTTTTTTTCTGTATTTACTTTCCCCCCCCCCCCTTTTCTCCTCTGGCCTATTGCTTTAAAGAGAAAATATATCATCTAGCCATGTGGGCAAGATGGCCCCTATTGTTCTGGCCATGTGTCTGCACATGGAAAGCTGGGGCCTTGTATCTGGGTAAGATATGTAAAATCCTTTGGCCTGGTTGGCCGGAGGGGTGAGGGGGAGCAGAAGCTTCTCCAGGCAGACTGGTTAGGAGAGACACTGAATCATGGCATTCCCTGACTGGATATGGCTAAAAGGATGTCAGGCTCAGAGATATAAGGTCAGCTAGGCTAGTTTGGAGTGGGGGAGAAACTGCTATGAGCAACTGAAAAGAGAAGTCCCCTCCAAAGGGAGAAGGAATCAGCAGCTAAAAAAAGGGGAAACTCAGGCCATATAATCCAACCCAGAAGTTTTGGAGTAAATGTATGCTGGCTGGACCTGCAGTTACCTCCACATGCAGCCTCTCCATGGAAGCAAAGATCACTTTTCCAGGAGTGGTGAGGGGCCTCCCGCACCACAACCAAACCACTGACCACAAGGAGCTTCCTGATGAGTGGTGAACCCCAATCATAAGACAGCTCCAGCATGGACCCTGGAACTAACCCTCCGGAGGTCCCAAGTCTCAGATTGGCCTGGGCTGGGGAGAAGTCTCTCTAAAGGGGTTCAGCCTATGAACTGTAGTTGTATCATATTGTGTTTAAAGTTTTGTTCTTTGGGGTTTTTTGTTTGTGTTTTGGTAATAAATTTGTGCTTGTTGGTTTATACTGCTTGCAAGAATGGAGATTTGTCTTTATGGAGTACCCCAATCAAATTTAGTGATCCCAGATTTCTGGGCTGTGGCTCAAGCCACTGGTATAACTCACCGGGTACCCCAGAATGTAAATCTAGCCCTTCTTGCTGCCAACCTGTGCTTGGGAGAAGGAATACACAAATATTTCCTGTTAAATATTCTCCTTTGCATCACATCTCCATAACTGATCTTGGGTAGAGAAATGTCTCCTTGATCCCAGCCAGGTCATGAAGCGCTACAGGGTTTTGGGAGTGGGGTGTAAGGGGTTGGGGGCACAGGTGATGTTTTCCTCGATCCTCCCGGTTTCAGGCTACAGGCTGAGGAGGGAGGGGAGGATTGAGGTAGTAAACCAAAGACTGTGGCCCTGGTGAAGGCTTCTGTTTCCGTGACCACGGTCCGCTCTTTGGTGAGAAAGGCAGTGAGCTGCTGGGAAGGGATGGTCTCCACCTCTCTCCATTGAGGAGGAGGCTCTTCTTAGCCAGACTGGCTGATCTGCTCCACTGGGTTTTAAACTAGGCCCACAGGGGGATGGGGGGACTATTGCAACTGCTGGCCCACTTATCAATCCTTGCAAAGCCAGCAGGCCAAGGCACTTAAGGGAGCCCACCCCTGCCCCAGCCCTGGAATGATCTGTAGGCAAGGCAAGAGCCCCCAAAGGGACACTTGCCTGCCTGTACACAAATGCCAGGAGCTTGGGGAATAAATAGGAGGAACTTGTCCTCCTGCTTAACACAAATAATTACGATGTCAGAGGGATAACGGAGACCTGATGGGACACCACACATGACTCGGCCACAGGTATAGACGGCTATACCCTGTACAGGAGATACTGACTGGACAAAAGGGGCTGGGGTGTAGCTCTCTATGTCAAGGAAAACTATGCATCCCTGCAAGCCTACATTGGTGCCCAGGGTCGATGACTGGAGACCCTGTGGGTTAAAATCTGTGGGGAACACGGCACAGAGGGCACAATGGTGGGAGTCTACTACAGACCTTCTGCTCAGGATCAAGAGCATGACCAGGAGTTTGCCATGGAATTGGCTAAGGCCACATGCACTCCCAAGTGCATGGTTGTCATGGGAGACTTCAACTACCCAGACATCTCATGGGAAGAGTGCTAAGCCAAATCCGAATGATTGCAAAGCTTTCTCACATGCATGGATGAGCTCTATCTGACTCAAGAAGTCTACAGGCCGACGAGAGGTAAAGCGCTGCTTGACCTGGTACTGGCAATGGTGGATGACCTTATCAGTGACCTAACTATCGAAGGGAAGCTGGGTGACAGTGAACACTAGCTGATTACCTTCACCATCCACTGTAAAGCTGGCAAGTCAGTCAGCAATACAGAAGTCCTCAACTTCAGGAAAGATGACTTTGACAAGCTCCAGAGGCTTGTCAGAGAGGCCTTAAGGGACCACGACCCAAAGGGGAGAGGAATTCAGGACGAGTGGTTGCTCCTCAAGGGAGCAATCCTGGATGCACAAGCAAAGTATATCCCATCTCGGAGGAAAGGCAGCAAAAGGGGACAGCAGCTCCCTTGGCTCTCCAGGGAACTAGCAGACCTCCTGCGGCTAAAAATAAAGGCCTACAAAGGATGGAGGATGGGATCCACCTCCAAGGAGGAATATTCCACACTGGTCCAGTCCTGTAGGGAGTGAACCAGGAAAGCCAAGGCTGCAACTGAATTCCAACTAGCTACAAGTATCAAGACAATAAAAAGTCCTTTTTTGGATAAGTTGGGAGCCAGAGGAAAAGCAAGGACAACGCTGGACTCCTGCTAAACCAGATGGGACAACTGACAACCGATGCCCAGGAAAAAGCCAACTTGCTAAATGGGTACTTTGGATTGGTTTTTCACCAGTCCCAAGGGACGCCTCTGCCCATTATGGGACAGGAAGGCCTGGGTGAGGGAGATTCCTTACCCTCCATCAATGCTGACCTTGTGAAGGAACACCTTGAAAGGCTGGATACCTTCAAGTCAGCCGGCCCTGACAGTTTACACCCCAGGGTACTCAAGGAGCTGGCAAGCATAATAGCTTAGCCCCTGGCACGGATCTTCAAGAACTCTGGGAGCTCTGGTGTAGTGCCCGAAGACTGGAAGAAGGCCAATGTGGTGCCTATCTTCAAGAAAGGGAGGAAAGTGGATCTGGCAAACTACAGGCCCATCAGCCTGATCTCTATCCCGGGGAAGGTCTTAGAAAAGATTATCAAAGAGACCATTCTTAACAGACGAGCTGACGGCAACATCCTGAGGGATAGCCAGCATGGATGTGTTGTTGGTAGGTCTTGCCTGACCAATCTTATTTCCTTCTACGACCAGGTGACCTATCACCTAGACAAGGGAGAAGAGATTGATCTTGTATATCTTGACTTTAAAGAAGCCTTTGATCTAGTATCCCATGATCACCTCTTAGCAAAACTGGCCAACCGTGGCCTCAACTTCACCACGATCTGCTGGCTGGGGAATTAGCTCCATGGTCAGACTCAGAGGGTGGTGGTTGATGGAAGTCAATCATTGTGGTGTGCTGTGACCAGTGAGGTCCCCCAAGGCTCTGTCCTTGGACCTATATTATTATACATATTCATTAATGATGTGGACATTGGTATCAGAAGCGGACTGGCCATGTTCGCCGAAGACACCAAACTTTGGGGTAAAGCGTCTACACCTGAGGACAGGAGGGTGATCCAAGATGACCTCAACAGGCTCTGGAAACTGGCAGATGAGAACCTAATGGTGTTTAACACCGAAAAATGCAAGGTTCTCCACCTTGGGAAGAAAAACCCACAGCATGTTTATGGGCTCGGCAGTGCTATGCTGGGTGGCACTACGGGTGAAAGGGACGTGGGGGTCATGACTGACCACAA
>NW_017728886.1:32042422-32044835 GCF_001723895.1 Crocodylus porosus
ATGACTGACCACAAGATGAACATGAGCCATCAATGTGATGCTGCAGCTAGTAAAGTGAGCAAAATGCTGGCTTGCATCCATAGATGCTTCTCTAGCAAATCCTAGGATGTCATCCTCCCACTGTACTCAGCCTTGGTGAGGCTGCAGCTGAAGTATTGCGTCCAGTTTTGGGCTCCACAATAGAAAAAGGATTGAGAAAGTCCAGAGAAGAGCCACACATATGATCATAGGGCAGGAAAACAGACCTTATGATGAGAGGCTGAGAGCCATGGGACTCTTCAGCCTGGAAAAGCACAGGCTCAGGGGTGATCTGGTGGCTGCCTATAAGTTTATCCAGGTGCTCACCAGGATCTGGGGGAACGTCTGTTCACCAGAGTGCCCCATGGGATGACAAGGTCACAAATTCCTCCAAGACCGTTTCAGGCTGGACATAAGAAAGGACTTTTTTACTGTCCAAGTTCCCTAGGCCTGGAACAGACTTCCACCATAGCTGGTGCAAGCACCTACTCTAGACTCCTTTAAGAGTCAATTGAATGTTTATCTTGCTAGGATCTTGTGACCCCAACTTACTTCCTGGGGCAGAGGGCTGGATTTAAAGATCTTCTGAGGTCTCTTCCAGCCCTAATGTCTATGAAATCTATCCTCAGCTTCTTAGTTATCATGGATTCAAAGAAAGCTTATAGCCATTAAAAGATGAATCACCTTTAACATCCACATCTCAAGTGGGGTTGAGGCAAAGGTCTGATTTGCCTTTATTTAACAGGCAAATGCTGGCTGCTGCCTCTCTTTAGCAAGGAAAATCTTCAGGGTAATTACAGGCTCCAGGTTTTGTCTTCCTATATGATCCTGTACCCAAACAAACAGTAAATTTATTCGAGATTGCAACCTTTGTTTTGTTACTTCTATTGGGGGGAAAACAAATGACAACTTAAAATATTTGCCCCTAGAAAAGGGAACAAAATTAACAGGTCACAAAAAAGAGAAAAATCTTCCACATCACCCTCTAAGCATCTAACTCCCTCTCCTGCAGCAACTGATGACCACCTTTTCCCAATTCAAATCCTCCTTAAAAATAAGACTTAAAAAGACCATAAAGAACAAAGTTTCCCCACCAAGACTTTAAAAAATTTGCATATCATTTGGTACCCTGCAGCATATTTTGTATTTGAACTGCATTGTCCACCTACTTTAAATTGTCAGGTCATCTATCAGGTCACCGACTATCAGATGTTGTCTTCTGTCTTGCACAATGTCTATTGCATTGAGAGTATTCAGTAAGTTAATAATAATAATCAAGACTTCAACACATAACCTGGAGTTTTTAAGAATTGTGATTCCCAAATTCTGACACAAGCCCAATTGAAAGGAAACACTTTAGAATACTATGCAAGTTTATTTTCACCTTCCCTAGACCTCCTAGTGCCAACTTTGCCCTCATGGAAGCAGCATAGCAGCAAGTTTCCCTGATGACTAATTAAGGAGAGATCCTTCACCTACCTGTCTCAAGACATTCCCTCCCAGTGAGGTCTTGATACCCACTAGTTCTCTGCCCACATTCATTTCCTGGACAAAGCATTCCTATCATCTCCACTTCTCTGCTTGAGTACAACCAGGATTCTCCAAATACAAACACTGAACACTCTGGCAACAGGGTTTTTGGATAATCAAGCAGTTTTCCATGTAATTAATAGATGGTAGAGCACATGGTATAACTCAATTTGTCAGCAGGCCCAGAGGAGCCAGAAGAAGTTAGGAGTAACAAGCCACATACATTTAAAAGCAGTTTCAGGCAGCCATTTCACAGGCCTCTTCCATGTGAGCATGAAGGAAGCAAGGATCATAAGTACTAATCTATTAAAAACATATCACAGAGCTACTCAGAACCCACCCATCAGCAAGGTCTGCTACCCAGCAGGGGCACAGAGGTGAAGGGAGTCAGAATGAGCTGCTCCTCTGGATGGTTAGTTCAAAAAGTCCCCCACCTGGCATTTTCACTAACCAGCAGCTGCCATGAGGATCTCAACCACTCCCCATTTCCTATGGTTTCCTCCACAGGCTGAAGCAGCAACACAAGGGGAAGAGGATCCAGGAGCAACAGGTTCCTTTCAAAGTAACCTCTTCACCCTTGATGACATATCCTCTTTTTTCCCTGGGACATTTCATAGTTTCATATTTTGTAGGGTCGGAAGAGACATGAGTAGATCATGTAGTCTGACCCCCTGCCATGGCAAGAAAGAGTACTGGGGTCAAATGACCCCAGCAAGGTGTATAACTAGCCTCCTCTTAAAGACCCCCAGGGTAGGAGCCAGCACCACTTCTCTTGGAAGTTGATTCCAGATCCTAGCCGCCCTGACCGTGAAGTAGCGCCTCCTGATATCTAGCCTAAATCTACCCTCTGCCAGCTTGTGACCGT
>NW_017728886.1:32045424-32055122 GCF_001723895.1 Crocodylus porosus
GACCCAATTGATTGTGTCCGTGTCAACACCACATTCTCCCAGTTTCTTAATGAGAACAGGGTGAGAGACAGTGTCAAAGGCCTTCTGAAAGTCCAGGAAGACTATGTCCACTACTACCCCTGCATCTAAGGATTTGGTGATTTGATCATAGAAGGCCACCAGGTTGGTCTGACAGGACCTGCCGCTAATGAGCCTGTATTGGTTGCCCCTAAGCATGATCTACCCTGCTGGCCCCTCATGGACATGTGCCAGAATAATTTTCTCAAACAGCTTGCCCAGAATTGAGGTAAGACTAACTGGCCTATAGTTTCCCGGGTCCTTCTTCTTCCCCTTTTTGAAGATGGGAACCACGTTGGCCCTCTTCCAGTCCTCTGGCACCACACCAGAGCACCATGAGTGCTCGTAAAGCCGTGCCAGGGGTCCTGCAATGACCTCAGCCAATTCCCTCAGTATTCGAGGGTGGAGATCATCCGGACCAGCTGACTTGAATACATCCAGTCCCTCCAGAAGTTCCCTAACTAGTTCCTCATTAACCCTTGGCCGAGGTGTGCCTCCCCTGGGGCCTGGCACCTTCACTAACATACATGCTTCTCTCCTTCACCAGGGAACTCCACATCTCTGACCCCCTAAAAATCAACTACCCTACTTCACTCCCACAACCCAAGTTATGCCTGTGATGCATAGTGCTGTGGATCAGAGATACCCGAGCTATATAAGGTAAGAAAAACAATTGTGATGCCACAGAGCTCTGTGTGAACTAATTACCTAAGAGCAGTATGCAATTATATTCTATTCTAACTTGCATGATTTTCCTATCTATCCTGAAAAGCAGCATATATCACCCAGTCTGATGTTCCATGCTGTCACCAGTACCCGAGTTGTCTTTTCTTGAGCTAACTGGGGTATCTCCAAGCTACAATACAGTGCATAGTGTTGATATATTCCATGATTCCAGTGATAGTTTCTTGTCTAATGATCTCCCCTGAATATGCTTATTTCCCTCCTTTGCCATATCAGAACTTCCTGGTTTCCATTCACCTCAACAGCCCTCTTTTGTCTTCTTCTGTCTTCTCACTGAAGTCATTCAAAAGTAGTTGAGAGCGTTCAACACCTTACAAGATTGAACTCCTAAGCCCAAATCCTCCAACTAAATATATGAAAGTGTAGACATCTCTCCACTGAAGGAGAGATCCTAGAACACAGACTTTTCAGGGAAGGTAACACATTTTATTCTGTGCATGTGACCCCATAACCCATATTCCTAGGACTCCAGTGGCTTCAGGAGAAAGCTTGCGAAGCACTGTGTAGTTTATACAATCAAGTAGAGTAGATTCTTTTTCCATTTCTTCATGCATTGGGCCAAATACTTCAGTACTTACTCAGAGCCTGATTCTTATGACCCTACTCAAGTAATACTTCCAACAAAGTTAGAGTTTTCCCCCAAGGAACATCCCATTAAAGCAAGTTTATGAAGGGAAGAAACCTATGTAAATGCTGGCAAAAATAGTCCCTACAGGAACCCGAACAATCTGTCCTCAAACCAAAGACCTTCTGAAGCAATTCTGCCAATATGGGATGACTATATGGCAAACAATTTGAACTGGAGCTGAAAGCAAGCCATTCTTCATGACCTCATCCTCTCTCCTCACCAGGATCTTCCATATCAAACCACTTTTTGCCATAATACTTCAGTAGATTCCAGTCCATCTTCTGCTTTTTAGAGACTCAATTTCCTTCAGCTTCTTAGTCTCCTGTATGCTTGGCTAACAGAAACTTCTGTCTTCACCAGCACCTGTTTGCTGCCACTTCCAGAAGGATTTTAATCTCTCAGAAATCAGTGGAGGTTTTTCAAGCTTTTCCATTAGGCTAATCATCCTTGTACCTCAGAATCTCACAGACAGTCAATAATCTCTCTTAAACATATAGCTGAGGAAAATATTGTTATTCCTGTTTTACAGGAAGGGCGCACAACCTGAATGGATTATATAAGCCAGCTGCAGCGCTTCTGAAGGGAGAAACTAGATCTCCCGAGTTCCACTCCTGCATTTTAACAAGACCATCCTCCTTTCTTTGCACTCCTGACTTTTATAGCCTTGCACTCAACCCTCTCTAGTCAGAATGCTGAAGCATCCTTCCCGCAGAATGCTAAGAGTGCTTATAATTTGTGTGACAGTTGTGCTTGAATGTCTCACCTGATATCAGGGCCCTATCATGGTTGGCACAGCATAAACACTTTGTGAAGGACAGGCCCTGACCTAAAGGGCTTGCAATCAGGGCTGGTCCAAGAATAATTGGCGCCCTAGGCAAACCATGTACCTTGGTGCCCCCACCACTTCCAAAATAGAGGAAAATAAGAAGTCTAGAATGAACTTTTACATGTACTTATTTGATATTCAAAATGAACAATAAAACAATAAAACAAAAAAATCAGAGACACATCCCCGGAGTGGGCATGTGCATTTCCCCAAGAATAAAAAGTGTATTTCCCTGGGAACAATGTATGCCACTGCTACTTGTCTCCTGGGAGTGCCTGTGCCATGTATGCTGTGGCATGCAGCACATTGCCCTGGGAGGGGTGGGGAAGGCTGGGGCCAGCAACTGCGGTGGCCCCAGCAGCCTTATGGGGGTTCCTGGGGGCCTCTGGGAGCTGCAGTCATAGCGATCCTGCAGCAAGGAGCCTGGCCAGCAGCCGGAGTGCAGCTTTGGCCAGCCAGGCTCTGGTTTTGCGCAGCACACACTGCTACCACATACGCTGTCCCACTTTTTTTAGGCAGGTTTTTCTAACATGGGGTCAACCCCCCAACACCCATGCTGCTAATTTGCAGCACAGAGAATGCCTGCATGTGCAGCATGTGTGGTGTGTGGTGCCACAGACAGGTCTGCAGTGCCACATACTGCATGTCTGCACTCGTCTGGATGTGCCCCAGGAGTTGTTCCTTAGTTTTTCAGCTTTGAAGCCATTTCAGTCATTGTAACAGTCTTCTTCTTAATTTTGCTGAGATCCTTAAACAATTTTATAATTTAAAAAGCAACTGTCCCCATTAGTACACTCTACTACAGAAAAAAAAAAACACATTATAAATTAAGGGGTCACGCCCACTGAAGGAGAGAATATATACCTAGGGCCAGATTATATGCCACTTACTGGGCATCTGGTGGACTTTGGTACCTAAGTGTATTCTATTCTACTGTTCAAGTCCATGAAAATTCATTAATGCGTCTACATTCGTATAACAGGGAGCCAAGGGAGACACTGCAGCAAGGAATAAGCAGGCCTGAGGCCAAGAGGGCCAGAACCTGAGCCACAAGAAGGCAACACAAGCAGACAAAGGCCAATAAGAGGCTGAGACTGAAATTCCAAGCCAGAGTAAGTGGGCCCAGGCTACAAACCTACAGCCAAGTAACCTGTAAGCTAAGGCTAAGAGGGCTGAAGCCTATATAGGAAGGTAAACAAAGACAGTGACACCTGCGAGGCATGGCCATGGCTATGGAGGAAGCTGGAGGCCATGATTAAGAGACCTAGGGCTTAATTAGGGGCCAAGAGGGCCACAAATGATGACCACTAGCTTGAACTAGTGCCAGCCAGGTACCAGTAGACCCACCAGAGTACTTGGAGAACCGTAATGTTTTGAGATAGCGGGCAGACAGCCCAGAGATCCTAAGAGGTTGGTTATGTTGGTTAGACACTGGTAAGAGCCACCTGTCCCTAACTGGGTGGGACACTCCTGGAATAGGATCATCAAATCCCAGTCCCAGGCTGCATGACTCCAGGGCAGCATTTGTCCTGGATTTGCAGCATTGTGCAAGGATCTGGGTTTCCCCTTGTAGGCTGGCACTGTTCCATTCAGGGAAAGACCCAGGCAGCATGGACAGCAGCTCCCTACAGGTAAGTTTATGTGGGGAACTGGGGGAGGGGCAGATCAAGGCCCCCACAGTGAGGGAGGAAATGAGGCAGGGACTAGGGGTGCTGCCTAGCCAGGGCAGTGCATGGAGTCCCAGAGCCAGGGAAGGGAGCAGGACAGAGCCACAGGCATGGGACCAGGGAGCATGGGGAGGGCAACTCTCTGCCACTGTGCGCACAGGGAGAGGTGGATGGGGGGGGCATGTGCCCCCCAGATTTGTGTGCAGGGTGGGGCTGGATGCAGGCTGTGGGCTCAGGGCTCCCTGCCCTATTGCCCTCCCCCTGGGAGCCCCCACTGCTATGGTGATGTGCTTCCTGCCTACCTGACAGCAGCCAAAGTGGTGGTGGCATAGAGTTGTGCCTCCCACTGCTGCCAGGTGGGTAGGGGGCACAGAGCTGGCATGGGCTCCTGAGGGAAAGGCTGTGCCAGCTGTGGGGGGAGGTAGGCATGTGTCCCACCTTTCCAGTTTGAAAAGGCGCTCACCCAGGTGAGAGCACTCTGGGACTCAGGGGCAGCCTCCCAACTGATATCCAAAGAACATCAAAGCATGGCAGGAGAGATGTACAGGGGAGGTTATATAGAGGACGAGGAGTGTGACTAGGACTAGGGTGGGCCCCAGGGGGTGTCATGGCTGCCCCAGAGCTCATCCTGTAACAATTTGTAACATATGGTCATCATAGCCATAAAACCAAGTCATAAACAGGGATCCTAGTATTCTTTGATTTTAAAAATCCTCGATTTTCAGATTTAAAAAAATAACACAAAATCCACATTGTTCCTATGTCTATTTTAGTGGTGTTTTATTTTAATTGTGGAAAAGTATGGATTTGGGGTTACTTTTTTAAATCCAAAAATTGGGGATTTTTTTTTAAATCAGAGAAAACCAGGATCCCTGGTCAAACAAAAGCAGGAAGGAGGAGGAGGAAGACATACCCAGATTTAGCATTAACAGTTTTTCAAGGACTTGAGCAGAGTTAACAGAATTGGGTGTAAATGCACAACTCTGTTTACATGCAGTGGAATAGAATCTGGACCTTTAATCTCCAGAAATTAAAAGCAGTAAAGTTCATAGGGCTTGATTCTGCGATGTTTCTTCCTAGTTAATAGTAAATTATTTGAAGAATAATCCCACTAACTTCAGTAGAACTATTTACAGAGTACTGTATTTCACAAGATGAGCAAAGAAGGTAAGAGTGAGGCCCTTAGAATGTCATTGCTGGAAATTCACCTTAAGATAGAAATTCAGACCTAGCTCTAAACTGTCCCACAGTTGAGGGCAAAATGGTGTTTGGATATAATAACAGGATTGGGGTTAGAGAGGAAGTTGATTCAGGTCCATCTTTAATTACTGTCAGAAATATTCAATTTCTAATATTTGAAATCATTGTTTTTCTTTTGATAATACACTCTGATAGCAAATTTCATGGGCTGTAACTTTCAAAAGGCTAGATTTATTTTTAAAGGAAATGTCTAAAGCTATTATCATCAAAATAGACTTCTTTGATAAGTTAGAGCCCATGAGAAATGAGATTTGATAAATGAATTGTTTGTCAGTGTCCCAGCTGCATATTTACCAGCTGAAACGGGTTTTCTAGAGGAGGATTTTTCTTCTTTCAAGACAGCTGCATTAATTATGCATTAAGAAGCCTGATTTTTCAACTATTACACATCTTGAGTAGCATTTACTCATGGGAGTATCCCTGGTCACTAAAGCACCCAAGGTATATATATCACAGCCAGCAGGAAAACCTACAGGAATTTCTGAGACAGTTTCCTTGTAATGATCTCTCCATTGTTACATAAAATCAATTGCTCCCACATAGAAACAACCATCAGGACAGCCTCCAGTTGTGGAAGACTCTGTGCCAAATCTGCACACTGGAGGAAGGCCAAGGATATGAAGGTTATCTGCAGTGGTCCCGAATTCCCCTGTCATGGACTCAAGATTTCTAGAGAATGCACTCTGAACAAAGAATAATACCGTCTGGAGCTAAATGATTTTTTTCTGAGGATTTTCCATAAAATCTGGGATGTAATCAGAGAAAGAAGTAGATGTGTATCCTCCCTAGACAACCCAATCTTCCTTTCATTCCCCCAGGGTTTTCCCTAGCATGGAGCCCAGATTATGAAGAAGGGCCTTTGCAGAATCTGACAGAGCTGCTATAGGGGCTGAGCCCTCTTTCGTACAAGAGGCACTGAAGATTTACATGTACAGTTCTAGGGACACAGTTTGAACCATTATATTTTAAATGTGCTTATAATATTACTACCCTCTAACTACTACCACAATTCAATTGGCATTTATGTTGCTTTTCTTGCTGTTGGTTTGTGCATCAGCTAGGATGCTAGAAAAGGGGTGCTTAAGGTATAATCAAGATTTTTTGTAACACAAGATCTCCACATAAGAGATGTGTGAGCTGGGACAGGAGCATTAATAAAGAGCAGAAAGCCCTTTCAACCTCTACCTGTTGAGAAGACATTACAAATGTAATTTATTTATTACCAAGGATTTGTACAAGTGGTGCCAAATTAGATATTCCTCCCACATCCTGATCTGTCTTGGTTTTTCAGACTGATTTTTAGGGATCTTCCAAGAATAAGACTGCGTTAATGATATAGTAATACACTGTACTGCAGTTATTTCAGGGCCCAATCTTGTTCAAATTTAATTCCATTGTAATTTTGCCACACACGCTGATTAAAATGAAAACAAAATCCTGGGCCCTCTAGATCCAAATGCAATGGGCCTCTTGTGTGAGGTGCAAAGCACCCATCAGTTATTGAAATCAGTGATTACTAATGCCAGTCAGTACCTTTTAGGATTAGGCTCTGTTTCTTGTTTGCTTACAAAAAGTTAGCTTTCTTTTCAGGGATAAGCAGACAGAAAACTTTTTAAATTTATACAGAATAGTTTCTTCATTTTATATAATCATGAGGCCCCCTCAGGCCTTTAATTAGAGGCAGTTTAATATAGCAAGACCACCAAAAAGATTTGCCAATTGTCTGTACAACAACTATGCCCCAAAATGTTTTATTGGTCCTTTTTGAAACAGTTAATCACAGCCTAAAAATTCTGCATCTGGCATATCTGGCAAAATAAGTCAAAACTAACAGCTGTTGCTACAATTATATGTTTATAAAGTCATTTTAAAGGCAGGATTCAGGTTTTGTTTTCCAGTATTTATGGGCCTCACACATTCAAATAAAACATGATAAAAACTCTGTAGTTGCAATTATTTCCTCTTTAGAATAATTTAAATTATATAAAACAAAGAAATGGGACTAGATTGAGTGACTTCTGCATGACACTAACCTTAGGCCTGAATATCTGTGTTCCTTCATCAAAAATCTCAGTGACTGAGGAGCATGCTGGTTGCACAATGTATGAAATCATCTGGCCCATAAGCTGGACACTTCATCTAGTCCAGTACTGGTTTTGACACACTGACTAATAACTCAGGTTAGTCGGACACACATATTTGAAACAATTAAGTCAAGCATAACTGTGCTTGGTTTAGAGGGGTTGTCTTAAAATAAAACTTTCTCCTTTGTTTTTTAGTATCAAGTATGAGGTTCCTGTCTAAACAGGAACTCCAGACGCGGACAATTGGCTGAACTGGACCTTAAAGCAGGTATGTGGGGCCCCATTCTCAGAGATCACAAAAAGTTCCAACTATATTAAATAGTCTCATTTAATAAATGAAGACAACTAGCATGAATAAGGGCAGCAGGTTGTACAGATCCCAATTTCCTGAAAGCAAAGTTATTCAAATAGTATTATCAAAGACCTGCTCAATGGATACTGTATTCAAATATGGCTTGCATAATCAGGTTCATGTTTCTTTAACAAAAGTTTAGGTACAATGATGCAAGTTTAACCATAATATTAGAACAATGTTGTTTCCCAGGTTCTCTTTATTTGGACTGCATTTTAGAAAAACTGAGTTTTAAAAGAGTTAGCAAATAAATATTTAAAATAAAATACTTTTAACAACTGATACCATAAAAACAGGTAATAATTATCAATACCAAAAAATAACTCAGGCTTTACAGCTCTTTCTCTAAAAGTCTTTAAAGTCTATATTATGTTCTGCTCTTATGCCTTTTCTCTTCTTACTAAATAACATAAGAACTCTGGACAACTGGAGCTGGTGATTAAATGTTAGTAATGAAATGGCTATGCTAGGAGTCATTTGCATGACAAAAGATGCTTATTTTAGTTTATTAAACTGCATGAAAGCAATGAGATAGCATGAACTCTTAGACAACTGAACACATTAGACAGGTTAAGATGCTCAATAATTTATAAACAAAATTTGAGGCAAACTGTTACAAAAATCCTTACCTTTCTAGTATGATTTTGCTTTACAACATTT
Organism: Crocodylus porosus; assembly: GCF_001723895.1. Classification (NCBI taxonomy): domain Eukaryota; kingdom Metazoa; phylum Chordata; order Crocodylia; family Crocodylidae; genus Crocodylus; species Crocodylus porosus. Next base: position 32,053,703 of record NW_017728886.1, read on the forward strand.
TCACAAACCTCGTTTATATTTTCATTTAGTTAGTAATTCCTTAAGCCTCAAAATAGTTTTATTTATAAAACACAAATTCATTATACTGACAAGATGTATTTAAAATAAATGAGAGTGTGTGTGGGCATGGGTGGGTGTCATCAGGCACATGCAGACACATACCTAATCCATGCATATGTTTAACTTCCAAATCTCACTTAGGAAGATAAGACAAACACATGACTGAATATTACAGCAAAGAAAACCACATAAATATCTACAGGAACAGATTAATTAGAAACCTAAAAAGATCTAAGGAAACAAACACAAAACAAAAACTTTATACCTTCCCCAAAATAATGCCACAGATCATACTGAATCTGAAAAACTCAGACATGCCACACTTATTCATTCCACATACCAAACACCTAATACCCTTTGAACTGTTGTGAATTTAAGAAAAGAAAACTTTTGTCCTTAAAAAGGTTTTCTGGGGCTGAAAGTTCTCTATCAATGAAACCCACATTTCTATTCAACATGAGCACAAAATAAAGTGCCATTCTTCTCCCATCAACAATCCAAACCCAAACTAGATAGCACCATTGCCTCTAAGTGTGACAGTTGCTTTCTCCTTCTGAAAGTGCACTAAATGGGAAGGAAGAAATGTGCAACCACGGTCCAGTGGAGGTGCATAACCCTCGCAGCCTCTCTGCTTTTCTTGGCACAGCGACTGAGCCTAACCATGTAACCACGTACCTGAGGCTCCTGGGCTGTAAAAATACCAGCATGACAAGTAAATGCAGATTGGCCTTGACAAGCAGATGCATAAAGGCTTCACTTCATTTCACCTTCACCCCGGGCAGGTACAGAGTGAGCGCGACGGGGCCCTGCATCTCCGCGGCCCCCCGGGGCTTTACCTGCGTTTTGGAGGGTCTCGATGTTCTGGGGCCGAGCGGCAAGTTCCGCGACCGTCTGCACGAACTGGGTCCGGGCCCTCTGGTACTGCTCAAACACTGCGGGGCGGAGAGGGGCAGAGTGAGCGGGGGCAGCGCGCAGGGAGCCGCGGGCCGGCGAGGAGTACCCGTACCTTGCAAGACCTGCCTCTGGCTCATGGCTCCTGCCGAAGAGCCCGGAGCGGGGCGAGGGACGAGACAGCAAAGGCTCCTGCCGGTGTCTGCCGCGCCCTCCGGAATCGGGGTCCCTAGGGGTGCTCAGCCCCGCAGGCCAAGGCGCGCGGGAGCGGAGCGGGAGCGGGAGCGGGAGCCGGTCGCTCCGCGCCGCTGTGTGTATCGCTCTCCTAGGTAACCGGGCGGAAGCGCCGCGCGGGGGCGGGAGAGGGCGGGGAGCCTCGGCCGCCTGATTGTGACATCAGGGCCGCCGCCTCCCCGCGGGGCTGCGCGTGCCCGGGCGGGCTGCGCGGCGAGGTGCGCGCCGGTGGAGC
>NW_017728886.1:32055397-32060804 GCF_001723895.1 Crocodylus porosus
GGCCGGGAGAAGCGCGGGTGGGTGCCGGAGCCCTGGACTGGAGCACCCGGCTCCCCGGGCCGCCCCGGCTGCGCCTCGCGCCCGGACTGCGCCGTGCCCGGAGGGCGCGGACTCACTGAGCGCGCTCCACGGCGGTGCAGGAGCAGGGAGGGGAGGCGAGGTGCCTTGACAAAAGGCTTGGGAGCAAAGCACGTGTTCTCCCTTTCAAGGGAAGGTGATTTTTTATCATCTTCAGTCCTCAGAATAAAGTTCATTGCAAGCTTGACTTTAGCAGTGCTTAGCTTAATTTCCTCCTGACACTGGCCGAAGGGCGGCGGCTTCTGGGACAGCTTTTAAGCTGCCCTAGAGCTAATCCGAAATGATGTATTTGTTGGTAAAATGAAGCTAGCTAGCATGGGCGGATGCTAACCAAAGACTTTCTGGCTTGATGAGGTAATCGTTGCATTTTTCCTCATGTTTTACATCATTCGCCTTTTTAAAAAACTACCTACTGCTGGTGTTGGCCAAGGTAGCTGCTGATTTGGACATTTCTCGTATTAATAAGCCACTTTATAAATGCAGATTGTTTGGTAATTAGTACTTTTAATGAGCGCCAGGTTAAGCCCCCTGCCTGTTTTACACATCTGGAGTGTAATCGCTGCATGATAGGTCTCCCAGACGTAAGTGCATATATGTATGGAAGAGGTTAAAGAAAGAGTTCCCTCTAGCACCTAACGCAAGCAGTGACTGAAGTGCGAAGTCAGTTCCGACCGGCTTTGAACATCACCAGACTCTCCAACAGGCTCCAAATTCTTGCCCGAGATTCCTAAATAGCTTGAATATTCGTGAACACACTTTGACTTATTCAAATACGGGCCAAGTTCTGCGAAGTCCTAGGCTAAATTAAATAAGGATCGTTAGCGCAACGCCCGTATTCACACTTCATAAAACGTAAAATATAATATAAAATATAAAAGACAATGTCTTCACGAATTTTAGATGCCGCTGCTTTGCTCTTCAAAGCTCTATATGTAAAACACCTAAGATTAAATGTATTACTCGTGACACGAATATGCTGTTTGATAAATAATGGTAAAGTCTTTTATAATAATTTAGCGCTCAAGGAAGGTATTCTTTCAGACTCGAAAAGTGTAAAGATGCTTTAGAAAGTTATATGGTGCTAAAATATAATCCGTATATTCCGTTCAGGTGCAAGTAACATGGACTGAAACAAGCAGAATTATTTTCCAAAATGAAGTAGATGTTTCAATGAGTATTTTGTGCAACTCCCCCCTCCCTCCCTCTCTCTGTTAAACTGGCAGTATGTTTCTTTTCTCTAAAAGTACCGGTAAATAGGACACGTCCAATCAGATGGGCAAAAAGGTCATTTGCCGCAGGAAATATTTTGGGAAATTCTCCCCACGAGTGCATGACAAAGTCAATAGCTGTTAAGCACATTTCTTTCACGGATATTTCACGTACTTAAGTTAGATTTCAAAAAAATAAGCAGTGCTTGACAAAGTTGAAAAAAGCAACGGTCTGAATTACAGACAAAGTGGATGTGCCTGCCTGCTTAAGTCAGTCTGCGTCGGCTGCAAGCCTCGAAACGCATTTTGCATGTCTCCAGATATTCCTCCCGTGTTTGGTTCCCGTAAGCGCTGAGTCTGTTTAGAGGGAAGTGAGCGCTGAAAATACCACGCAGAAGCCCCGCCCACGGACACGTCATTGGCTCTCAGAAGTGCCCGAGGCAGAAAGTCATTGATGGAAATGACGCGTTGTCTGACCCAGCGCTCACAATGGAAAGCCCGTGCCCTTGGGGCTGCCCGTCAGAGCTGCCGCACTGCTAGCATCGGTAAAAATAATCAGCTCACCCACCATTCACCTCCATGGCGCTAATCCTCGGGAACAGGGAAGCCCTTTAGCTCAGGAGCAGCACTACGAGACGACGCCGTTATAAAGGAGAAAGGGGATGTTCTCTTCCAGCGGGCACAGCTGGCGCTGGAGTTTGCTTCTTGTTTCGTACATGTCTCAAGGAACTTCCCGCGAGCTTTGCCCTCCCACTTGTTTCCATGCGGACGCGAGGCAGCAGGTAAACTCCCCCCTTGAGAGCAGTCTGCCCCTCTGCACACCCGCCTCCAGCCCCGCTTGTCCTGTAGAGAAGAAGTGCCAAGTCCAGAGGTAAACTGTCCGAAAGGACCGTGAAACCCCCGCACCATCTAGCGCGATCCGCACAGATTTTTCCGAGTTAATGACACATGCATAAAGAAAGGACGACAGCGGTTGTTTGAAAGTGAGTTCCGTGCAGTTCACGGGGCATTGCATGTGCGCTGTCATGTACGTGCAGGTGTCCCAGGGGCTCTGCTTATGATTTCAAGCCGGCCGGGCAAAGTTTTCAGCGCCTGGGAAGTTCATCATAGAACTTGCGGCTCCTCGATCCCACCCGCCCTCTTCGCGGGCATCAGGCGAACCGACAACACTCGGACAATCCCCCCTGGTTATAATCTCAGCTCGTATTTTGCAACCTGTCCAATACTTACAATTTGTTTTGACAGCCAAACTTGTTTAACTTGTTAACAACTGCTTGGAGTGCTTAAAAACTGCTCGACTTCGCAAAAATGACTTTTTAATTGGATGGTGAGTCAATTGCTTAGCAGGTAGGATGCCTTCTTTGACAGAAGAGGTCATCCATAAAGCTCAACATATTCCCTTCCCGATTTACAGTTTAAAGCGGTTGACTTCAGCTTATAACAATTCATTAAACTGGGGAAAAGTTACTGGTATTTATGGAGTCCAGGAAACGGATGTGTTTCTTCAGGAGAATGTATTGATTTTTGGGGGTGTCCATGACTCATTATTTCCTACATTAAAATATAATCAACATTTAAGTGTTGCTTCTTTATTTAACTTCAGTTTGACCCCAAGCTAATTTTAACAAAGAATCAAAAGGAAAGGATTTAACAAAAGAGTATTGACACTTTTTGAGCTGTGACTTTGGTCTACACAGATATAAAATAACTTTCAGTCTTCGCTTCAGATTTCTGCTGATGAGCTTAATCCACAACATATTTATACGGATTAAATAAATAATGTCAAACATAATAAACAACTGGGTTGTTCTTTACATAAGAGGAAAAAAGCTTCCTTTGGCATTTTAACATCCGTGTGTAAATAAACAGTCAATCATAAATTATACATTTGTCTGTGGGGTTTCCCACACCGGCAGTACTAATGGAAAGAAAAGGTAACGACCTAAATAAAGAGATACAAGTACATTAAAAGAAAGGCAAAGCAGTGTAGTATGTTGCAAGGTACGCACAACTTCGCAGCACTTAATCGATGTAAACACGTGCGTGTGGCTACATCATCGGTTTCCTGCAGAAACTTCAGTGCTTGTGCGGTGTCAGGAAGAGGAAAAACACGGTGGGGGTGTTTCCAACCCCGAAATGGCCCGGAGAGTGTGGCAGTTGCTTTGTGACTATTACTCTGCGGGGTGCGCTTTGTTTTGGTACTGGGCACTGCTCCTGGCGCTCCGGAGAGACACGACTACACGTGCGTACACACTGAGCTGATCTATAGAGGCAGGTTGGTAATTTATAACGACGCGACTAGACAATGAGAAGTCAGCGCAGCCTGGAATAGTAACGCGGAGGTTGGCAGTCGGTACTTCACTCCTGACCTCAAAGATCAGCTTTGTGCGCTACCCGGAGAAGACACAAGCGCCCCCCACCCCCACCCGTTGCTCTTCTTCCCAGACCGCGTGCAAGGGCGTGGGCGGCGGCGAGGCGCGCTGGCAGCGCCCGGGATCCCGATCCGCGGGAGGGGGACGAGAGGCACCAGCAGCAGAACAGGCTGCAAATCGCTGTCGTGTGGTTGCTACTAGCAACAAATCAGCTGAGCAGCCTGCGAGCTCTGAGCACCTAGCAGGGAGGTGGCGGGGAAAGCGCCAGCCAAGGGGAGGCCTCCGTTGCGGGGCTTGCTCTACAGGGGCCCGTCGCCCCAGGAGCCGCTGCCCAGGCGCTCCCGGCTGGGCCCTTGCCAGGGCGTGCGGGGCTCCAGGGCCGGGAGGGGGCAAGCCCCTGCCAGAGACAAGATGGCAGATCCAGACTGCCGGTTTCCTGCATCCCTCTCGCTGCCTCTCAGGGTCAGGGGACCCCCGGGCCCGGAGCGGGCAGTGCCGCAGCCCCCGCGGGGCGCAAGGCGAGGCCGCGCGCGCCTCTCCCGGTCCTCTGCACACCCGGTCCCAGCGCCCGCGGGACCCCGCGCCCCGCCCCGGCTCTGAGGGCAGGGTTTCGGGGCCGGGGCCAGCGTGCGGGCCGGGGCCAGGCACCGCCTCTCCTGCTCCGGGCCGGGTCGCCGCGGCCGGGTGCGGCTGCGCAGGGCAGTCGGACGCGGCTCCCAGGACCCCTGTCCGGCAGCTCCCGCCTGTTTCGTGTTATTTTGTTTTGTTTTACCCCGTGGGCTTCCCCTGTCCTGCGGAGCAGCCGGGCCGGCCCAGGGCGCTCCCCCTCGTGCAGATGCGGCGCGGACTGCCCTGCGGAGGGGCCCTGCCCTGCGAGCCGCTCTGCGGGGGGAGCGCGCCCGTCTGTCCGCTCCAGAGGCCTCCCCTGTCCCTCCCCCCAGTTTTGTCGCCACTCAAAACCTGCCTGAGTGGAGAAGGCGCCTCACGATCCCCCCCTCCCCCCCGCAGTCAGAAGTGAAGAGTTAAAAACATCAGTGCAAGGGAAATGTCAATGATTGCGACTGCAGCAAAGGTCAGGACACGAAGGAAAGAGCATTGCCGGGTAATCCGGGGTTGGAGCCGCTCCCCTGTACTTTCACTGCCGTGTTTGATAGCACCAGAGGAAGCCATCGCTGCTGGGGGGTGGGGTGCGAGCTGAGATGCCGCCGCCGGGGTGTCTTTGGCGGGGCCGTGGCCGGCAGCAGCCCGCGGTGGGGAAGGGGTCGGTGAACAGCATCGTGTGGCCCCGGGGACCGCGTCTGCGTTTTTACAGCCATGCAAACGCAGCCCTTTGTCTCGGCGCGCGAGGTGCTATCTTCAGCAACGAGCATGAAACTACGGGCGGCAAATGGCGGCAGCGGCCCCCTCCATGCAGCCTCCCGACCGTGCAGCCGGCCAGCCCGCGGGCAGAGGAAGGGCGCTCCCCGCCCTGCTGGAGGGTGCGCGTCACCGCCGGTGCGGACTTGCCGTCAGGGCCCTCTCGGCGGTTCTGGAAAGCCAGAGGTATTTTGGGCGGGAAGCGAGGCCCGAGGGGGCCAGTCGCGGACACAGGACGCGCTGGCCCCGCGGGCGCCGTCCCCTCGAGCCGGGCGCGCATCCCCCTCCGGGCCCCCGACGCCCCGGGAAGAAACACGTGGGAGCAGGGAGCGGCGCCGCCCGGTCTGCGAGGGCTGGTCCGTCCCCGGGGCGCTGCCCCGGGCAGAGCGAGCC
>NW_017728886.1:32061149-32069992 GCF_001723895.1 Crocodylus porosus
CTGCGGCGGGCGGGTGCCGTCTCGGACGCCCGCGTGTCCCGGTGCAGCAGCCGCGGGCCCGTTCTCGGCCGCCAGCGACTCCGCGGGGAGGGCAGCGCGTCCCGGCGGCTCCGCGGGACTTGCCGACGCCGGTTTCGGTTCCCCCGGGCTGCAGCAGGGAAAGCCTCGCGGGCCGCCCAGCGCCGGCACCGGGGCCCGGCCGGTTGCTCCCTGCAGCGGGCGCCTGGCCACACCCCGAGTCCGGTCCCGCGCCGGCCGCGGGCTGCTGCGGAGCAGAGCTGTCGCCTTGCCCCGGGGCTTGAAGGCAGGGCCCGGCTGCCACGCGCCAGAGCGGATGGGAGTTTCCTTCCTGCCTTTCGGGAACAGGGTGCGGGGTGATGCGGGCTCTCCTTTTGACGTCCTCGGTTTCACAGTTTGAAACGCACGTCAGTCTTCAGCTCATGACATCAGCAAAGGGATCGAGAGCCTGGGCGGCGCTGGGATACCGCGGTCCCGCGCCTGGAAGGTGTAAGGGTGGGTCGTGGGTCCTCTGGGATCCTCCTCTGGGTTCCGGGACAGAGAGTACAAGGGACAACCCGGGGGGAGGGGGGGGTCACGAAGTCGGAATAGTCCTGCAATATTTGAATTCTTAAGGCACAAAGCAGCTGTCACCGGGGACTGTCATAGCCCGGCAGCAACTGCAGACTTGCAGCGCTTGCTGTCTCCAGCCCATTAGACATGCCTACCGGTGCCCCTGCAAAGGCATTCCTTGTCTGGGAACTATTTAGAAAACATGAAGAAAAAGATACTGTCTTTAGTAAAAATAAAGGAAATCCGCTTCGAGCCGCCGGAGTAGAAGCAAGAACGTTAAAAATTAACAGCGGAAACAGGAAACACTTCTCTCTGCGTAAACAGCGCCTCGCAATTTCACAGTGTGAACTTTGGGAGGACGGGAGGTGTTTGCAAGGAGTCGGCTCTCAGACCCCGGCCCGGGACCTGCTGCCAGACGTGCCGCTTGCTTCTCTCGCCCCTGCGCTGGGCGGGCCGCCCCGCCGCACTGGCAGGGCCAGGAGCGCCCGGTCCCCGAGCGGCAGCGTGGCGGTTCAGGTCGGAACTGCAGGAGTCCGCGCGGGAGGGAGGGAGGGAGGGAGCCGCAGGACTGGTCGGTGAGCTTCGGCAGGTAACAACGCAGTTGTGTGACCGGGGGATACCAAAGGGGCATCCAGGATCGGTGCTAACAGGCAGACTTGGCCGCAAGCCGCGGACCTGCAAGAAGCCATTCTCTCCAAGCTTTGCCTAAATCTCGGTCTTTGAAAGTCTCGGAAAGATCGGCTTGGGCTGATCACTAGAAATTCCTGGCGAAAGAAATACGTCGTGGGGTAGATGGTATGCGGAGAGGAATGACAGAAGATACAGCTCTGGCAGCTGCGGGGGGAAAGGGAAGATGTCCCCATTTTACCTTGAAGTTTGTCTGTCGCTCTGCCTTTGAATTTTAAACAACAGAGTCTCAATGGCTCATTCATTGCTAAAGAGCCGAAGAAAAGCTTCTTTGAACCAAGTCCTCTAAAAACGATCGCCGTCTTTTTCCCGGCCCCTTGGCACGGGAATGAAAGAAGCTTCTTGCTAATATCCATCTTCTTGCACAACAGTAAAGACTCCTTGTAGTTTGTCCTGGACCTGCTCTACGTTGATACTGGTATTGGCCTATTGAAAGATAATTAAATGGTTGCTCTAAGCTATGCCTCTCGCGTGAGAAGACTGAACGCTGCTTGTCACACACACGCACCCCTCGACATTGTCAAACCCGTGGATCAAGAGGGGAGTTCACTCCCAAGCTACGTTCTGCATGGACACAACAGAAAGCCTGGAGCCGCTGGCCCGTGAACTCAAATCGAGTATTAGACCAAGAGACAATGAAAACGGCTATTCTCAGGCACACAAAATTAGCCTGCCCAACGTTTTGCCCGTGGACAAGGCAGGTTGGGTTGTAAACGTGATTACACCGCAAATACAGTTTTATGGAGCACGTAATTGCCTTCCTTCCCTGATAGAGAGAACTAATCTTTGAGAAACTTGAATACACGAAGCTCCTTGCTGTATGACTACGTAAACTTCTATTGCGCCTTCACAGGCAATGAAGAGTCATTTAAAGATGTACCTACAGCTCTCCTCAAGCCTATGTACAAAGAACAACCTTTGGAAACCAGGAGGACGGTTTAGCACCTCTGCCCGTTGAACGCCAAGAGTCTATCTTGGATTATTTTCTCCAAATAAAGTCAGTGTTTCCCCGCGCCGCAATACCATCTGCACGTGGCAAAAGGGTTTCTAGAGAAGAACAAACATCTGGAAGGACTCTATACCCGTGTAAGCCCGGCGTTTCGAGGTGGTTATCTTACTTAGACGGGCAGGGTGAAGGGAAGTCGAAAGTACTGCAGCAATTTAATAAATCTTGAAAGGAACTATCCAACTCACATTTCGTTGCACTGATCCTTCACCCAAACGTCGTAAATATTAATATTAGCTGTTTTTATTGCAGCATTTGACATTATTGATCTAGTTCCAAAATAAACAAGCTTAGTTTGATTAATGTGTAATCTCGTGCTTTAGGTTCAATGTTGGGCTTTGTGCGAATTAATTCATATTTTATGTAGTGCAGGGAATCATGCCAAAATACACAGTTCAGTCTCATGGAGACTTATCTTTACGTTTTAAAAAATAATTTCTTCCATTAAAGTTTTTAAAAAGCAATCCACTGAAGGAGAGACAGAATCTTGTACTTGCCACCATATAGTTACATTCTTTCCACCACTACTATTTTCTGTGGGCAAGGCTTTGACAGAAATGAAGGAAAACAAATGCTCTTTATAAAAAGTAGAGACTACCCAGCTTTTTAATTCCCAAGACCTATTCAAGATAAAACAAGTAAGGCACAATACTTGTTTAAGATACATGCATCTGAAATAAATGGACATACCATTGTGTGTTAATTTCCGACTGTAAGACCCACTGTTTACCCTTTATACCCACAAGCAGGATGTCCACCAGAGCAAACAAATGATTTGTCCTTTGATATCATAGGATCGACAAAGCTCATTTGCTATTTTTCAATGAAGTATCCCCTTTATTTGTTTATTTCTTTGATCAACTATAAATGAAAAGTTTTTCGTATATATAAAAGTGAACTTTTAACTGCTGAAATTGAACTGTACATGTTTACTACAGAAAAAATATCAACTCTTGTTTAACAAGACATTATACATCAATAAGCAACGACCTTGTGGAGGATTTGCAGTTATCTGATCTATAAAAACAAGCAGGACAAATAACAGCAATTTATATGCAAAAGTAATGATTTAATGACTATAAGCAAGACAAAGCAATAGAATTGTGCTTCTTTTGCAGACCGGAGACAATGAAATGTTTAACTACAATTTTCCGTACAAACATGAAACAATATCCATATAGTATAAGCACCCTCACAAATGTATAAATGATGGGTGATGAACACACACGAAGTTCGACCAAAGCAAACCACAAACTGAAAAGTGATTGGGGGCTGTTCCTACCTTGTTGAAAGTGGTCTTTCTTTCTAGTTAAAAAATAATACCTTTAGAAGCCTCTATTAAAATGCTCCTATTTGCAGGCCCTTAAAGAGGAGGCATTCTCCACAAATTATTGGAAATATTAAAGTACCTGTTATATTTAATGAAGTTAGTACAGTACCATATACATATGTATTAAAACAAAATTTAGATAAAATGCCTTCATCCAGTGACTTGCTGGTTTCTTAAAATTTATACCAAATATTTTATGGCTTCTATAATGATTCCATGTGCTTTTAAAACACAATCCCCTCACATCAAATAAGAAAACTGTAATCAAACAGGTCAATTACCTTCATGTCCCTTAGTTTTCTTCTTCACTTCAACATTTAACCAAACAAATGAATATCCTCGTGTAAAAGTAAAAATATATTCCTTGAAACAAGACAAAGACAGTAAAATCCTTCTAAGATTGCCAGATTAACTAGGACTTAAGTTTGCTCTCCCAATACTGTAGCTGTCACAGGAGAAGTGTCTTCTGCAGTATCAGCAAAGCTCAAACAGGAGGCATCTGCAAGGGTCGAACCAGTTTGGAAAGTTAACAACCTTATCATGAGTGCATGAAACACAATATTTTCTTTATAGTATTTATAAATATATCATACAATACTGTTTCCTGTTATGTCATATACCAATATGGCATTGTACAATAAGCATAATGCCATCTGATTCTTACAAAAGCGAATCATTTAGACAAGTCAGTAAATAAAACGGTAATACCCGCTTTTAGGCATACAGATTGTAAAACTGAAGTTTACGTTCCTTTTGATCAGTTCTGCGCAGCAACAGAGAAGTAAGGATGCAACATAAGAATCAAAATGGCTAATACGCAAAGTTGTTATTCACAGTGACATGGCTACATATATGCATTGTTTTATGCATATCCTTTCCGTTTTGTTGAATTCCAAGATGAAAAAGCACTTGCTTTCGACAGGTTCACAAAACAGCATCATAACAATAACAATTGAAGAGAATGTAATGTAGGAGTTAGTCTGGATTAACAAACTATGTCCCAATGTTTATATCCACTTCTGGAGACTTCCGAGGCACTCGGAACACATCACAGTTGCTTGCTTCCCAGTCCTCTGGGGACAATTCTTTATGGAAAAATCTGTCATTTCAGATAACAATGTCATTTAGTCCCTCTTTTATAGCCAAGGTCGGTGTCACTACAAAAGAAAGCGATTTGGACGATAGTCACATGAATTTGCATCTATAAAGCTGTAATGGCATGAAGAGATCTATATAAATCAGGGTTCTTTTTCGGGAGTCTTACTGAACGTGTCAACCAGAGGAAGTTGCTGACGAGCCATTTATTGATGTTTTCCGTGCTCTGTTGGTTAAGGAGGGCTGATGGTTACTGCTGGGGCTGCTGCTGGTTCCATTCATAGTACTAGAGATATGAGGAAACTGAGGATGGGGAGACTGCACCGGAGTGCTGGGGCTAGGCAAACAGGAAGACGTGGAGGGGATGCCTCCTGCTGGGCTGCTTGCCTTGTCACTCCCAGAGTCACTTTCTAGTTCCCCGCTATTATTTAAGCCTTCTCTCTGGTGGCTGATCTTCATTCTTTTACAAGTAGGTCGAACTCGATACTTCAGAGGAAGAGGTCCATTCTGCACAGCAAAGAAAACACACTGTAAGCACTCTTTGAACCACGAACGATTACAGCAGGAGAGGAGAAGATACAGAAGGTATTTACCCTTCTCCAAGTATAAATGTAAGCAATGTCCATTAGTGTATAGTAGTCCTTCAAGGGCTCCTCTTCATACATCACATCGATCTATGTAAGACATTAATCTTTGGATTAATAAGTATCAGGAAAAGAATAATTCGAAGCAGGCAGCTTTTATTCAGAGTGAAAATGATCTGAAAGCAATATTGTCAGAGACTTAAAAATATTGATGCTAAAGCTGCAGTGCAAGGAAGAACTCTTCCTTGATGACAAACAAATATCAGAATTACTTTTTTTTCTTTTAAATAACCTTTTCTGAAGAACAATTTCCTGATACCTCAATACTTGCAGAGGGCAGTACTAAAATTCAAAGGAATACAACAGAAACAAAAAGCTTCTGCGAGACTTCAAAATATTTTCTTATGCCTACCAAAACATGACACACTGCACCCTATAAATGCCTATTCTCTGGGTCTGAATTAAACAAGTAATCAGAAAGGCACTTTAAAGAGAGAGTCAGCCAGCAGGGGAAGTTTAGCACAGGAGGACTGTTAAAAGGAAAAAAAGAAACCCCAAACTTCCCCATCCACCCAACGTACCTGGAAAGTATTAGGTATATCCATTTTACTTCGGAGAAACTTTCTTAGGTGCATCACTGTCATGGCTGCTGGACAGCGTAAATATCTTTTGTCATTCACCTAACAGTATATTTGGAAAATGTCAGTCTATTTATTGAGAACAAACATCATTTTTAAAGTATTTATACCAATAGACTATCACAGTATGATGCAATAGAGTGTGTACAATTGTAATAAATGACTAACATCAGTTGGCAGATTCCTAGTTAGAATTCCTTAGGAAGACAATCAGAAATAGGTGCTAAGTACTAAAATTAAATATCTGGGAACAATCAATTATTTATAATTATACATAGAAAGGTCTTCAAACTAATGCCCTGTTTTTAAAAAATGAAATTAAAATATTTTTTCTCTTTTCTAACAAATGGTTCTTTACTTTTATTTCTTTAAAAAAGACCCAAAAATCTCCAGAACTTCAGTTTCCTTTTAAAAAAAAAAAAATCAGTAGTCTTTATTTTGTCTGCCAAAATTATTCCTGTCTAAATCTACAAACCCATATTGTAAATCTCTGTTTAACAGCTTAATATGCTACAAGGATTTTTATCTTGGTGGATATTAATACTTAATTCAGCTTGCCACCAACCTCTAAAAGAAATAATTGTTTCCTTCTGTCTACACTCTGCCTTTAGTAAAGAGAGGTTATTTACCTCTTCCTTTGATTTTTCTCTCTCTTTATTTCCTTTTCGTTCCAGTCTGGGGAAAAGGAATGAAACAATTAGGACAAATACTAAAAAGAGCTGTTAACATACAGATAAGGATAAAATTGCTCATAGAACTTGCCTATTCTGATCAAAGAACTCAATGGACAAGCTTATGATCTCGTCATCTGTTATAATTCTTTTGTCTTCGTCAGCAACTTCTCCCCTGTCTTCATTAGAGCCATTGGCAGCTGCGCAGAAATTTCCACAATAATTTACATTTTGAAATTCAAATCAGAAAGAATGGGGATTCTCAGCAACAAGGGAAAACTTCAGTAATAAGGTTATGTATTGCTTTATTTAAGTTGCTATTATCATTTTTAAATATTAAGCTGAATCTACACCTTGAAATGGATTTATGGTTAAATAATTTGTAAGTGACAGGAAATATTAAGGCATCTTTGCTTTTAAATAGGTGAGGTGAACCTTAGTTTTATTAAAAGGTATAAACCAGAAGCTTTTACCATCAGCTGAGGGATGAGCAGCATAAAAATCCCTTCTTCTTTTCATTTCATCTGGATGGGAAAGCAGATTATTTGTTCATTTAGTTTACCTTTGTTACTATATGGGAAGACAAAGCATACTAGGTACACGTGGTACCGCTTGATTTAACTACTCACTTTTGAAAAGGCCTGGTACTAGTTTGTACACAATATCTTGAAGAGTTTTATCTGACCTAAAAAACAAAATCCCAAAACATACATCTGAGCAGAGGTTTCAAGCCAAAGCTTCTCATTTACAATCAGTTCCGAAACAAGGAGGAAAATTACGCTATAAAAAATTAAATGCCAACTCCTAAAAAAAGACCTTACGGTTTTGTATTAAAATAGTCTACAGGATACATTATGAACTCATCTGTGATCTAGCTGATTGACCAAATGCTTGTTGCATTTCACTGATAAGATATTCCCAGAGGATGGAAGGAGGCCTTTAAAAAAGTTGAACTCCTATCAGGGAGCCAGAAGATCACAAACTAGCAATGAACAGGACTGCTAAAGGGAAGAGTATTTTCAAAGCAGTTTAACTTTTCCCTTTTTTCCTCCCATGCTGATGCTTGTGAGCTACGGGAGCTATAGGAGACTGGATTGCAGTAGGTCTGTGTCAAATGGAAAGTGGGGATGTAAAAGATGGTGACAGATAAAGATAAGGGGCGGAAAGCGTTGCTCAGGAAGGGTCAGAGTATGCAAAACAGGCAAAAACGTCCTGCTTCGCAACCAATGAAGTCTTCTTTGTCTCCGGCGGTGCCAAGACCCCAAAGAGAACACATGGGCAAACTTTAGCTTGTAAACGGACAGGTCCTTTCATATTGAAATGGGCGGTAACGAGGTAACATCACGGACACTTAGGGCTTGCTCCCTGCTCTAAAGCAAAAGAAGAGATACCTGAGCATTTTGTCCTACCTTATATTCAAAAGCGGCCGGGTTTTGTGAACTTGGACGTCACAAATAGGACAATACTTGCTTGTCTCCAAGTAACGCACGATACACGTCTTGCAGACTGCAAGCAAAACACGGGAAGCGTTTAGTAAGGGGCTGAGGTGATGCTCCCATCTGCAGCGGAGGAGGTGTGATTGTCTGAGCTATGCCCGCTCGTACATGGGCCATTGTCACAAGCGCGCTGCTTAAGCTAAACAAATACTCAAATTAGCTGCAATTTACATGAGAAGGAGGCGCCGGGAGCGTGTCTCCGTATCCCCCCGCTTTAACAAAGGCGGCAGAGCCGTGGCCGGAGAGCTCCGAGGCGTCCGGGGCGGCCCGGGGGACCCGCGGCCGGCGGGGGGGCGCGAGGCCGCGCGGTACTTACAGGAGTGCAGGCACTCTATGATGGTGGTGGCGTCAATGAAGTAGCCGCCGCAGAGCACGCACATGAGATGGGGGTTTAGCTCCGTGATTTTGATTCTGGTGGTTCGATGCATGTTTGCTTAAGACAAGGCGGCTCTGCAAGACACGCGCGCGCACACACGTTGGCTCCGTGTCCCAGGTGCGGAGATCCGGCGCTTCCCCGACCCAGGGAAGTGGCGTCTCCGCCCCCCGCCCTCGCCCCCGCCCCCGAGGCCGGGACGGGCGCAGCGAGCCGGGGGGGCTGGGGAGGAAGAGGCGGCCAACAGGAGAGCAGGGGCCTGTCCCTAGCGAGGGGCCCGCATCCCCGCCGCGGGGGCCCGGCCCCGGCCCCGGCTCTCCCTCCCCCGCAGGCGGGGCTCTGCTCCGCGGGCGCCGCACAAAGGGGAGCCGGCGCCTCCTGGGGCGGCCGCCC
>NW_017728886.1:32070329-32073551 GCF_001723895.1 Crocodylus porosus
CCCGAGCGGGGAAGCCGCCCGCTGCGGCGCCCGGCGCGGGGCAGCCCTGGGGGAGTGACAGCCGCGAGCCCGGCACAAAGCGAGGGGCCGCGGGGGGGACAGGTACCTGCCGCCGCGCCTGCCCTGGCACTTCCCCGGGGCCGGCGGCACGGCGCTCCCCGGGAGGCACAGCACAGCCCAGCCCCCGCCGCCACCAACTCGGGAGTGCCTGGCACTGCCGTGCCCCCGGCGCCGAGCCCTGCTAGCGTGCTCGCCCGTGCCCCCGCTTGATGTGTGGCGCCCAGCGCCTGCCCTGCTCCATCCTCTCCCGGCCGGGCTGCGGCAGCGGGAGAGGTCGCCCGCCCGCCCGGGGACGGCTCTGCCCGAGCTCCCGGGACCCGGGCGATGCCTCGGAAGGTGCTGACGCAGGTTTCATTTTGCGCCAGCGCAGCCTCTTCCTCAACCGAGGGGAATTCAATTCAACCGTGGAACTTGTCTTGTTGGAGCAGCCCCGACCGCCTATTATTTATTGCCTGAAGTTCGCTCTTGTTCAGCTCGGAGCCTGCCGTGAGTTGCCCGTGAAAGCTGGGAAGGGCTGCAGCCAACCGAGCTCGACACCCACCCCCTGCCCGAGAACCGCCCGCACAGACACACCGCGCGTGACACGCACACGCGGGACTCGTGCGCTTGGGTCACTTGGCCGCAATCCTCTGGCTGACAGAAAAGCCTTTCGAGATGTCCCTGCTGGTGCTGGTCACACGAGGAATCCCGACACTCCACACAGCTCAACCCGAAGGAGTCCCCTACCGAGAACATAGGCACTGACACACCCACGTGGGACATCTCCACCGAAAGCCTCCTGGAGACCAGCACTGACCGCCCGCCGACTATTCAGAGGCCTTACACGGGCTGTGTCCAAATGAAGACAGGCAAAAACATGCTCTTGCGTCAATGAGCAGTTAGCCAGGCAAACACCCATGCACGTAGCAAGCCGGCGAATTCAGTTTGGCATCTCTCCGAACAAAACTGCATCTGAAATACAACTTCATTCACGCAGCTTTGCGTCCGGAGCAGCATCAACCTCCACTCCACAAACGGACTGTTCAGTAGTCATGAACTTGTCATCTACAGCTGGACGACCCTTGATTACCTTTAGCAACAACAGCTATTTTCCATACGAGCACTATGACTGTGCTTCCACTTCACCATGTCCACATAAGGTAGTAGTAACTCGTAGGAAGTCTAGCATTTCCCTCCAAGAAGGCACACGGAGGAGCCCTGATCTCCTCGCATCACACATTGCAGCGAAGACAGAATAATGGCAGCAGAGTGTAACGTAAATAAATAAATACGTACATCTCACTCCCTAAAATCAGCTTCCTAAAACTGACCGGCTGGAGGACCCAATCAGCCTCCTTAAAATAAACTGAAAGGTTAATTGGTAGGTGTCGCCGCGACCTGGTGTGCAGGTCAAGAGTTTGTATCTCTGGCAAGAAACTACTCCTAAAGTCTCTCTTAAGTGTACGGGGTGTGTTGTCAATAGTTCCGCCAACTACTTGTACTAGATTATATTTCCTGAGCCTCTCTTGGCTTTAGGGGTCCTGTTAAAAAAAAAAAAAAAAAAGGAAAGAAAAAGGCTACCATCTACTACAAACTACTGAATATTATACGTGGACCTGGCTGTGTACGTCTGATTTTCCCTAACCTCTGTAGGGAAGTGGGGGGTGTGCTGCTTGTCTCCTAGACACTGGGAAATGGGGATTTTCCCTTTTATTAAAAATTGATTTTTCTACTTACTTGCCTCTTTCCAAATATTTACAGTAAATAGCTGGGGAAGCTGCGAGTTCTGTATTGTCAAGGCCATGAAATTACACAAACATGTACGATTAACTTTCTAGTGCCAGCCCTGAACACCACAAGGAGCAGATCCGTGACACCTCAGAGGCTTTACAAAGCCTCTAAAGTGAATTCCCCCCTCCCGAGATCAGAACAAAACCAGCAGTTCCAGAGCAGGCAGAAACACTCGCAAACCCCACGGCGTCCTGCACTCGCATCATCATCGCCTCAAAGCCAGCTGCAAACCGCACAGCCCCACTTTCCAGAACTACAGTCAAAGCAGTGTCTCTGCAGGAAAGTTAGTTCCCAACTTTGGTCCCCCCTGCCCTGCCCCAACAGGTGGAAGCCTAAAAACCCCAGCATTTGAAGCACAAATGTAAAAGGAGACATTGGAAACAACTGGGAACCGCCATCTTACACACCACCAAATTTCACACAAGTGTTTGTCCAACTTAAGTTAATAACATTTTCTTTGAGGTCCCCCGCGGTCTAACAAGCCCTCCAGCGGGATCGCTACCCCCCACTGGCCCCATCTCTATAAAATGAGTGCAGTATCTGGCATTTTAAGCCTCCTCAGATACATTTATTTCGGAGAGGACTGAAATCCCTTGACCCAGGCAGCTCCAGATTTCATGAACGTCCCTGTTTAATCAAAATCTGCCTTTAAACAAAGGGCGCTGAGGCCGGGATGGCAGCAGGGGCTGGAAATATAAATATTCTCCTTGGGGGCCATGTGCACAGAAACATTTTAGGAGGCATCTGGAGAAAGAAAGGAACTAAAATTTGCAAATGTGGGTGCGTAACGAAAGCGAGTGCACAGGCTGCTGCTGCTGCTGCTGTGTGTCTATATGTGTGTGTGTGTGGTTGGAGCAGACTGTCAGCGCTTTTCCCATACGGAGAGCTGGGGGGACACCTAGGCTCCCCTTTGCAGCCCCCAAACCGGCCTAAAACCGCCGCCAAGCCCCCTCCGCCCCCCGCCCTTGGTAAGGAGACACCTCGCTTTATACATACCCGGAAAAAGGAGCCGGTGGGTGATGATCGGAGCGGCCAAAAAAGACAATGAAAGTTAAAAGTCGTTCAGCAGAAAATGAATGTGAGCCAAGCGGCCATCTTGAAATGAACTGCAGACGCTGTCAATTGCAATAAGCTTATTGCTGCTGCTGCTGCTGCACTCTGCTCATTTTAGTTACAAAACACCCGGGTTCGCTCCTCGCTGCCACCGACCCTTCTCACTCCCTCTCTCTCCCTCTGAGTTTGCGTTTTGGGTGGCTTAGGAGCTGGGAGCGGAAAGTCTCTCTAATCCGGATGGGCTCTCCACCAGCCCATTGTCTCCCCCTCGTCCCCCTGCTCTGCCTCTTGGTCTCTGTTTTATTATTATTATTTCATAGTTGTTGGTGGGGGAACGGG
>NW_017728886.1:32074072-32150422 GCF_001723895.1 Crocodylus porosus
GCCCAGCGGCCCGCGCCCGGCCGCACCGCCCCCCCGCGCGGGTAGCCCCGGCCTCTGCTCCGAGGGCGCCGCTTGGAAGCAGGAGGCAGCGGCGAGGGTGGTGCTGGTGGGCGTCCTTAGTTGCCCGGCAAGCCCAGCAAGGTGACCCTCCGGGACCGGGCGGGCGCGGGGCTGGGCACAGACGACGCCTCCCCCTCGGGGCACGAGTCCGTCGTCGGGAGAAGCCGTCCCGCAGGGGGCAAGGCGGACCCGGCTTCCCAGCCCCGCGGGACCTGCCCTCCTGGCACAGGTGCCGGCTCCGGGCCGCAGACGGAGGCTGACAGCTCGCCCCCGGGCACAACCCCCTCCCGCCGAGGAGAGCAGACCAGAGCTGGGGGGAGGTGCAAGAAAACTGGGGAGACCTCGCCCGTGACAGCGGTGCCGGAGGCTGCCCGGGTCGGGGTCGGGGTCGGAGCCGGAGCCGGAGCCGGAGCCGGCACTGGCCGCTTGTCTACAGCGCTCCAGCGGTGCTTCCTTTGGGGCTTTGGACGAGTAAGTCCGGGTAAAAGATGAATGGTCTATTGCAAGGTTTTAAGTAGCTTTTAATTTCAGTTTAAGTGAAATGATGAGGCACAAGCCGGACCGCTGCCACATGGCAGGGCACCCGGTGCAGTAACACTATTCCCTCGAGCCGGGATTTTCACTCCTCTAAAGTTAAACACTTCGTTCCCCACCCCCACCCCCCAAAAAAGCTGTTCGCAGAGCAGCTGTGTTTCCTTCCATAGCTAACTTCAGCCATCACGAGAAAAAAAATCCCTCTTATTAGAACTAGGGGGAAAAAGTACCAGAAATCAAATTTAAAAATACATGAAATGAGGAAATAGTTCGAGGACACATCAGTGACAATAGCCTTCATAAGAAAAGGCCATTAACAAAGAACCCGCACGACAATAATGACACTTAACTTTGATCCAATAGCTGACACTTACGTAATACGGACTAAGGTTTTACAGGGCTACGTGCTATTCAAGATAAAGAGGAGAGGGGTTCAGTAAGTTCCCAAGGAAAGAGGGTTAGGAATAAGAGCAAGTTTCTTCTTCTTGAATTCAGCAGTCAACTTCTTTCGGTCACATCTGAGCTGCTCTTTCTAGACTTTTTGCAGCGTCTTTTAGTTTTCCAACTAAATCCTAAAAATAAAAAAAAAATAAAAATGGAGCACTCATTTTAGAACAAAAATATTTTGCAACAAGTCACCTGCTAGAAGAAACTAACAACAAATAGAGATTCTTGTCTGCATCTTCAAACGGACCTGGAGATCGAATTGTCCTTAACATGAGGATGACTACCTTTGATGCAAGTCAAAATGTCAGTTGAAATAACTTGTTTTATTGCTGTATTCAATTATTAAAGTTTTACATACTGAAAGGAAATAACCTTTTACATCACCATTATTTTAGTAGAAGAGCCAAGTTAACATGAAGCTCATATCAGGAGGGTACCCAAAGTTCATGTAAAAATGTACTATGGTACTTGCCACAATAATCAGACACCAATTTTATGTCTTTTCAGTTAAATAAAATGCTGTGCCAGGCCAATTCTCCAGTCAGACAACATGCCAAATTTAATTCACTGAAAAAAACCCCCAACCAGCCAACCAACCAAAAATCCCTAATCAAAATACAGATTTGAAGGCAGAACAGGAATTTTAGAACACATGTTGATTTTTTTTCTTTGCTACCAAGTGTGTAGTTTGAATAACTTCACACTCCCTTCTCCTCCCGGGCCCCCCCCCCCCAAGTCTTTCACGGAGTTTCCATTATTTTCCAGATTAACAATACTCCCATTGTTGAGTTATGTATTTATTTCACTAAGCAAAGTTCAACTTGTTTTTCTAGCTAGTAGGACTTAAGTGTAAGTAACTATTTAGAATTCCTATTCCTTAATACTGGGATATCCACATGTCATTTTGCTTGATCTTCTGTCCGAAGGAAAATATACTAAGTGTAGAAAGCAGATGCCTTTTCTTTTAAATTCACATTACATCTATGCTATGTTTCCATCAGTTTCTAAAGACAAGACAAGAGTAATTCCCTGTAACTGACATTATTTAGCTACCAGTTTCATATCAGAAGTAGAGATGAAACAAAAATATTGGGGGAAATGTCTTTTCTAAAAACACATTAAAACTACAACTCCAAATATTTCCCAATAACTGATTGTAGGCTGTGGTTTTGATTGACACCTGATAAGGAAAGCAAGAAAGTTTACATTCACAGCTGAAAACACCTAGAGAGCCGATGGTGATGGAAAGAAATACCTGCAATTGCTCCAAAGTGCAACTAAAACTAAGGTCGGGGTGTGATCCTGAGCCACTTTTCTGAGGAAAAAAACAACACGTGTTTAATTAGATCGTATCAAAAGCCTGCAACCGACAATTGATGCTGGGGAAAGCAGTATACAATACCTCAACATTTAAGGTCATCAAATAGGCAGGTCGATAAGTCTTATGAAGTTGGTTGGTCTAAATTAAAAGACACATACCAAAAAAGAAAGAAAGAAAGAAAAATATCAGACCTTACCAGAGAAAAAGGGAAACAAATTCAAAGACACACCCTGACATGGGAAGATTACCTTGATCTGATATTCCAGGCGCCAAGACACATCGGTTATGTGCGGAGGACATCTGCCTATACTGAAAGATAGGGTGAATGTGAACGCTTGCCTAGAAGCAAAGGCCATGTTCTCGAGGCTTTCCATCGACAAACACTAGCATCTTTTAATTATCATTTTTAAAAGTCTGTTCAAAAATTAAAAAGTCTTAAGAGTATTGAAATTTTCCTTCCCTTTCAACAATATTTTATTAAAATTTAGGTACGCAAGCTTTAAAAAAAACCCTACCGTTACTTAACTAATTTAAGTAGCTCTTTACAAAGTATACCGGAATATAAAGTAATTGGCTACAGCTGAAAATGACTCGTTGATCTGAATAACCTACCTTCCCAACATGATTTCCAACGTATCTTTGTTTTTCTGAAAAAAAAGGAAAACATGTATTTTCCAGCTCCTGCTGAACGGACAAATGTAAGAGGATATGAGAAGGTAGTTTAAAATAGGCTGAAAACCTGATACTCGGTGCAAAATTGTTCTATTCTCTCTCTGTCAAACTTACAGTCTTCTAGATATGCGCTACAGAGAGAAAAAACAAAATCGTATTAGCCTTTGGATGTAAACTAGCAGTATAATTTAAAGTAACAGCCGCCAGGAAGACAGGGTGATTTCGAAGTCTTAGTACCTTATAGCAGATTTGTCGGCTTTCTGTTTTCCAGCCTCCAGTATACAAGTTGCAGCTGCTGCATGGCAATGTTTTAATACTATTGGGTCAATTTGTTTCAAGTCTGGGTGATCTAAAACAAATGAATTACTAGTGATATATTTGTTCTGAAGTCTTAAAGCACGTTACTAAAAGGGACATCTTTCCTTTTTTATATGACCTCTTCTGGAGCGATTTCAAAGTAAAAGACATTTCAGAAAGGGGGAGGGGGAACCGGGCACGCAGGCAGGTTGCTCCACTACGTGCAGCACCACGAGCAGGTATTTCTCACTTCGTGAAAAACGCTGCTGACCCACCAGCCTCAGTAATAGGGAACAGAAGTCTCTCTCTTCCTTCCCACTAGAAAACACAAATATGGTAAGGAAAACACCAGTTTTCCTTCAGCCACCCGCCATCATTTCTTAGAGCCTTAAGAGTAAAGACATTAAATTAAAAATCAGACGCGGATGTAACCGGTGTAAATTACTCCGGATTTACACCGGTGTAACTGAGGTCAGAGTCCGGCCCATAAAATTCAACAGAACATGAAGGTAAAAATCTTACAGACTTTCTGAACACGACAGTTTCTTGCCCCTTAAGTTCCTTTTTCATCCCCAAGATATTACACTATCTGCTACAGAATTAAATTGCAAGGATACCATGATGGATTATTAAATACTCGCATGGAGTCCCTGTTCTGTTACCATTCCCCAGGAAAAAACGTCCCAAGGCAGAAAGAGAGAGAGAGACGACCTCTTTTTCCCGACCCTAGGAGAAGCACCGACACAAATATTCGAGACACTTTGTTCAAAGCAGGCGTCCTGGTTTTAATTGTTAGCTTTACATAATCACACACACACGCACTCACACTCATTACTGCACGCCTCCAAATACCAACTTTAGAGCTGTCTGCAGCCTGCATTTCCAAACAGCAGTGTCCTGGCTGGTAAGCCCCTCCCCGCCAGAAGCTAGACTTTTTGCACATTTTCACTTTTAGTTTGAGTCCCCCCCAAGTGTCCTGCGTTTGCAAAGAAGCCTTCGGGCTAGTCGCGAAGTTGTGAGAAACCCGTCGCTGCGCCCTACCGCTGCGCGGGGCTGAATGTCAAATGTCAATACACCACCGCTGTGCATCTGCAGTGACTGACCCCGAAACTGATTTTTATTGCAGAAACTGTACCGAGAGTAAGCGGAGCGGGGAAGGAAATGCATGTGGAGACGACATCATGCAGAAAGGCGGACTGCGGCTGCCAAAACTACACTGGACCGACGCCCACAGACAAATCTGACCCTTGCCAGATCCCTTTAACCTCTCCCGTTTGCAAATGTGCTTAGCTGAGCCTCACCGAGGCTGTCTCGAGTAAGCAGTCAGCACAAAAAAAGCGAGAGCGCGAGCACGGCTGCCCCAAGAGCCGGGCTCTCCCGGCTGAAGCAGGGCTGGGAGCGTTTTTAGGCCACACGCGAGAAATGCACGGCTGTTTCTGCAGCAAAACAAGAGAGCCGGGGGCGGGGGGCAGAGCGCGACCGGGTACGTGTCTGGTCTGTGTCAGGACGGCTTGGTGCAGGTGACACTGTCATTGCGGTGCAAGGGTCTAGGGGCTCTGCCCGCGCCCGCATGAGCTGTAAACACAAGGATGTGGCAGCAGGAAAGAAAATAGATCCCTTTTTCCTGTCTCTGTCTCTGTCTCTCTGGCTCCCGGGAGAACATGGCAGGGCTCCTTTCTTCTCCTGGCTCTCGCTCGAGAAGCAGCGCTTACCTAAGGCTGCCTGGTCCGCCTGGGTGTCAAGCAGGCTCTGGAAAGCCGTCTGGAGCAGAACCGTGTAGGCTCTGGGCGAGAAGCAGCCAGGATCGGCTAGAGGCTGCAAGCCGCTCTGCACATACTCCGACAGCTCCATTGTGAGCGCGGTGACCTTCGACACGCGCCCACGTGACGGCGCGGCTCAGCTGATCCCGCCGCCGCCGCCGCCGCTGTTTATTACATTTCAGCTCCAGAGAGCCAGAGCCAGAGCTAGAGGAGCTGCTGCTGGCACCCCTTCTTCCCAGCCCTGCACCACGCACAAGTGCCTCCTCTCTATTTACTTCCCCCAACTTTCCAGTGGTCTTTGTGTCTCCTTTACCGGGGTAGGAACAAAGCCATTTTCTAAAACAAAAAAATGATCATCTGCTGTGCAGCCATGGATGAGACACCATTTAGCTACTAACACATTTATACTGTAAATACCATCCCTGGTTTGTTTGGAGGGCACAGCCAAGGAAATTCCACGCACACTGTAAACTGTCTTTTCCCTGACTTTAAACTCCCAATAACTTTGCAGCCAAGGGAATGCGTTTTTCTCCCCTTTGCTGCTGCATATGTTACGGCGTATTGCATGATGTTATTTGTATAGTGTACAGCCTCCTTCCTTACAGGAATTGCAAATACATTTCTGAATAACTCCACTGATCTGCTGTAGTGAGAGGGCCATTTGAGGTGTCTGTAACAACCTACCCATTTATATAATAATGCCTAAAAATAGCTGGAATGGAAGAAGCATATTTTATGGTTTGAGTTGATACTGTCTCAATACAGTGGAAATCTGAATCTGGCAACACAGATATAGGCCCTGACCTGGCAAGCACTTACATTCATACTTAGCTTTACAGACTATGGTTAGTCTCAGCTTCTAAGTGAGAGACTGGGGGACTGGGGCCTTCCTTCACTTCTGTCGTGTATATTTGTAATGGGATATATCTGATGTGATGTATATCTCATGTGACATATTACATACACATATTTAAATACAAACAGTTATATCAGTACAGTGCTATGATTTAGAATTTATACATACAAAGGTCAACGCATTTAATATTACAAGTTTTATGACAGATATAACTCAGCTCTTCTAAACATTCTCTGTTAAATAAGGTGATATTTTTATGCTCTAAAATGTATAATGTTTTGGTAGGAACATAACTATGAATATAGTCAATTTTCATGTGTGTAAAATCTTAATTTAAATTTCGCATATCTTGATATACTTTTAAGAACCAAAGAGGCAGACAGTGAAATTTCACACATTTACCTCAAAGTTAGATCCAAAGGATCATGGACTGACACAAATGTTTGTTTTGAACATTATATTATTAAATATAAATGAATATATTCTATTATAATATCAAGATATATGCATGAGGCCAGAGCACTTCTGGATTACTAAAGATACTGAGCTCAGTCCTGCTTCTGTTTAGGGCAAAATGACTTTGTTTCATTCAATGAATTATCTAGTCCTTAAAACAGTAAGGAAAGTTAGGTACTAGAGCCTGCTCAACTCATTCATACCTTTATGAATATTTTTCAAATTTACCAAAACATACCTTTCTGATAGCACACTTTGCACATATAGCACTTTAGCTTTCTAAATTAAATTGGTATATGAGAGTGAAAAAATTAGATCTATACATTTCATAAATATTAAAAGCTTTTCTCTGGTAACATGAAGCTTGCTAAATGTAATTTCATCAAACATTCCCCTGACTATCTTTTGCTTAATGAACTAAAGTGAAATATAGCTACCAAAATGGTATCCTTTTATAAGCAATAGAAGTAGGAGATTATAATCAACATGAATGAAAACAAATTTTAACTACAAGTATAATATCACTTTTTCAACAATGTTGTCATTTGTACAAAGCACTATTGTTGCTAGACAAATTGTAGTTCTTTACTTATGACCCAGTAAACTGACAGATTCATAAGACACCAGGAGTTGATATAATGTTATCTTACCACTTTGTATTTTATTACCCTGTAATTTAAACATTGTCATAGCTACAACAGTGTCTTAAAGTTAACATTCTGCATTTAACTACTGATCTCCTTTTGTGGCATTTATTTATTAGTCAGGGCCAAATCGCAGGGATGATCCTCATCTAAGGTCCTTATTTTAAGGGCCTTATCTTTATGAAATACAAATTTTATGTTGTAAAATTAGTAACAACCCATTGAATACAAAATAAAGTTAAGGAACTAATTTTATATGCTATTTTGTTGCCTTGCACTTCTGAATGTTCTTACCCTCTTGATACATAATTTGACACTTCATATTGAGACACAATATCCATTGAATTCAGTAATTGTTCTTCTAGTCAACTTTAAAAATGAGTTAAAAGCACACAAGAACTCTTGAGTGTTCCTGTATTTTTTGTGATTTTAAAATCACATTTCCTAATATTTTTTTCTTCCCCTTTGCTATGTTAACCTACCAAAAGAACATGAGAAACAATTAAACTGACTAGGCAAGCAGTTCTGCCAAATTCAAAGGGTAACAAAACTAAAGAACTGAGAAAAATATTTTTCTCTAAATACTTCCTATTGTAGTGAAACTAGATATTATCTGCAACAGTATCATAGAACTACTTATCAGATTTAATATTATCTATAATTACATTTAAAAGTTACTAAATACACTAAGTCTGCCATTGTGCTCATCTGCTGACATATGCTACAATCATTTTCTGTTTTCAGGTTGATGAGAGAGCTTTCAGCAGACTGGACTTCTTGCTGGGAAGCAGCAGTGAAATGACAGGTTTAATTTCACCAGAACAATTCACAGATATCAAGGTAATTAACCAATAGCTGATTATATTAAAAAAACCAAAGGGTTGAAATGTCATATCTTGGGACAGACAGATAGATAGATAGATAGACAGATAATCAGTGAGCTAGGGGCCTGATTCTGTAGTTGAAGCTGCTGACATTTTTCTGAATATGAATTTTAGAATTAGGCATCCTAGTATTAGAATTAATAAATTGAATTATCTTTATCAGATATATTTTTCTGATGCGGGCTAAAGTCAGTTGTTTAATATTCATTTAGATAACCTAAGCAATTCTACAGTATTGGCCATTTTTCAAAACTGGTATAATAAATGGAAAATCATGACATTTAGCTCCTAGTTTCTTATGGGCTGCCTAGTCAATCTATTGTATAAGCAGGAGTTTACCCAGTCATGCACCTATTGAAATCAATGCAAAAAATCCTGCTGAGTGGAGGATCAGGCCCTTGAAACCAAATAGTCTGCGTACCATAATACCAGGCCCTGTAATAATGTATTAATATTATAAACAAGAACGTCTAAAAATCTGCTAAGCATTTTAAGCAATATTTCTTTTTTGATACATTGGCATCAAAGTGAATGTCACTAGAGATACGAGCTCTGAAGCCCTGGGGGACGGGGGTCTTTGATCAGTTTCATTTTGCATTCTGTCATGAAGGTGTAGTAAATGACCATAGAAAGTAGGGGAGAGAAAATAATTATATCTATAACTTTGTAGCCTTACATATCTAGCATCTGTTTATAGTCTATATTTCAGCCACATAGGAAAAAGAGAACATAAAATGGAGGAGAGAGAAGATAACATAAAATGGAGGAGGGGACAAAAATCTGAACATAGAATTACAGAGGAAAAGAGATCATACCTATAAAATAAAGGATACCTATTTAAAGAAGGGTATTGAAATACACACAAAATGGTAGAGACATCTACTGTATAAATATATGCACTAGAGTTATCTCTACATTTACAAAATCTTGAAACATAAATAAGATGTTTCTATTTAGAAGCATAATAAATACCTGAAATTCTTTAAAATATTCTATATTAATGTAAGAACTTTTGCTTCTTTTAATTGTAAGAATTACATTTTTAATTTAATCAACTCACCAACTTATCTTGACTTTTTGTCTTTTGCAAACAGGATGTCAGGATGATTTACAGGTTGTCAGTTTCAAACAATAAAATGGTTTTTTGCTGTTTATACATGGCACGTACATATACTATAAGCCTATTATTTTTTCTAAAAGAGTACTAACCTCAATATTGAAAAAACAAAGTACAAAGGAAATACATTACCATTTGTACATTAATTAATCAGTCACACTAATTGCCACAACCCATTCAATCTAGGTTTTTTCAGCTATACATAATTCATCAGTCAAAATTAACCATGGAAATAATGTTCAAAATTAAAGGGTATATTATCATTTAGCATGCTCAGAGTAGTTTCAATGAACTTTAAAAAGCTGGATCAGTATCTCTCAAAGGCTTCAGGTTTGCATTTTTCATCTATATCATCTTCTCCAGTAAGTTAGAAGATGTAATAACCTATGGTAATACCTTGGTATAAATGTTATGCAAAATTGTTACTGATATCAGCAAGAGTTTCATCCACAGTTTATGGGAGTGCCCCAAGAACCTTTCTTGTAGTTGAGCAATGAGTCCTTTTTGTCTACAGTGTATTTAATTTAAAAACGTTTGATACAGATGATAAAAGAAAAACAATGAAGGATAGATATCTAGGTATCATTAAGTACAATGCTAACTTGGTACCTATTGGAAGAAAAACTGTAACAAAGACTGTTCACTTTCCTACATCAGTCACAGTCATAGTAATGAATATCATAGTGACAAGCAAGAAAGAACACACATGCACAAAAGGCCCAGAAAATGTTCTGCTACACCACTTGTACAAATGTATAGCATTGGATGCAAAATATTATCATAAACCAAGCCATAAGCTAGACTGTATTTTTTGATATGGCTTCTATCGGCAATTTTCATGTTGGGCAAATTTGCAGTTCTGATAATGTATTAAAAAAAATACTTCTGTAGCTCTTCCAGAATTTTGTGGAAAAGTATACAATCCTTCTATATTTCACTTCAGTTCATTGTATAGCTATAGAAAAGGCCACTCTACTGAAACACAGCTACTCATTCCCAACAAATAGTTCTGATCCATGAACTTTTGAGTTCAGTACATCAGAAACATTACAAGCTTATTTTAGTGACCTGTGACCGATAATATTGCAACTTAGTACATGTCTTATATAGATTCTAGTAACATATTAACATTTCTTATTTTGGCTTTTATGCCTTAAACCATTTTTTAAATCCTGTTACATAATGTTTCTGGAATTAGGTAGGCATGGTTGAAAAAAACAGGTAATTTTTTGTTTGACTTAATTTTGACTTGTTCACATATTATTCTTACTTGTCAAGAAAGAAAGTCAAATTCCTTTTCTACTACATGCTCAGATAACAAAAATGAAACATCTTTATAAATGTTTATATTCTGCACATCTGCGTTATTTGGTTTTTAAAATTTAACATCTCTGTGACTTAATTTTTTAGTAAATACTCAGAGGAAGAAGTAGCCTGGAACATTTCATTCTTTTGAAGAATCAAGTAATTTCTGAACTGGAACAATACCAGAAAGTGTTTTAAAGCAGAAAGGTATATTTTTTTCCTCCCTCATTTTACCTAAAAATGTTAAATCTATTTAAAACAAATTTGGCTAAAAACAAGATTCCAGGATAAGAATGTGTATGTTCAGCAAAAACCCAGAAAGAGCATGTATACCTACATGACTTAAATCCTATTTAAAGATATTAATTAACATAAAGTGTGATCCACTTGTCTGTGTTAGGAAGCACAATTATAATATACAGTATTAACTTGTGTACAGTGGCTCTGTTTTTGTGAGTTTCAACATTACTTGAAAATCCTGCCAATAAAGTGAATCACAATTTATTGCATTCTCTGTCTGCTGCTTTTTCTTACAAACAAACAAAGCAGGCTTAATGAAGACTGTTTTGTATTGGCTTTTCTCTTCAAGATAATCCTCTAGCATGTTTGATCAGAATGATGTAGATTTATAAATAAGGCCTATGCACCTTTAACGCCGAACAGAAAAAAACATAAGAAATCTCATTGCTTTAGCAGTAATACTGATTTAATTGATGTAAAATTTAGTCTTGTATTGTAAATTAACGTAGCTTGCAATTCTGATAAAGAACGATAAGAAAGACTTCTTTCTTACTTTTATATTTTATTCTGTACTTGTAAACAAGATATATTTAATTACAGTAGACTTTCATACTGACATTTTTGTTATGATCCAGCCACAATTATGAAATATGCATCATTTATGCTTCCCAAGCAGGGTTCCATCATAGACCTACTTTCAATGCAGTGAGAAATTGTTCTTTATGTTTAACTTTCTGTATGTTTTAGTTCTACTGACAAAAATTCTCATTTGCAAGTGCTTTTAGAAAGAAGTCAGATAAATTGTAAGACTTGCCAGTGTTTTAAACAAAACCTGTCAATGTTTTAAACCAGTCTTACTTTACCTGTTTATACCTCCTTATTGTAAAGATCATAGCTTCACTTTTAGAAGCATATAGAGAGGATATTGTGCTCTGTGATGACTGTTGTCAAGGAGCATTCATAGTCTGTCAGATTAATACTAGGGATGTGTATAGAAGAGCAAAAAGGAGTAATTTTTATAAGTTGACATTCAGCAAATGTAAGTAAAAATAGATAAACCTCAAAGGAAATTAAGGCAACATGTTTTAGATATGACTCTGTATCCAGGTGTTTAATGTCATGCCACTAAAATGTGAGTTAGCATGGGGCCAAGCTGCTAAAATATTTTTGTGTTTATATAACAAACAGAAATGTGTTTTTCTTAACTCTGCATTTAGTTAGCTTCTTATCAAGGTAGATGAATACTAAAAATACAAAGAGAGTGAGTTATCTATAATCCAACACTTAGAGACGTTTGCTATAATACTTGTACTTCCATTAACATGAAAGATTAAGCAGTGTCATACAGGAAAAGTATTTGTACTAGTTCCACCAAGACAGCATGTGTATCTTGACAACAATAAGAAAGTGGAAAATATTATAGCCAGTGTCAGACTTAAGCTTTATTATATTTTGTAGAATTAACAGCGCTGAATTTCATTTGTTTAATTAAAACATTTGTTTGACTGTGCTTAGATACAAAGTGAACAGCACTTGAAAACCAGTAAAATAGATCAATAGAATTGTGCTGCCCTTATGCAAGCAAAACTCCCTGTCACAACTAGTGGGAAATGCCTGAGCAATATTTAGAAAACGTAATTATTTTACTTAAAGCTCTGTGGTTCTATGGCTCCTTTGAAGTTACTTACCTTGATTTCTGCTGGGAGGATCTGGCCCATATTAGTTATTTTAATTAGTTAGCCTTGTACGAGCAGAAACA
This sequence comes from Crocodylus porosus, assembly GCF_001723895.1. Taxonomy (NCBI): domain Eukaryota; kingdom Metazoa; phylum Chordata; order Crocodylia; family Crocodylidae; genus Crocodylus; species Crocodylus porosus. The sequence continues at coordinate 32,086,425 of NW_017728886.1, forward strand.
AATGCATAATTAGTTTGAGCACCACACTACCCTGATATTTTCTTTAAACACTTACATTTATTTATTTGTTTCATTTATATGCCACCCTTCCTGACAAAGGCTCAGGGTGACTTTCAGTAAGAGGAGGCTGGTAAAACAGGATCATGGCAAGAGAAAAAACAACTTAAAGGGGAACTACAATATCCATTAACCCTGATACTGTTTTAAAAGTTATATAGGGCTACAATTATTTTGGTTTGATAGTGTCAACAGTTATACATTTGGATGTACCACTTTTAATTCCACATGAAAGTTTAAAACTATATTAGTAAGAGAAGACTAGTAACTTGGAAGCCCTGTTTGGCCCTATTGCCTTCAGAGGATGCAGGATCAGGCCCTTTGTACTGAAACAATTCTGTACATAGAGATAATTTTTTTTTTAAATAAAATGGCTTTTTAAATAAAATGCTTTCTTAAAATTACATAACTTATGTGAATTCCAGTGCCACGCAGCTACTGAGCTTGTATTCCCAGATTCTACAAATGCTTAAAAAAACATTAATAGACTATTAAATCATTAGGTCTATTCATATGCTTAAATTAAGCATATGTGTAAATTTTTGCAGGATTGGTCTTAATTATTAGTTTGAAGTACTGCTGTGTATAAGCCAATAGTTTCTGGTAAAAGTAGACCAGTGGTTCTCAACCTTTTTTAGACTCAAAGTACCCCTCATTAGACTCAGGGTACCTGTTAGAAAATGCTGTAGCCATTATAAAAAGATTCATAGACAAGTAGTTCCACTTAATGGAATTTTGCTTGGGTAAGGGTTGTGCCCACTCTTTATATAAGTGTATTTCAGCACATAACTGATTTAAAAATACAGTTAAAGCTTTTTTCAATTGTTACAGTTAAGTGATGGTGAAGATGAGAAAGCAGACTCAGGCTGAACCTAAATGTAATAAATTATCAGTGCCACTGAAAGAATACTTTTTGTTTGTGTGCTATTTTATGCAAGACTTATTTATTTGTGAGATAAAGCTAATGGTTGGTTGATGAATTAGGTCAATAAGCAGTGGGATAGTGATACAGGAAGATTCAATTGCTCTTGAGGATACTGGCATCCTAGCACCACATTTCAATCAATAGGAATGATCAGCTACCCTAATCTTTTTGTACCAAATAGCATTAGGCCTTAGGTGATGGAAAAAATAAAACGAGACCCCTGGATATTGCTTTTTTCTTTGTTAGTAAACACTGTAGAATATGATTGTGTTGACACCCATGAAAATAAACTTTTCTATTAACTTTATTATACATATTTAGTATTTTTCAACAATTTATTTATATTGTAGAAGTAAAATGTAATACTAACTTTAAAGTTGTCTTAAAAATACATTGATCTTTTAAAACTGAAAAAAAAAAATATATATATATATATAGGTCCTGACCCTGAAATCTACATTCAGGCAAAACTAATAAAATCAAAAAGGAATGTTGCCTGAGAAAGCAGTCCAAGATTGAGCCCATGTTGTTGAATATTTGTTTGCAGATCTGTCAGTATCTGTCAAAATGTCTGCTAATGAGAGCCACAAGGCAAGAGAACATCATTACATAACAAACAAGAATGTCAGGGTCTGGTTTGCAGTTTTTTGTGTTAGTTAATACAAGGGATTGTTGATATAGTAGAGAAGATAACATGGAGAGAGGTAGAAATAGAGATGAATCCAAGGGAAATTAAGGATTTTTCTATAATTTGCATTTGTAGAGGCCTGTATTTTTATAGCAGATCAAATTGCTGAGGATATAAAAAGAGTTAACATCATTGGTGTGTCATAGAGATGTAGGGACTACATCTACTTTGGTTGCTCACCCCACATTCCCCTTAACTCTAAAAGGAGCTCTAGGTGAACATACATTTTAAGATCAGAAGCTGAGAAATGGAGGTCTTCTACAGAGTGACACAATATTGTTTCTTTTGTTCTTTTATGAATACAAAATAAAAATATTCAGTATGTGTCACTCTTTACTTGTGAAGAGTTTGAAATACTAAACGGTATTTGTATACATATAATTGTATAATTTTAAATGTAAAATAGAAAGTAGATTCTGAAAAAGTATATCTTACCTCCTTTTCTCCTTACAAGGTTAAGCAAGTTAGTACTTTATTTAAATGGTGAAATTACTCATTTAAAGCTCCTTTTCTTTCAACAAAAGATTTAATGTCTTATTCCTTATTAACAGTAAATGTGAGCTACTCCTTATGAATTCGAGTATGTTCATATGTAGCACAGCACACGTAACAATATAGGGGCTGCATAATTTTGTGGCAGACATTCACTGGGAGTCACTTGAACTTCTGTCAGGAATTCTGTTCTCAATACTTACTGATGGCATACTTTTAAACAACCAAATACTATTGCCATTACACAGTGTGTACTCAAACTTCCCCTGAAGTCAGTGCAAGGTTTCCTGCACGAAAAGTGAGCAACAACCTGAGAATCTGGCCCATAGTTGCTTGCCTATCAGTCCATGTACCCATCTGTTCACGTGGCATAGTGCCCACTCATGAGTTAGTTGGACCTTTGCCCTCAAACATGGGTGCCAGGCAGTAACAGTTTATGTAGTCAGCCTGTATAGCAATGCAAATGTAATTTCTTCGGCAGAAAGTCTAGGCACAATGTCCAATAAAGCTGGGCACCACATGCTTCCTTTCACTTGACTACACTTTTTTTGACATGTATGGTGTTAGAAAAAAATACTGGAACAGAGGAGGAGATTGGTGCTTGCTGCTGCCAAAAAGACAGGTTGCACTGGAGCAGGTGCTTTGGCAGTCCATGAAGGCCATTTGAGGGACTGTCAAAATGTGTACAACAAGAGCAACCAGCTCACAGACACTTAGCATGAAGTTAGTTTCATAGCAGACAATGGTATCAAGGGGCATTTTGAACCCCAAAGGAGTGAATCCAGCCATGCTGTAGTCTAGGTAGATGCTGTGCATTTGATGTAGGAAGGAAGCTGCCAGCCAGAGGACTGAGTGGTCTGCAACAGGATACATTGTGATGCTGTTTTATTCTGGGCAATGGAAAACAAAAGATTTTCACTATGCTCTTGTGTCTGGGAGACACTTACTTACTTTGGAAATAGAGCAGGGACAGCAAAAGAGAGATGATTATTTGTTGCTAGCCTTATTTATTCACCCTTTGAGTTCAAGATCAGTTCAGACTTCACGACCTGACATTTATAAATGGCTAATTGCAAAGTGTTTGGCAGGTGAAAGCAATTCAACTGTGTGATCCCTGTGGCAGGGCTGGCAAAACTAATGCCCATAGGCCACTTATCCCTTGACCTTGTTAAATGTTGCCCACCTGTTGGAAGGAGTCAAACAACTTCCCTTCCCATATGCTTTTATGACACTGTGTTACTGTAGGTAGTCTTAAAACACATGGGAGTACAAGTGGTTTCCTTGTGTGTATTTTAAAACTAACAGAGAAACCTAGCACATGGACATGGATATGCAGGATTAAAAAAATGCTTTTTCTACATTTGTGTCTCTTTTTTAAGGGTTCAGTGGAAAACACATGGTGAAGCAATACTGGAAACCAAGAACAGAAATAAAAAAAGGGAAGAGAGTAGAAGCACAAAGAAAGAGGTACAGAGACAGAAGCAAACACCAGGGAACAAGGAGAAAGGAACAAAGAGAAAAGCAGAACAGAGGGAGAGAGAAAATAAATGAAAAAAGGAGAAAAAAGACAAATGGGGAGAAAAACATGAAAGGGAAACATGGGGACTAAAAGACAGAAGAAAATTACACAAAAGCATTTCAAAGCTGAAAAAGAACAATTGGGATATGTGGCTTTATTCCAGATTTTAAGGTACTGTAGTTTTGTGTATGGCTTATTTGTACAAAGCTAGGGAGAGTCATGTTTTGCGCATTCCCTATTGTTATTTCTCCTTTTGTTCTTTCTCTAGCTACTGCATCTATATTTCCCTTGCTGTCTTCTCAGTCTCTCTTCTGATCCCCTTCCTCTTCTCCTTCTCTCTTTTAGTGGCAATGAATGAGATGTAACCCATCATTGTACAAAGAATGTCTCTAACCCTGCCTTTCAGTATTTTCTCTGAGAAGATTCAGTTGATGCACCCTGAAATTATCAATGTAGACCAAAATGAGCAGATGGGGAAAATGTGACTTTTTCTGTATGAGAGTTGGGGGATATGGTTAAAGTCTTGATTTGAAGGAGCTTTACATGGAACCAGTATTGTGAAACATTGATCTTCAGTTGATTAAGTCTAACAGAAAGTGCTGGGGAAAAGAAGAGGAGGAAGAAGAAAATTAAACTTTCAAACACCCAGATCTCTTAGCTTCTGCACAGGATTTCCCTGGATGTTTTGCCTTCATTTTATGGATTTATTAAACTACGAAGTCTTTCTGGCAAGGGCTCTCTTTGTTTATGTATAACAAATGTGTATGTTGTACATCATCAGTGCTAGCCAAATAATTATTTATTCCTATCAAATTAATTTTGACCTAAATACAAATTGGATTGGCTTTGATTCTAAAGAGAATATTTTTAATTTGTGACTGCCATTCTAATGCTCTCTCTAGAATTTCTGTCCTATATGTTAAGGATAAAAACAATACAGAGCACTGGCATTTACTTAAATTGTTGGCTTTTATTTTTTATTGTTGGCTACTTTTACCAGCCTGGGGCCCTACACAAACAAATTCATGGGCCTCAGGCTGGTCGAGGCACCCCTTCCCACCCTGGTGCTGCCAGCCACAGGGAGCAGGACCCCTCAAAGCTGCCACTAGGAAGTAGCCACCTTGCCAGTGAGGCTGGCAGAGGGGAAGGGAAGGGAGGTGGATGGGGCCATTCATGTTGGTGCTGCGAAGGGAAGGACTGGGCCCCCCACAGCTCAGAGCCCTAGGCATGTGTCTAGCTTGCCTATGCTGTAATCCAGCCCTGGTTGGAAGTAGAGGATGAGAAGGTGATTCACAGCTCTCAGGATCAAATCCTAAATAGTGTTTGTTAACACATGCATTCCTGTCATGTTGAAAGTTAGGAAAGTCCAACTAAGGGACCAGAACAGGGACTAGATATCTCTGATGTAGCTTCCTTTCTGACATTGTGATGTGTGTCAGAAGGCTTAGGGGACAGTTTGCCCCTGCAGATTGCATAATTCACGTAAGTCCCTCTGTCTTGGGGGGGTCTGCCAGGGCCTAAAGTATCCACAAGAAAGCCTTCCTACTGCCTCGAGAGCCTCCTCTTTTCTTTGCTTAATCCTGAATAGCAGTGGTACTTACCTGATTCCTGTGCAAAAGTGTGTGGGACACAACTTGACAAGGCTTTTGCCTCCCTCAGTCCTGGTCACAAAACCCTGATCTATGTGGACTCCCTGTAGGGTGCAGATAGATATTCACTCTGCTCTAACTCAGGCGCTTTATGTAGAACATAAAGTGCCATGAGTTAGAGCACCCCCCACAAGCCAACTGATGTTCTCCTGTTGCATTGGGGGGATTGAGCCTGCCTGCACCAGTCCTCCTGGCCAGCAAGTAGGGGTGCTCTAGCAGTCTCCAAGGAGGCTGCTGAACTGCTCCTCTCCCCAGTCCCATCCCCCTGCTCATAGCTCTGAGGCTGTCAGGAAGGGGAGGCAGAGAGAGAGGGAGCAGCACTGAGCTGCCAACTCAGGTTTACTGCCTGGCTGGAGCTGGGTGGGGGAGATGAAATAAAGCCCCTTCCTCAACCACATGCCCCCCACAACTGCCGTGGCCCCTCACAAGGTGAGGGGGTCTCCATTTCACCTCCCCTCCCAGCTCAGGGGGGAAAAGGCAGCAGCTTAGTGGTACTTGCTTCCCCCTCTCTGCGTTGCCCAGCCTGGGGGGTGGAAAGGAGCCCCCTTGCCTCATGGGCCCAGCCCAGCTCCTCCCAGTACCCCAGCCAGGGTAGTTGGCACAGGGGCTCAGTGTCATCCCCCCCCACCAGCTCCAGCCAGGCAACAAACTCGAGTGCTGTGCCTTCCCTCTGCTTCCCCCTCCACCTGCTGACAATCCTGGAGGCAGGGCTGGGCTACATCAGCCCAGCCCAACACAAAAAAAATTAATCCTAGGGAACACAGAGCATCTTTGGCTGTGTCGACAAAACAAGAGGCATTTGTGCATGGCACTTTAATACTCCTTCGAGAAGTTTTAGTTAGCTGCCTCTACAGCTGTGGAGCAAAGTGTGGGGCTCCATGCAGCTCTGCGGCTCTGCAGGAAGCCCTGCAGGCAGCCTGGGAAAGCAGCTCTGTCCAAGAAAACCAGCGAGTCTGATCTTTCCCTCCACCCCATCCCTGGAGCTTGCCTGCCTGCCTGAGCAGCACAGGGACCCGGTGCTTCCCTCTGCTGCTGCTGCAGTGCCCCCTGGGACCACCCAAGCTGGGTGCCTGTGGGTGGGGGCCACCTGGGAGAAGCCGCTGCTGCTGCCATGGAGGGAAGCACCAAAAGTCCCTGCAGCCCAGGGACTGCTCCACCCACTGGCAGCTCACCCTCCCCTCCCTGTCAGAGAGGCTGGTAAGTCAGCGGGGTGTGTGCACGACGTGGGGGTTTATTCAGCCCTAAATTGAAGCTGTGTTTTTTAAAACCCACCACTTCAATTTTGGGCCCCCATTGTGTCTACATACACCCATCATCTAATACTTCATCTGAGAAGGGTTAATTTTTCATGCAATCGGCCATTTTAAAAGTGCTCTGCAGCCATGCACATGTGTCACAGCACAGCTGTAGGCTGATCATGTGAAAAGTGTGACTTGGATAAGAACATCCAAGGAAGGAATAGTGGTCAGCTGGATGTTCCATAGGTTTTACTATCCAGGGACTTCCTTGCCCTTTGATCTTTTGCAATTAGTGCCAAAGAAGTTATTCTGTTTATTATTCTGTTAACAGTACTGAACTCACTCCACAGGCTCAGAAACAGGTTCGTTATCTCTGCTCCCCAGGACACAGACCAGATATTTGGGAAGAGATTTTAGTCAGATGTCAATATTCACCTAGAAAATTTGAATTGGGATTTGCAGTGCTTGGTTAAAAAACCCTACATGTTCTGTTTATGAGGTGACCGAAAATGGCAGTGGTTTCCACAGATCAGACAGAATTCAGAATGTATTGTAGTGGATCCAAGTGAGTGGTTACTTTCTGTTACAGTTTAGAAACAGACTACTTGCTTAAATAGTTGAATACCATTAACTCCAAAAGGCTCTTTATAGAGGTAGACAGTATACATTTTCAAATACTTACAGAAGTGCCTTTTTTTATCCAATCAATTATTTATTACAGTTTGTTAGGCAAATATTGTGAGCTAAATTACCTTCTAGTGAAAACTGGTAAAGCTCCATTGAAATCCCTTGATTTATGCCATTTGATACCAGCAAAAAATTATCTGTCTTTCTTTGAAGGCACCTCTTATGTATATTTAAAATGTACTAAACAAATATGATACATTTATTACATCTCTACAAATCAATGTTATCTATAATTTAAATAAAGAAAAGATAAAATAGTTGTCTTAAAGCATTAATACATTCAGAAAAACGTGCCCAAACTTTTTTCCTGCTGCAATTTAAGTGAATGAGTTCATGTCCATAGAGCTTTATGAAGATGAGAAATATTATGTAAGTTTTAAATTATATCAGTATTATGAAAGTTGATTTTTATCTTAACTGCAGAGAGACGATGTTTTCTTCATTATCCAGGAAATACCCGTTTTCATATGGTAGAGATGTGAAGAAAAAATGTCCAGTTTTGCATCTATCAATCAGACAAAATTTTCTTTATCATTACTGGGAGATTTGCCCCATCTCTTCAGGTTCGGGCTAATAAAAGCAATCCCATATTTAGACATCATGAAAGTTATGATGATATTAACCAAGAAAGAGCATGAATAGTTCAAACAAACTCTTACTATCCTGTCCTTACGTCGTCCTGCTAGGCCCTAGATCTTGCAGAGCATAACTTAGATTCCTGCATTACCTATGCATAACTGTGTAAGTCAAGACTACATTTCAATGCCAACTTTGAATTCTCTTGCTTTTAAACTTCATGTCTCAACCTTAATATTATGTAAACCTGTCAGATTATTTTTGGATATTAATATTATACCAATACCATGGTTCCTTTTTGATGGATCAAAAATGCATTGATTGATAAGTAGTTTATCACTGGTTACAAGAATAATCTCTTATTTGCTTCAGTATAGCTATTAAATAGCTACCTAGAGATTGATGATGGTACTATAAAGTACTTCATCATTAACAGTTTTAAGATCTAGCCCCAGAGTATAAACATATTTCATTACTCTGATGTTTTTTATTAGAATATCTGGGAAAAAATGTGTATTAACTTGCTGTGGAAATTTCTGGCAAAACAGTGATTTCTTTGGCCTCCCAGTGCTTCATATAGCATCATGCTGTTATATCACCACCACTGCAGTAATGAGGGCTTTAGTCATGATCATATCAGTAGTAGGAGACAAATAAAACAAAATGCTGCAAGGAGTGAAAGGAAAATAGCTGTAGTACATAATGGGCCTGATTCTGTCACTGTTGAAGTTAATGATATTTTTGCCAGTTAATTTCAGTGAAAAAAAGGATTAATTCTTTCATGTGCTCTAGTAACAGGAAATATTGAGCCTGATACTGCACTCTTTATATGCTTGCAGTTCTTTTGAAATCAGAAAGAATATTTTCCCCCTACGTGAAGCAGGGTAAGATCCATTACTAGTAAGTTATAACTGCTCTATAGTCTTGAGTCTCAGAGTACAGGCCGTGTCTACACTTAAACTGCCAAATCAGATTATGCCTATGTCCTCTGTTCATTTTGCATGCTTGCTAAAATAACCTATTACAATACTATACTTCCAAAGAGTATGTTAACTTCCTGACTTTTTATAGTAATACCATACAGCTGGTTCAAATAAACATTCCAAGCCAGTGCATTTTTCATCTTGAAAAAAATTGCAATGCCAGAGAAGTTTTGTATTTATTCAGTACCTACTATCATTACATTTGACACCAGGTACAGAATTAATAGCTTTAAAAATGGTAATTACTCTCTAGGCTTTCACATTGATTCCCTTCTACTGTTGTTGTTCATTTATTTTGTTGACCAGTGCAGTCAAAATGGGAGGAAAATCTGCTCATGGTATTAATTTTCATGAATTATTGCACTGTTCTGGCTCACTAAAACTTCATTGTTGTTTTTTCACATTTTGAATAAAATGTGTCTATGGTTTTAGTTTGAATTTTTAGACTTCAGTGTGCCCTTGACATTACCTTGCTGGTATAGAAATATATTGCTGTTGATGTACAAACATAACTAAATAAGCATTCAGTGTATATCAACCTTATGTGAACTGTTAGAAATGCATTATACTATGGCTTTTCAGCATCAATTCATTTATTGATGTTATTTCTATAGAAAAAGTAGATGCAATGCTCAATCTTACAGCCTTACTTAGGGAAAATTACCAAAGTCATGGGAATTTGGCTTTGTAAAGCCTTCAGGATTAGGTTTCTAACTGGTCAGATTATGCTTTCAGTTATGCTACTGCAAACCCATTGAGTTTTGCCTTCAGTGCAGTTGCACCAGTGTAAATGAAAAAAGATAAATATGGGGGAAAAAATTTCCAGGTAGCGTTTTAGTTTTCACTCGTGAGAAGATACGATATAATACATCACTAATATATCAGCCTTCTGCATCTGATAGAAATAATCCTACTAATAACTTTTTTTTCAATTTAAGCATTAATCCTAGATAATCTTGTGCATATTAATTTATGATTTGTTGTATCTGGTGTACTAATTAGGAAATATAGTATTTATAATGTTAAAAAAGACATTTATAATGTGACAAGAAATAGTGAACTTTGCTCAAAATATCTCTGAATAGGAAGTGATAAAAGGCTGGATATTCTACTTTGCATCTCTTATAAGTTGCAGGGCCTTCTCCCATTCCCAGTGACGTAAGTAGAGACCTGTGACTGATGTCAATGGAACAATAACAGGTGAGCAATAGTTCTACATGCTATGTCATGTATAAAAAGGCAATAATGTACAAAGTCTTTGTTGTAGATAAATGGACAGTACAGCTACAAAGTTTGTCTTTTACTAAAAGAAATTATTCTGGTATCATGTTATACAATTATTTTACATACATTTTGCTACTACCATCTGCAAAATGCTATAATAGAGCTATAATTTACAACTGTAAAATAATTGCAATTTATATTTTATGATCTAAAAAGAGTTTCTGTTTTCAGTTTTAATATTTTTTTAACGTTACCAAGGATTCAAGAAGAATATGTTGTTTTCTGTGCTACTGGTGCAAGTTGTTAAATTGTTATGATGATTTTCTAATAGTAGGAAGCAGCATCATACAGTTTATAGATAAAATAAATTATATTTCTGAAACTAAAAATGAATAGTAATATTCTTCACAGTTCTTAACCATTTTTGTACCAAAAATGTTTTATTAAGACCACATGCACATTTTCCATAGAAATTTCTGTTTTCATTCATAAAAACCCCAAACCTTCAATAGTTTGGCTGAAATAGTCTGGTTGATCTGTAGTTGCTGAATCAGTGGATCCCTGGCCCTTGTGCTGTCTAACAGAGTGTATATAAACATTTGTAACCCTGACTGTATCATGTGACTGGAACAAAGAAATAAAAATTAGTCTTTTACCAACATTTCTAAATGTCACACATTTATAACAAACCCAAAGGTGATTTAAAAAAAAGCAAACTAGAACAATTTAACTGCTTTTGAGTTAGTTGCACATGATAAATATACTTTTTAAAATAACATTTAAATCTTGCTCTCCTTATTCATATGACCATTCATAAGCTATGAATGGCTGTTTGGTTGTCTTCAGTATCAGTTGTTGTAGTTGTTATTTGCTATGATTTTTCTTAATACTTTTTAAGAAGTATGAAACTTTTTTTTTAATAGGGTCATTTAATAGTGGTTCTTTTGTCCTTTGTCACTGCAAGATGTAAAAACAAAGCACTGAGCCTTATTTTAATATATAGAATTTAAGGAAGTGTATATCGATACAAATGTACAAGTTTGCTGATTGTATGTATAGAAAAATGTTTCATATGTTTTCAACAAATGACTATGGAAAACTGCATTATAAAAATAGTTAATAGTATTAAATAATAACATTAGAATAAAATCCTGGTTTTGTCTGGAGAGTCCAATAAGCCTCTCTCATTCCAGGTGGAAAGTACCAGTAGTTTGTTGCTCTCTATTCCCTGTTGTTCCTTTCTCGTAAGGCTACTTTATGTGAAAGAGGATTGGGTTGCTCAAGAGTTGATTTTTGAGATTTATAGTTCTGCTAATCAAGTTATTCTTACACAATTACATAGATGTCTCTCAGGAGTCTATCCACAATTGGTTTAGTAGGTTACAGGCCAGGTATTTTGCCCATTTCTGAAGCGAGTGCACTGGTGCAAATGCATACAAGGTCCTACCTCAGCTGCAGAACCTGTATTTGGGAAGCCCAAAGATGGTCCCTATGTGTTTTCTTTGGAGGTGGATAACACCTCAGATGAAATTAAAAGAAGAAGGGGTCATCGTTCCATCTTTGCACTAAGCCCGGAATAGCAGTCTGTGCCTTTCGAAAGGATAATGCAGCATTCACACGAAATCATTGCACCAGTCTGCTTCAATTAGGGTGTCTTTACATGTGCTCTGGGGCAAAGGGGGGATGTTGTAATTGGAGCAGCTCTCAGGAGCCGCTTTAATAAAAGTGCTGCAGCATCTCCTATATTCAGTGTTCCACACTTCAGAATGGTGGTGGGGCCACTTTAAGTAAAGCTTATTTGACAAGCATTAGCTAAAGCTCCCCTGCTGCCATTTTGAAGCATGGGGACACTGAATACACATGACAGCAAGGCTGCTGGTGTGCTAATTAGCATGCTGCAGCAGACTCAATTAATCAGAGCAGGTGTCAGGCACATGTATAGGTGTTTTCTTGAGATTTGAGAAATCTGAGATGTATTCAGATTACCCCCATCTTTGGCAAGAGCCCAAGTGATGTTACGTGCCCAGTATTTGTGTGGAAAATAACTGGGGTGGGGGCATTGGGGAAGGAGTGATGTGTCTATCCTCCCTACTTCTCCCAGGGGTCTGGTCCAGGCAGTTGCCTTAAACCACTAAACAGGGTTAATGGTTTGGTTGGATGTTACTAAATATACATTGCTTATATTTTTAATATTTGTAGCTGATACTAAATTCCTTCCTTGGGCAAACTTTCCTCTGAGGTCAATAGGGCTCAAAACTGCAGGCCTGGATCTTATTGTCCAGGTTAATTGACTTAGAGAAGCCCAGTGTTACACAAAATGTAAAAGCAATACCCAAAGTGATTTAACACATCAAGATAATAATAGAATGAAGTCCCAGAATCTTCATACAGGCTATATAATTGAACTGGTTTCTGAAACCATGGGCTTGATTTTTGCTGCCTTGAAATCAGTGGTAAAATGCCCTTTCTCCTTTCAATAGGGGCAGGATTGGGTCCAGAGTTATAGTGATCATCCTTGTAAAGAAATCCAGTAGCTCCTTGGTGTCATTTTCCAGCACATGGCACTTTGCATGCTTTTTTATTTCCTATAACAGAATTTACAATAGATGTACAATAGTAAAATTAAGGCAAAATTAAGGAGTTTGAGAAGAATCTACACAAATATTTAAAATGCAACTCCTTTCTCAAAAAGCTATCAGATTTTCTATATTAATTTGGGCCAGGTACAATTTTTAAATAGTTGCCTTTGATGCTGCTCTGATCTTAAGTCAGAAATAACTTGTTTTGCTTTAATGAGCTTCAGCCTTATTTTGTCCACACAGAAATTCCTAGGGTTTTTACCTTTGAGATATATGGAATCAGTATCTGGTCTTTAGGGAAGCTGATAGTGTCAACTTGTTACTTTTATAATAACATTATTTGTGTTTGTTAATGTAAATATTACTTTTCACATTTTATGTAAATTGGTGATTCCTAAACAGCACTCCCAGAGCACTTCCCAGTGCTCCTCCAAGAACTAGCCTTCTGGCTTTGAGGCCTTGATGCACTTCCAGACAGGATATCTGTGGAAGGAAGGAAGGAAGGAAGGAAGGAGGAAGTTGCCACCAGAGGCCACTGTTTTATAAAAGGAGCTGTGCTGGAAGCCAGCTGCCTCTTTCTTCCCCCTCCACAACCAAAACCATCCACACCCAGGACTCAAGTCACCAGTCTTACAATCACATGGCAGGGGGGAAGGAGCCAAAATGAAGGCCTTGTTTTCAGACCAAAGCGGTACTCTGGACAAGGATGTCAGGGAAAATATTTGGTAGGCTCAGGAAGAGCAGAACAAGATGGCTACACATGAAGAAGCCAGGAATCGGTTGCAGGAGCAAGAGAGGAGACTTCGAGAAAGGAAAACGGGTCAGGGCCAGAAGTGGGCCAGTAAGGTGTGAGGAATGTGGTAATGATGGAGAGGAAGGGCAGGTAGGAGGAGGAGGACCCAGGAAGCAGTGGGTGGAGTGCATCCTAGAAAGAAACATATCTGCAGGGAGGGCAAAAGAACAAGGGTCTTGGAAGTGAAGGACCAGGGAGGAAGGGCCCAGGTTGGTTAAGGCAGGTACAGTGCAAGGCAGGCACAATGCAAATGGCAGGTGTAGTTTTGGGTGTTGTCCAGTTACGAATTGGACTTTAGCTGGGATGATCTAGTTGGGGACAGTCCTGCTTTGAGCACAGGGTTGAACTAGATGAGCTCCTGAGGTTCCTTCCAAGCCTAAATTTACATGAGTCTATAAGGGAGGTGACAATTTCTCTAGTATGTTAGTTTTCAACCTTTCTTCATCTGTGGAGCTTTAAAAAAGGTCCAAATGGAGGTGTGAACCCCTTTACCTTGTACATATGGGTATTCACATCCTTTTGATTAATCATAGTTGTGGACCCCTTAGACATAGTCTGCAGCCCCCAGGTTGAAAACCACTGCTCTAGTAGATAAGTGTTATTCTAAGAATTGGTATCTTGTAACGTTACACCCATCTGCTTCTGCTCCTGTTGAAGTCAACGCAGTCTTCCTGTTAACCTTTTTGGGAGTAGGATTGGTACCTTTTATGTTTACAGCACACTCAAAAGTACATTTGGTCCATTTGTAGTTTTTTACTAGTAAGATAAAAAGTCTGTGAAATTCAGACTTTTTAACATCCCTTTAATTTAAGCAGATTTTAGGGGTAATTATTTTAAGAACAATTATACAAATGTTACCTGAGGCAAATCATATAAAATTAAAACAAAGAGTACCATGCTATATAGACAAGTTCCAAGTTAGAAGGAAGTTTTAGAATCTCCAGCCTCCTGGAATTCCTATAGTTTGGTGTTTATTCTTGATATATCCCGGAGGGAAATATAGGGTAATCTTATACAGAAATATATGTAATTAAATTTAAATAAATGCTATTGAGAAACTAGCAAAATCATTCTATCATTTAAGTGCCATATATACTGTAGGCAATAAATGGTTGCCTACAGTAATTGCCTTATAAAAATTATTTTGAATAATGCATATAACTAAAGCTTTAGGATAAGCACCTTATAAATAAAAATAAACAAATAACAATGAATAAAAGTTTTCTTTGTAGGCTAGGTTTTCAGGTAAAGGTCAGAAGAACACTGAGGCACTGCTGCAATTACCATAGATATATGATGATTTCTTAAAAGATAATATGTAAATGAAAGGCCTTCACTGTTTAAGAAAGATTTGAATTTAAAAATCATTAGCATGTGCTACTTATCAGTATAAGTCCCCTAAATATCTTTATGGGTTGGATGTCTATTCATGAAATTGAAAATTGATATGTTCTTTTTGTTTGCTCCTGTTTGTAGAAAATGTCTTATTGCAAGACATTTTGTGCTAACATAAGTTCTGTTCACCTCACAAGTAGTCTAAACTTCAGTTGGGCTGTCTGTGCGAATAAAGCAAAAAAAGTGGTGGTTATGTATTCTGGTGTCCTCTAATCATCTTGATTCTGCAAACATATATACAGATAGCTTAGCTCATGTGAGAAGTGTTGTATCCATCCGAGTAAAATTACTCAAGTGTATAAGTGTTTGAAAGAGTAACATATGCCTTGCATTTCTATGTGCACTTCAGTATACCTTTTAACTGAAAACAAAATGTAGTAAAGCGTATAATGTTGGCAATAGCTTGAAGTTTTAGGTAACTTTAAATGTGTATAGTTTAAAAATATTTTCATGGTACCCTTTAATGATTTTATGCAGTTAAGTTCTGTGATTTAAAAATAGTAAAGGAGTATTTATTCTGAAAAGTCTTTATAAATAATAATTCTATGTACACTTGCAAAATTTAATTTTCTGAAGCCAAACCAATGTTTAGTTATATTGACACAGTTCAGGATTGTAATCTGTTTCCCCTACTTAAAATCAAAATGAACAAAACATATATCAGAATTTTCTTTAAAAGATACTTCCCTGAGCTAAGCCAATTTTTGTTAAAAGTGGGATTTATAACAAAAACTTTGGAAAACCTTTTTTTTTTTTTAGCTCAGGTTTAATGAATTTCACTTGAGGGTCTCCATATGAATTTGAGTCAATATCCCTTACATTTAAGGCAAAATCCTGCACATAATCCCACTGAAGTTAATGAAACTACTCACATCAGTGGGGTGAAGGGGACTTGCTACATAAAGTACAATGGTGATTGTAATAAATATCATGCTACCAAGTGCTGTAAAAGTCTTGAATTTAGAACAGGATCCTGCAGAATTTATTCACCTAATTAAACCTTTTCCAGGCCAGTGAGTCAACTGATCCCAGAGGAACATGGGAGCTGAATCAGGTCCCTCGATCAATTTCTTTCGTTTTTCTTTTTTTTTTTTAAATGCATATTGCATTACATGGGTGTGAAGGGCTGAGTCCTACAACCCTTGCTCTCAGGATTAGTTATACGAGTAAGGATTACGCATGTGGGTAAGGGCTGGAGTGTATAATCTCTGTAAATATAACAGCAAAATTATGGATAACATTAAATCAGCGCTGAATACCATCCATCTTTTTCATTGAAGCCACACAGCATGAGGATATGTTATATGAAAAAGTCAGTTGAACTCTGTGGGTATTTTGCTTCCCTGGACTGTCTTCAGTAGGGGTATCTGTTTCTAGTGTACTCTCACAGTCATTTTCTGCAAAACCTAGCAAAAATTCTGAATGTAAGAAGCCAGAACTTGAGGAAAAGGAAATGAACAATTTTCCAATTTATGTAATTTAAGAGAAATAGCTATAAGAGAAAAAATACCTGCCACGCTGCAAGACTCTGTTAAAAGTGGCAAAAGTCCCCAAACATTAATTTTCAAGGCTTCTGTAGCCTTGGATGGCCAGAAACACCATAAGATAGGTGTATTTTTATTGAATTGGATCCTATTTAATTTACAGAAGGGTCATAATGTAATTTTATGTATTAATTTTGTAGCAGCTTGTTGTTCCAGTTTACATTGTTTAGCATGAGATTTTTAACACATTTATCAAAATCATATGTTTAAAGCAAACATAACTAATTCAGAGAATGAACTATTTTAAAATGGCTTACTTGTAATTAGGAGTTAACTGGCTTTAATTGTATAATTGGATGGAAGTTTTTGACTGAAAAAAGTCTGAAATTTCTAGGTGCAGGAATATTCAAATACATATCTTCTATGGAACATGTTTGTGTATTTTTTATTTATTGCAAAGTTAAAGGAGGGAAAATCTAGAAATGCTGAATACATGAATATATAAAGCAGGCAGTTTTAACTGAACCAAATGACATTAGAATATTTTAAAGGTCAGCAGTGTAATGATAAAAAATAGCAAAGATGATAACATTGAAAAGAAGCTAAATGTGGTCACATGTTTTGTTCTTCTGGAAATTAAGCAAAAGGTATACAGTGTAGTAGCCCAAAATCTGTAAATACAGTTGAAATATTTTAGTTATTGTAAGAGACTATGAAAAATGTGGATTATAATACTTTTTTGAAACACCCCTTTTAATATTATGTACCACAGTGCATGGTAAAATGAGAAGTCTGTTTGAGGACTAGGGCGGCCGAGCTAATGTCATTGTGCTACATAGGGCCGGATAGCTGGATGCCAAGACTAACAGAGGGATGCATATTGCCTGCCTTTTAGTGAGCTAATTACACAGGGCCTTGCATCACAGCATGTAAAAGATGGAGTGGGCAGGGCAGGGCTTTGGGAGTGCCAGGCATCTGTTGCCATGGGGTGGGGGAGGGCGATGCTGCTTGTGTTGAGAGCTGCAGAACTCACTGGACAGCCATAGATGTGTTTGGATAAGAGGATTCCTTCTTTGTAGGCCCAACAGATCTCAGTATTTGGAATGGTTATGTGCGATGTAGTTAATCATGTTAGTCTGAAGTCAAGTAGAAGGCAAAGGTAGATTTGCACTGTATAGACTAACCGAAGTAGGTAGGTAGGCATGGCAGAAGGCATAGCACTGGTTATATAAGCCAGGTCCTGAGGTCTGGGTTTTAGCTAAAATTTAAGTTCAAGCAAAGACTGGACCTCTCTGGTTCTTATTAATTTAAAAGTCATATAACTTTGTGTTTTCAAGGCCAGAATCTTCTTGCCTTATTCATGAGCAGGCTTGTTTAAGTCAGAAAAACTATTTGTGTATGCAGACTAAGAAGGATCTGGCTCATGTTTATCACTGCAATAGAGTACAACATAGATTCTTAATAACAGTTAATAATTAATAACTTAATAATGGATAACTGTTATTAATGGGGACTACCCCTAAATCCCCTATGGGAAAGTCAACAGAATTGAGCACAGGACTATGTCACCATATAAAACACCTTTACTTTCGTTTGTTAGCCTGTGGATCTGCTCCACTTTACTTAATGCCAATACAGGTTTCCCTCTCTTTATGTGGGTTCTGTATGTGCAAATTTGCTCTTATGTGATGAAAATTCATTATATGCAAAGTATATTTTATGCAGTCAGTGTGGTGGAAGCCTGCAGTCAGCTGCTTTGTGCGGTGCATAGTGGCAGTCGATGCTCACCAAAATATAGTCTCCTGTGTGGATCTGTGCTCATCGCTCATTGTCTGCAACATGTGTTTCTGTAGTTGCCAACTCCATTATGGTAACATTCACCACCACCCTGTGTATGTGTACTGTCTTCTGTCGGCGAGTACCAAAATTGTCTTGTAGAAGTGGTGGAAATGGTCTGGGGGTCAGTACAGTCAAGGTCTTAGAATATATCCCTATTTGTTACATTGTAAAGTGGGTATCCTTTATGCAAATTTGAGTTATGTGCCATTTTCCAGGAACACATGTACAAGATAAAGCAAGGGAAACCTGTATTATTTTAGGACTCTGAATATGTTGTACATTATCTACATACTTTTAGACATTAATAAAATATTTTGTTTCACCTTTGATGACCACCTTAGCACATGCTGGTACAAAATAGATCATCTGAAAGGGTTAGGGTAAAATGCAAGCATTGTTTAAATTCCCTTTTTATGGACATATTTATGTATCAAACTCTAAGGCTCCACAGCAGTCTGCAAGAGATTATCCAAGAGATAATAAATCCTCGGGAGGAGCCATCAAAGCATCATTGCCAATTTGTAGCCACTAAAAAGGCTCTCACATCTCTCTTACTGTCACTGCATTATTGATTAGCCTGCAAAATACTGAAGTCGTATTGATTGCAAATATTTAGGGATGAAAAAGTAAAATTTATCCTCTAAGGAAGTTGCTATCCCATCCACGTTTTTAGAATGAGTTTTCTTCTGTTGTGTTTCTCTTTTTATCCCCCTCCTCCCATTGCACGCAGAAAACTGATGCATCTATTTGATGGCCTCACCAAGGTGGGCAAATGGGTGCTTGCCTCTCTCTTTTGTGCCTGGAGGGAGATTTGTAGTGGCAAGAAGAGGATCTAGAAGGAGAAATGAAAGAGAGGCTGAGGAAGTCCTTTGGGCACTTACATATTTTCAGCTATGAAATTCTGTAAAGTAAAGCCATTTCTGTGTATGTTGTAACTTATTTGCCATGTATAAAAGCATATCTTGAAAGTCTTTGCAAATCAAAGCTTGAACTCTGAACACATTTAATTTCAGGGCAGATTTTTTTTTCCACCTTAGCCAATGGCTGCCTGTCATCCTGGTCCCTTTTTGTCACACACCTATTCTGCTAATCCAGCTACAGAAAAACATTTTCCAAAAGGGAGAGGAGCACTTAGCTCTGGGAGAATTTTCATCTTATGTACCCATTAGAGTGTTTTTAAGGGTACTTTCCAAGTGAACCTGATTAAAAAAACCCCAACAAAACAATTATTCCCAAATCCAGCAACCTACCTCTAGCTACCCTTTCCCTAGTGGTTCCTTAACAGCTCCATTGGCACATGCAGGTGGTTTTCTGCCTGGTTAGTTTAAAGTTAGTTTTCTGCTTAGTATTTAAGCTGAAATCATTAACATGTGTCTTGTGCATTACCTGAATGAAAGGCAAGTTCCCTGGTTGTTATTGCCCATTTTTTTTCTTTGCCCCTGCACTTCCCTGTTTCGATTACAAATCCCCCTCCAGGCACAAAGCAAGCTGGACACCTACAGTGCAGCTAAAGAGTTATTTGTTCCCTAGGTGGACACTAATGAATGACTGCAGTGCTGCCCTGAGTGAGGGGGTCCCCACTATTAAAAGTTTAATAGAAAGATCTGAGAAGCCAGGGGCCAAGAGGAGGAGGAAGGAGTGGAGGGACTGAGTAAATCACTAAGTACCTTGTCTGTTCCTTTGCCTTAGTGAAGACTAGGCCATCTAAGAGGGCAGTAGCAACTGGGGCACTGAGAGAAGTTAATTCCCTCTGTGTTCTGTGCTTCTTTTGCCATCAATCCCACCACAGGCTGCTGAAGCTGCAAAAATATGTCGGCTCTTTTCCACTGGAAAAAGCCATGAAAGAAACAAGAATATGGTCCTGCTGAAAACTGAGATAATTCAGAGTTCTTCTTTTCTTGCTCCTTCTCTATTTGCTCTTTTCCTCTTTGTTCTTTTTGCCCTTTCCGCCTGCCTTATCCATCCATCAATCTAGCTTTCTTCCCCCCCCCACACACACTTTCTATCTGCATCATTCTTTCTCTTTCTGTTACTAAGAAGGAATTTAACTTAAGGTACATTTTTATTCTTTTTGTTTATTCCAAGACAGCACGGAAGAAGTAAAACACTTCTTTAATTCTGTGTTGCATCCCCAAATGAATCTCTCTTCCTGCGAATCTGATTTGGAACATCCCCACCTGTGCTAAGTTATGATAAAGCAGGACCCATTTTAATTCCAAGAATTGTAAGAAGTTTAAGCTCTTGTTTGTCCTTCATTGAATGAGGTTAGGTATAAGTATCTTTGGTTGTCCCCACTTCACCTTTGGTTCCTGGTGTTCAGAAACCTAAACTGACATGAAGCATTCAAGTATGTAAGTCTGAATCCCCTTTTCGTAACTGAGATATGATAATTGGCTGCTTCCCAATTTACAAGTGGAGAGAGGCAGAACTATTTATTTCATTTTTATCTGCTGTGCTTAACCAAGAACATTCATATATTTCCTTTAGCATAGAACTTAAAATTCTTGAGTCATGTGAGCCTTGCAATAGACATGGGCAGTAGGATTTTATTTTTATTTTGTTAGGGTCAGGCCACCAGAATTCATGCTGTCCTGGAGTTTGGTAGGTTCCTTTGAGTATTATAACTAATTGTGAGGGTGGACAGTGATGAAAAAGAGATTCTTAGCATTCCTAAGATGGAGAGACTTCAAGCAGAGTTAGAATTATCCTATGGCTAAGTCCCAATCATTCAAAATTATTTTAAAGATCAGAGAACCTACTAAATGAAAGCTGAGCCTTAAGTTTTGGCAGTAGAACTTTATTTTTAGAGAAATATGTTAGCCTTCTGATGATAGCTGATTGAGGCAACTCAAAGGACCTAACCCAGGGGTTTTCAACCTTTTTTGGTAGGTGTACCCCTGGTGGCCAGTCCAAAAGCAGGGAGTCCTCCAGCCAGCCAATGAGTGGGGGGAAGGGGTCCCCGTGGTGAAACCAGAAACACTAGCGGCAAAATCAGAAGTGCCACCAGCAAAACTGGAGGTGCCCTGCCTCTTCTCCACTCTGCTGCCACATACCCGCTGGGGACTTCCCAAGTACCCCCAGGGGTACGCATACCCCTAGTTGACAACCCCTGACCTAAACTATACTGTCTTTTTAGTGTGGTTCTATAATATGGCTCACACTATATAGAAACCACCCTCTAAAAGGCCTTTGACATGCAATGCAGGAACCCCATGAGGGTGTAAATGCCTCTGTAAAGAGGTATTAACACCTGAATTTGATGGTAGTCTCCTCTCTAAAATTATCTCATTAGGCAAAGGCCTCAGGAAAGGGCCTATCATGTTAATTAAACCTGTCAGTGTAAATTCCCTAAGATTGTTGCCTGAATTACCAAGAATTTTGCACTGACAGAAAACTTAAATTATAGATTTAAGACATTAGTTGGAAATGTCTGTAGTGGATCTATAGAGCTCATCTGGGATTTTCCCCCAAGGCTGTTAGCCCTGTGGCTGAATTTTGGCTTTAAGATAGATGGAACATTGATTAATGTGACCACCTGTCTATGAATTACTAGAGTTGAAGTAGATGCTTTTTTTGGTAACTAGTTTATAAAGCATTTGGGAATGTACCCAGAGGCTCTTCAATCTACTGCATCTCTTAGAAAATTTTGACAGTGTTGACATTCAAGGTGTAACTTTTCTTAGACTACAGGATTCTAGTGTTTGGAAATACTGAAGTATAGTATGCACACAAAAAAAACATTAGTAGGAATCTTATAATGATGTTGGGTTGGTTATTTTAGCATTCTATATCTGGATTATTAAGATTCAGCATTTGTGGTGTTAGTTGCATGTAACAAAAATAGGAGCTTACCCTGCATCTGTGTGAGACGGATATAAATCTAAACCTAAGCTGAAGGATGTGCAGTATGCCTCTTCTTCTGCGGGGAAGTAGGGAGGAAAGGCAGAAATGCTTACTTTACCCAATATGCTGTGGCTCAACTAGATAGAAACCAAATGGCAATTTGATTTTAGAGGTTTTCCAGAGAGGAAAGGAAGAAACTCAGCTTTAACTTGCCAGGCAGTCACCCTCTCAAGGAAGTCTATTTTTATTCATCCTAGTCAAATCAGCGCAAGTGTTTTTCTTCATAATGAGGCCAGATTTCTTTTTAGTGGGTGTATTTGTTTCTGTTACAGAGTTTCTCCTCAGAAACTCCTTAAGACACTAACTGATCCTTGTCAGACTTCAGTGGAACTTATTCCTGTGCTTAAAGGCTGTTTTGAATGAATTTCTTTCCTGAATTGGGGCCTGTGGATAGATCTTAAGCCTGAGTGCTGGACTATGGTGAATGATAAAATAGCTTTGTTGCTTCTGGAAATGTTGAATCTGGCAACAATATTCTGCATTAATTCTGTCTTAAGAGCCACTCAAGTACCAGTAAGAAATTTCAGTGATAATAGCTGTATTATAAATTTGGGACTTGGTACAAGCTACCAGAAATTTTCTTTTTCAGCTTCTGAGTATATAATATGATACGGTTTTATGATAGCTTCTACTTACATGCTATTGAGACTTGAGATAAAAAAAAATATTGAGAACGGTTTTCCGGTCAAGAGAACAACAAAAACATTTCAAACTTTATGTTTTTTCTTTAATTGGTCAGCTCTGTAAATATCTGTGGTGAGCTATATTAACAAATATAACAGAACATTTTTCAGAAAATTAGGGGATTTATCAAAATAATTTTGTGACATTTGTCATTAATGCTATTTGTAAATATGAAGCCAAATTTATCAAGGAGGAATATAAGAAAGAATATTCACTTGGACTTGTGAGTATTTGGGGAACCAAACCTGAATTCACAAAGAAGTTTTCCAATTATTCTACAGAAAGTAGCTTCTCCCCTTTGTTAGTGGTAGTAACTTCCCACCTAGTGAAGTATACAGTAAGATATGGTAAAGGCAGATAGATACAGTGCTATATAAGCGCAAGGAAAAGAATAATTTTTCCTGTTTCTTACCATTGTCAAAGAGGAAGCTCTAGCTACATCAGTTCAGCCTGTCTTGGTATAATACTCACTGCTTATGTTGGTGACAGTTTCTGTTGTTCGTTTTTTTTAAATGCTTAGTTCAGGAGTTTCTTATAGACCTTGGAAAGGCTGCTAAATTCAGCCTTAATGAGTAAATTACTCTCATTATCCACAGGATAGGTACATAACAAGGAGTGGCAATGCAGACTTCCCTTTATTTTCTTGTAGGGAGCCTCAGATGAAACCTTCAGACCACTTCTAGGAGTAGTTTTGTTTTGTTCGGTCCTTAGCCATTCTGCCAGGATTATCAGTAGGTTCTGAAGTACTGCTAGTTGTGACAAGGGTTTTGTGATGTTGTCATCTGTCCATAGTAAAGAATTAGAATGAGACCAGCAGTTTCTTACAGCTATTGTACATCACCAAACTGCAGTCAAAGAAAAATGACTTAAATTCATTACTGAGCATGAGATATGAACAGCATTACGTGCTGCGGTCTAGAGTCCTGCAGTTTACCCCATTTTTGCTTCCTCTAAAAGATCACTCTTAAATACTTTGGAGAATGATTGACTTCTGAGGTTACCAACAAGCCTGTAGTTAGCAACAGCAAAGATTTTTTTGGGTTGTCTGGTCTGTTTATAACCTTTTTTTTGGTGTGAACTGCTTTATGAAAGTATCTAAGACCAATTGTACAGGAGAGGCTAATAAATCACTATTGGCTGGCTGGTCTTGCACTTTGCTTTTAAGACAGGTGGATCCTATTTGCAGAGATATTCTTTCAATTACAACATTTCTTTCACCCACCCCCTTTACCAAGAAGGTAAGATGTATAGGTCCATTAATCTACACAGGTCATACTCCTCAACTGTCTGCATTCCTGGAAATAGTGTGTGGTTCAGTGCTCTTTATCCACAGGTTTAAGAAAAGGAAAACTTAGGACCTCCAACTCCAGGTATTATATGTTTTGAGACAGGAAAAGTATGCATGAATAGTATGCAAGACCTAATATTTATTAAATCATCTTTAAAATTCCCCATTAGCTTATGTTCTTGTTTACAAACATTCAGAAAAAATATAAAGTCTAAACCTGGGATTTACAAATACACTTTGCTGGGGGAAGAAAACCTCATTGGTCAGGAAAACAACTAGTCTCTTTAATTCTTTTAATCTTTGAATGTCTGATCTGGAAATGCATGTTTCTGTAAGTGTTTTGTGCAGCTCTATAAAAAAAAAATAAAACTTTATCATATGATTTCCAGAGGGGACTCAGCCTTTGTATATTTTTGTCATAGAAACATAGGAATTGCCATATTGAATTAAACCAGTGGTATGTCTCCTTCAGCATCCTAGCTCTGACAGTGGTCAATACCAGCTATTTCAGAGAGACACGCAAGAAATTAAGTTGTGTCTCCAGGCTTCAATTCCAAAATAAGCTATTTAAACATTTTGAAAGAGATGGAGTGAGAGGTCTCCACAAGGGCTAGGGGGCTGTTTATCCTAGAATAGGCTGTAACCTGAATCAGCCCATTCGTTTACAAAAAATAATAAATGCATAAAATAATAAATCAATCTATTAGGTCTGTGCATTTCTTAAGGTGAATTGTAATAAGGTCCCATTCCTAAGAAACACAGAAATGAAGTTAATAAATTGATCATCTTATTATTGCATAACTTTCTGCTTTATCACCAATATCTTATTGAGATGGACTGTGAAGCTTTTCTCAGTTTCTTTGGTTAACAGCCAAAAAGCATGTTTTGAGCAGTGTATGTACTATGTGGATGATCCTTAAGATTCTCTTAAACAATACCAAGTTGTTCTTCACAACCTACATTCTCTCTCTTGTACAAGCAGACCCTAGGGGGAATAGCCAGAAAGGGACTGAGGTGCAGCAACATATAGCTGTTAGGTACCTGGCCCCTATAATGGAATCTGAAGCCCAGAGCTTAGGTGTCTAGACTCTCTGTTCATACCTGAGAACAATCAGGCCCCCAGAACAGTTCATCACAACACTGTGTGCTGAGCAAGAACTTCCTTAGTTACCTCATAGAGAAATGCTTTAGGACAGGGGTTTGCAATCCCCACAGCTCCTTGGAGGTTTGGCTCCTCAGCTGTCACAACCAGAAGGTATCTCCTTCCACTCAGGATACACAGCCCTGACTCTTCCTTAAGGCAAAAATCTATAGCTTTGCTTTTAAGGGCCCAACAGGGGTCACACTTAAATTCAATTGGTGGTGGTAGTGCCTGTATCTTATCCTGTGGGTTGCTAAGTAGAGGAGGACCCAGGGGTCTATGTGCTACCTCAGGGGGTCTGGGTCCAGGATGTATTTGAGAAGCAAGGGAGTTTTAGTGATATCTTTTATTAGACAAACAGTGAAGTTGGCAGAGAGATCAGACAAGCTATAAGTAGCTTTGTATCCCCAATGAAGTCATTGGGAAGATTCATGCATCAAGTTAGGTGTATGTTGAAATGCTTGATTTTATTGCATTGAGGTCCAATCGGCTACCTCTGCTGCTGTCTGTACAGGGTGTGAGTTCCTCTTGAAGGCAAATGAGGGAGAAAAAAATGTAGAGAGCCCCAACCAGTGTCTTAACACTTGAGCAGCAAGGATTTTGTGGTGATATCTTTTTAAGAGACCATCTGTATAGATGGAAGAGATGTTCAACAGTGGATCCAGGGAAAGCACAGTGGTGCAGTTGCACCCTCCCCTTCCTGCTCCACCCAAAGTTTAAAATCAACTGCCTGGCAGTGGCAACAGCATTTCTAGTGAGGTGGTGCTGAAGGAGTCATCTGGTTTCATGGCTCATTATAACCTACCTAGTCTCTTCTAAACTCTTCATTCCACAGGTGTTAGTAACCCTCTAATCTTTTTAATGGTCTTGAGGTTCCACCAATCCAGCTATCCTTTGTTCTGCAATTGAATAAGGTCTGTTAGCTACTCCTGGTAATTAAGCTCCTATTTCACAGCCCTGCAGATTGTTTTTAACTCATTCCAATTAAGTTAGTTTTGTTTTTGCTTCAGTCTTGAACTGAATATACAGCCCTGGGCCCCCAGCATATTAGATACAGCTTCTATAGTTTATTTTTAACTGGAGAAAAATATGTGTTGTTTTAGTGATGAGGCTACTTCCATCTGCACCCCTGCCTTTCAAAACTCTAGATCCCTGCCCACGGAAATATTAGCTAAGTTTGGGGCACAAAGTGCCCCTTCTCAAAACTGGGCATAGGCCTGGTCACAGGCAGGGAAGGATGCAAAAGAGGGCCCTAGAAAGAATTAACATTGATAAATCTTGTGATGATATGGTATCATTCCCCTCTTCTCCACCCTCTTAGCTATAATGGAAAAAGATGCTACCACCAGAGGTACCCAGGATGTGAAATCATATACTGAAGAAGAAAGTAATGCTACCTATTTTCATATAGTGCCTTTCACCAGAAGCTTCCAATGTCCTCTGAAAAAGTAGTTCTTGTGCCTCTTTTGTTGATGGGGAAATTAAAATGTAGGTTAAGTGTTTTCAGTAAAGTTACTTAGTAGGTAAAAGCAGCACCGTACCTAAACTCCTGGTGGCCCTGGGGGGAAGTTTTAGTATTGCTTCCCCCACTTTCCCTTGCCAGAGGTAATGATAATAATAATACAAAAATTATCATTTGGGGGCCCCCTTTCTGTCTGAACCCTGGGCAGCCACCCAGTTGCCCCATGCCTGTATGGCCCTGGGTAAAAGGCAGGGTAAAATTGCACCCTGCACTGACTCAGAGATGCATGAGCTTTCATGAGAAAAACAGCTGGCTTATTCAGAAGCAAAGCTATACTGGGTACAGTACCAAACTCTGTATGATTCTGAGTCCAGAGCTAAACAAAGGAAATGGACATAATCTTTCCCCTAGTGGAAAAAAGGGAGAACATTTAGGACTCTGTTGATGTAGGGCCTTAGGCTTGATAGTCTGTAGATGTAGATTTATTTTCAGATGATGTCTGAGAGGGATTTTGATTATGTGAGGTAATACATAAAACAAAGCAGCTGTTAGAGGTGTTTCCCCCCTTCCTTCTTTACCCTTTGTGAGCACTTAACAAAATAAGCCTCGTGCTTTGCCCGCGTGCATTCAGCGCGATCCTGCCTGTTTCAGCAGTCTCAATCGGCCGTGTCAAGACGCTAATAACGCAAATACGTCCTGATGTGCAGGTCGGTGCGGGAGCGGGCGGATCACTGCGCAGTTACTGATCGACGGTTTGATTTCCGAGGACGAGGATGTTGCCTTGGCGAGAGAGCTTCCACATGACTAACGCGGATCTTACAGATCTTGTGCAAGAGACCCAGTAACTGCCTCTCTCGGCTACTCTCCCTCCTCCGGCATTTTTCTGCCGCGGCCTTGCACGGCTCGCGCAGGGGGCGGCCGCCTGCCCGCGCTGCCCTCGAGCGCGCCGCGGCCCATCAGTGCCGCCCGAGCAAGACTCGATCGCCGGAGTCTCTGTGGCGCAATCGGTTAGCGCGTTCGGCTGTTAACCGAAAGGTTGGTGGTTCGAGCCCACCCAGGGACGCGGCTCCCTTTTAGCCTGCTTTTGGTGGGCGATGCGGCTGCCTGCGTGTGGTTGCGCCGGGGGCCCTCGCAGGGGCGGCCCGGGTGCAGCAGCTGCAGTGAGACCAGGCCCTGCCTGGGCTCAGCCCCGGGTCCAGCGGCGCCGCAACGCCTGCGCCCCGGCGGGCCCCCGCAGCGCCTCCTGTCCGGCCCGGGCCGGGCTCCCCGCAGGAGGCGGGTGCCTGCTCCCCACCCCGGGCAAATCAAAGAGCGGGAGGGAGGGACGGAGGTCTCCCGGGGTGGCCTCGGCCGGCAGGAGCTCGGGGCCGCGCGGCCCGGGGCGGTGGGCGCCGTCGGGGCGCTCACAGGGAGCCCCGAGCAGGGCGCAGCACGGCGCTGCCGGGGGCTTCCCCTCGTCCGCACCGCCGGCTGCAGCGGAACAGGTTGAGACGCGGCGTCTGCCCGGGCAGCGGGGTGCTGGAGTCGCTGAACAAGTGCCGCTGTCGCCGGTGCGCGGGCTGGGAGCGGGCGCAGGGTGTCCGTGGCCCCCACAGCCCCCGGGGCGCGGTGCGGGCAGCAGTGCGGGGCTGGGACTGATGGACCCGCTGCTGCGAGGGGACGTGACAGGGACAAATCACCCCTGAGCTTTCCGCGGAGCACGAGGCAGGGGCGGCTCGGGGCTGTCACCGCGGCCGGTGCTGAAGGGGGCGGCGCGGGCCGGGCTGTCTGCGCGGGCAGGCGCGTCCCGGCGTTTGGGGAGAAAGCTCCTTCCGCCCAAGCAGCCCCGAGGCTCCCGCGCTGCCGCTGGGCCGGGCCGGGCCGGGCCCGCTCAAG
Source organism: Crocodylus porosus (assembly GCF_001723895.1). NCBI lineage: Eukaryota > Metazoa > Chordata > Crocodylia > Crocodylidae > Crocodylus > Crocodylus porosus. The sequence continues at coordinate 32,114,906 of NW_017728886.1, forward strand.
GCCGGCACTAGCGGGCTCTGCAAGTCCTGGTCCCGGAGTTTTGCGTTTGTTTGTCTCAGAGCAGCGCGGCCCCCCAACACCCGCCGGCCGCCGGGCAGCAGCTGTCAATGACCGAGCTGGGAAGAGGCTCCCGGCTGCTGCTGCGCGCAGACCACAGCCGGGCTCGCGGGGAATCCTGCCTCTCCCCGCTCGGGGCCGGGTGGGCACGACCCGCCTAGGAGCCAGGCTCGGGAGCGGCACTTCCCACGCGTGGCAGCCCCGCGGACACGTCCCAAGGGGCCGGCCTCTGGCGCGGGAGCGGGAGCGGATGCCCGGCGGGGAGACCAGCGCGGCGGCACCGCTCCCCTGCGGGCTCCTCACCCCGCCCGGCTGTGAGCGGCTGCAGCCTGCGCTACTCTCCCGGCCCCTTCTCGCGGGAACCGGCGGAGCCGCGGCCCCCTCCGCTCCCCTCCCTGCCCCGCCCAAGCGCCGCGCTGCCAGTGGCCGCCCCCCGCAGCGCTCGGGAGCAGCCTGCAGGGGCGAGCGCGGCCCAGCCCCGGCGGCGGCGGCGCCCGCTCCACCTCCACCTCCACCTCCACGCGCGGCGCTTTGCCGCGGGGGCCCCGGGCCCGTCAGGCAGCTCACAAAGACGCGCGGGCCCGGGCGGCGGCGGGGATGCGAAATCCACGGAGCCGCGTGGTCCTGCGAGCCCGTGGGTGGGGCTGCGTGGCCGCGCGTGTGCCAAGTGGCCCCGGGGCGAGAGCCCAGCGCGGCGCTGCGATCCTGTCCTGCCTCCTCCAAGCCAGCCCGGTCTTCTCAGGAGTCCCTTTGAAGTCTGGCCAGGACGTAATGACTAGTAGGCAGATTAGCCGCGGAATAAAATATCAATAGGTTTAAGGCAGCAGAGGAGGGGGGGCGAAATTTAAAAAACTATAGAGCTCCCTGAAAGGGTGCAGAAAACAGCCATCTTGAATATTTTAATCTCTGGCAAGTGTTTCTTTGGAACAAAATGGATGTTGGAGGGAAGCGGCATAGTTAACATTACTGTAGCCTTCCTTCCCTAGCACCAGCCCTCTCGCAGAATTCAGCTGGCACGCGGCGATGAGAGCACAACGCCACAGCCTTTCATCTGTGTACAATGGTAATAAATAATCCTAACACCAATATCATGGACTGGAAATTTACTACCTCTATAAGTGACCGTGCTTCCCCCCCTCCTGATTTATGTTTATTTGTTTCTCTCAATACAAGTCACAGGCAGCATCATGAACACACTGCTAAGACACATTCAGCATAAGCAAGCCATCCTACATGTTCACCAAGAATACATTTGTTAAGGTTATTTTTACTTTTACTTTTTTTACTTTTATTATAAAGGCATAATGTTACTCTCAGTGTTACCAACTAAAGCCAAAGGACAGACTTGCATTTATTTCATGAACAGTTAGATGGGACAAGGATGGTCCATTTGTGTCTTTGTGATGACCCTCACAGTTACATTAAAAGATTTAGCATTTCATCATAAAAATCCCCTCACTCACCAGAAAATAATTCCCAGAATTTTTTCACTGGCTCTATCAGAATTGGAAAATAGCTATTAAATAGTTTTTTTAAACTGTAAGAATAAGTAAAGAATACAATTTAATGGTTTCAGATTTTCTTTTGTTTTTCCTATAAAGTAGCCGCCTTTTTTAACTAAAAATTTGAAACCTTTTCATATTTTTAAAAATAAATTATTAAAACTGCAAACTGGGGAAAGGCAGGAAGCAAGGGGAACAGATAACATGCCAGTAGTTAAATCACAGAGGGTCAAGTTCCGTGCCATTTTTTTTCATGTTCGTTTTGCTAGTTATTGTTTACTTACCTTGGACCTACTCCCTCTCTGGATAGGGTTGGCAGAAACAACTAGTAAAATGCTAAGGGAACAGAAAGGAGTGCTGGATGGCCAAAGAGTCTTTTCTGGCAGATTAGAGGCTAGGACTGAGAGTCAGAGCTGCTGGATTATTTTCTATTATTGACTGCTTCTGCATTGTTGGGCAAACTGTGTGGGCCAGAATTTTCAAATTTAAATGCCTAAAGTAAACTTCTAAACTCAACTTTGTAATTTTTCAAAGGATTCTCAAAAACTCACAGCTTCTGGGTACTCATCTTGGAAAATCAGTCAGCTTATTTAAGCATCTAATTAGGGCTTTACTTGTCTTATTTTAGGCACATAGATTTGTAAAAACAGATTCCCTTAACCCCTGTATGCTTTGTTTTCTCTAGCTGCATAATGGAAATAAAGACATTTATCAGCTATTTCACAAGTGTGTTGTGAGATTCCATGAATATTTTACAGCATTTTGAGATCCTTTGGGTAATAGGCTGTATAAAATCAAGTAGTCTACTTGTAATTTATAAAATCTAAACATGCAGAAATCTCAGGAGAAAAATATTTTTGGAAAATACAGAGAGCAAAATTGATAACAAGCAAGTGACAAGCACTCCATTAGACGCAAAAATTGAAAACTTCTGTTTCTAAGAGAACAAACACATGGGCTAGAATAGTTAACCTGGAAAAGCAGAAACTGGCTTCTTGGTGTAGGATGTCTTAATGGGCATTTTTCAGTGCTTTGTCAAGGCAAACAAATTGTTGCACTGTCATCTAGAAAACATGAAGTGCTCAATTCAAATGAATAAGGTTGGGAGTTGGGTTGCTGTAGGGCCCAGGGGGAAAAGCCACCGTCTGATTTGTAGGAAGTCTAAGCTCCTGCATTTGAATGTTTATGAGAATCCCATTTATGTGAGAGAGGTATTTAGGATTCCAGGGAGGAAGTAGAGTGCAGAGAGGGGTGAAGGAGTTATTCTTATTTTTTGTTTGTCAAATATGAAGAACAGAAATGCAGTGATCAAAGTAGTCAGGTTAAAAATATTTTTCCTGCCTACTGTAAGATTAAATGTTGCCTGAAAGAAATAGAAGTAGTGAAACAAGAATAACATTTATCTAACAGTAAAGCATTTGGTTAACAAATGTGTTTTTCCTATTATGGTATTATTTGAGACAGTCAAGTTTTTTCCCTCTTTTATGTTCTGTGATTCTTCACCATCTTCATAAGCTTTGATTTAAAAAAACCCAAAACAACAACTTCCCTAAAAACCAAGTTCTTCCATCCACAGACACTTCACACTGGTAAGGAAGAATTTGTCAACCCACAGAGATGGGAGGCTCTAATGATCTCTAGTGACAGTATATTTTATCCTGTATGGACACAGGCTCATTTTGCTTTCTTTCTGGGTCTTTTCCACTCTGGACTCAGGGAATAAAGAACTATCTATTAGGTATTTAGTAGAGCTGTGTCTATTTGGTAACAACTAACTCATTCAATAAACTGAAAGCTGCTACTGCTATACAAACAGTATTTTGCGCCAATAAAAGGATATCTTTTTAGAAACCTGTGTAGTTAAATCAGTTCCGTTCCTTTCTGTGTATACTGTTGTATTGCTATAAATATGTTTGTAAATTGATATCACTATATTTGTTCAAAAATTCTTTGAAGACTATTTCTTAGCCACCTTTTCCATTTGCAGATCATCTGCAAACGCATTATCATTTTCTCAGATATATTTGTTGAAATTACAAAGTTTTTCACTGAACATTTCTTGATCCACCCCTTGCTTGAGAATAATTAAATGCAAATGCATAGTTACTATTCAGAATTTAGGCTGTGTTGGCTAATTTGAATTGGAAGCATGTTTTTTATAAAATGTTTCTGACTGGATGAACTGAAAATATCCTGAGACCCAGGTGTGACTACCCAAGTTTACAACTCCAAAATGAACTTCCCACAAATGTTCTCTATAATTATTTTAAAATGTGCTGTTTTTGTAATCATTTCTTCCAGTAAACATGAGTGATAGTAAAAAGTAAATACAGTGCCTAACAGTGGGGCCTAACATGGCTGGTCGTTCCCTATAGGCACTTAGACAATCCAAATGTTAAATAAAAATAATTGATAAGAGATATAAAGTAAGTTGGATAAAATTCAGTTTCATATTTAAGCCAGTATTTGCAGGATTTTTTTTTGTTGTGTTCACCTGACTCTAGAATTTGGTATTCAGCATTGTGTGCTGATTTTGGCAAGCCCTAAGCTTTAAAGAAAGATTATTATTATTATTTTGCCTTTTACTTTCCTTCAGTTTGTTTGAGTCTTCCCATGGAGGTTGACCCCATAGACTTAGAAACAAATGTGTATAGCTTGTGGTTGCATTCCTCTATCAGGAATGCCTCAATTTCCACTTAGGAACTTGTTCCATTATCTAATTTTGTTCAAAGTTTTAAAAACAAAATTCTCCTATAATTCTATACTAAATACTTTATTGTTTAATTTCAAGGCTTAGTGTCATCTTTTACTACTGATGGCCATTGCAAATCTGAGATATGTTGATTAAAATTACAATAATTAGGAATCTTGTGTGGAAAAATGACAAAAGTAATTCCAGTAATGATGCGTCATTACATAATAAATAGCCCAATTTTCAAGATTTAAAGGAATTATAAAATTATATGATGGACATTTTTTTAATTGCTAGTTAAAGACAGTGCTGAAAGAACAACTTGGGCCTGTTCACTTCCATTTAGAAATATACTGGAAACATTTGAAAGTGATATGGACATGAAGAGTTGTCTGGCTAGTAGATGTTCATGAAGTGCTTAACAACTTCAGGACTTTCAGATGAGATAGTTCAGGGCCAGACTATAGCTGGACAGAAATTACCGGTGTGGTTCATGGAGAGTCTAATATATGTGTAGTAATGATAAATTAAGATAAAGGGGAATTTGAAAGCGAAATCCTTTATTATATCTGTAGGCATCCCTGTTGTCTTTTCTCCAAATATTTCTCTATTATAAATTGTAGGTAAAAAATTAGGCAAATAACCTAATGTAGGTAATTATCCTAATGTACAAGGAATTTTGAGACCTGGGATTATAAGTAGAATATTTAGGGTAAATGTACTGGCATGATTTCTACCATACATTGTATTACTGCTATCATAATACCAGCATAATTTGCTATGCAGACACTTATTTCAGAATTAAATCTGTTTTCAGTTTAATTTATGTTGAAATGTTTTTTCATACTGTTGGTAGTTTGTAAGCTATCTGACCTTAAAATCATGACATTTATACATATAGAAAAATAATTTACAATATTTCTAGAAACTTCTAAAATGATGGTAGCATATGAAAGACAAATCTGGCCTTCGTTAACTATAACAGCCTGGCTCACAGCTAAAAATATGCTTCTTAAATCTGTTCAAGAGTAGTTTTTCTATAAAATATATGGCATTTACTGAACACGTGATGGTGTAGCAAGCTAGAAGACTTTATTGGCACATATGAATAATATTTGCCCTTCCAAAACCATGCTGATCAGCACTTTGCATTTAACTTCCTTCAGTCCGCCTTTCTGTAAGAGAATTTGAGGAACTATATCGCAGTCTCAAACTAAAATAGGAGGTGTGGAAGTGAGGAGAACGGTGAAGTATTACACCTGCATGGGAAGGAGAGGTGTATTTGAAAACTCAGTAAACTTTGGTTCTGTTATTACAAAATTCTCCTTTCAGATCACCTACAGGGTGGCTGTAAAAACCAGATGTATTTTTCCCTCTCTCCAAGCCTCATGCCATTCCTGGGCATGTAAAAGGGAGACTCACAAATGGGCAGAGAGCAGACTACTGAAATATAGTAGTGAAGTTAGCACAGGAAGCCATGTCTGCATTGCTTCTACAAAACATCCAGAACACCACTGGGAGCTACAGAACAGACAAAGCTGCCAAAGGTAGACCTTTATTTACCACTCTTTGTTGCATATATATTTAGGAGGTGTAAGACCTGTGCAGCCATGTTCTGAGAAGGACATTTTTCTTTGAACATTATTGTTTGCAGGTTGAATCCTGCTTGTCTTTCACCTAGACTTACCTAGGACTATTCATGAAAGGCAAGTAGGATTTGGCCATATAGTTAATAATCCATACTGAAAGAAGAGGTCATTTGCAATGGCATGCTAGATTTCTGAAATGATAAGTCTATCCTTAGGTGTCAGTATGAGTGTCAGTCTTTAGTGTCTGCTATGATGGGTAGTACTTTAAAATGATCTTTAGAGTGTAACCACTTGGATCAGGGATTTTGCTGCCATACTTCTAAAACACATTTCCTACATTTTGGTAGTATATGAATAATAATATTTATGAATGGATAATAAGTAAGGGGGAGCACAAACAAAAGCAAGAGCCTGGGTGATGTTTAGGCATCTACTGGGATCTGAATCAGTAGGCAGGCTCAGATGGAGCATAAACCCCACTTCTAGCTATAATATAGATTCAAAATAGTCAGAGGCAAAACCTGTCAAATCCTAAGCCTTTTAAGCCATTTGCTGATTTTTCCAGAAAGAGTGAAACCCTTTCGCTCCCATGGCCTTGGCTTAGTAAATACAATGTTTAATTTTCATGCTATACAAAGGGTGCTCTCCATTTAAGCGCTCTGCGTCCCAAACCAAACAACACCTTTCCCTTCTTGTCTCTCCCTTCCCTGTCTCCTTTTCAGTAATATTTTTTACAGTTTTTTTCTGGCTTAGGTCAGGTGATTCAGGCATCCCCTGCTGTTCCTGGCTGTTCTCACCGCCTGTGAATTAGCTCTTCTGGAGGCAGCATTTCCTGTCAGTGACTGACAAAAGGTGCTGTCTCCAGCAAGATGAATTTTCTCTCCCTCCCTCTCCTTCTTCTGTCTCTTCATTTCTTCCTGTCTCTCTCCCTGTCCATTGCTTCTAGTTTCCATAACTCCTTTTGGTTTTCTCTCACTTCCCCTTTTCTCCCTTTTCTTTTCTTGTATTCTCTCTTCACTTCTTTTTCTCTCTATTATCTTTCCTGTCCTCCTCTGCATTCTTTCAATCCCAGCAGGGCTCACGCATACAAATTGACCCCCTCCCAGCCAGTAATGTGATCGAAGCTCTTTGTGACTCCTACTATCTCTATGGTAACTATCAGGGGGGTCTCAAGAGTGGTGTTAGACCCAATGCACTGGCCCACATACTGTTGTTCTTGCTTACATTACATACTGACCACATGATCCTGACTGCTCATTTAAAAACTACTTTTTTTAATATTGATATAAATTTACTTCTAAAAGTTTAAACCTAAAGGAAGATGAAACATGTTTTTAAGTGCAAATAGTTTGTTTGGGTTTGTATCTGTTTGTAAGATACAGTTAGTCTCAAGGCTGCTTTGCTCGGCATCTCTTTTTATCACTGTGTTTAATATTATCATTGATTATGATTCATTGATCGCTACAGCCACACTGAGAATACAGGTGTATTAGAAAAGGTGGTATCCCTATTGCAGCAGTGCAGGTGCAATAATTTTTGTGGGATAGGCTCAGACATTTTAAATTCTTTGCTTGCACTTATACCATTGCTCTTAGTGCAGCTGTACCTTTCCTAGTGGTTGCTACAATACGGATACTACATTTTCTAACATGGGCAAGCTCCGTATTTATCTGCTTGTTTCCAGCAGCTGTGGAATCTGGCTCCAGTCTATAGCTAAGGGAAGCACCCAAATAATTGTGATATAACCATTAGAGATATAAAAACCATGTTAGGGGATGCATTTCTCATGGCCAAAGCTTCAAGGGAAGCTAATGGAAACTTAGGGAGTTTCATAGTATCATAGTTTGTAGCAACTAAGACCGTTATGTTGAATCCATTTTATTAAAGGCCATTAAAGTAGCAAAAGAAGCTAAATTACTATTCATAGTACCAAAATAAATAAATAAATAACACTGGGTTCAAAGATTTTCAAAGATTATTTGTACAATACTTAGATGTATTAAGATATAGTTCCTGTTTCAGATTGTAGGTACAAATATTGCTCAATACAAGAGCTACAAAGTTCTTTGAAGACTACTATGTATATTTTCCCCCAGCCCCTGCCCCCTCAAAATAAATGGTTAAATCCTATGTATTTCCATGCGTTAATTACGTTAGTAGTATCTGCTCAATACTTATGAACAGGAATCATTAAAATCTGGTAAGAATTTTTGGAAAAAAATTACTTGAACTTTTAATAAAAAAAATTTACTGTATTTTTCCTCTTAACTTTGCAGAATTTCTAGCATTATTTTAATATGTTTCTAATATTTAATGTCATATGTTACCATAAGATGATCAATATTAATTCAGGTAATTACATTTTGCTGCTCACTGCTTCTGGGTTACTAGAAAATCTATATGATCCTCAAGTGTGGTATAGGATCTTTTAAAACTATATTCCTGATGTCTGCACTTTGCTGCTGACTTTGGAAACATCATTTTTACCATGTAAAGAGAGCATTTAAGTATCTAAATTATTCAAATAATCTAGAAATGATTGGGCTTTTTAGCTGGCTGTTTAATCCATATTTATTTTATTAATTGGAGTATTTGTTGAAATTAACTTTGATTTAAATTTTATGTCTATCTGCATCTGGATATGTCAAGTGCATTAGACAAATGTTTCTGGTACTGCAATCAGCAGTGAAATGGTTAACACTGTAGGCATTTAAGTGGTCATAATTAACAGTCCATTAAGATGAATGGAGAAAGTTCTCACTTAGCACTGCTATTGTTTCATTCTTTCTGTTTACAGACTCAACAAGAGGACAGTGTGTGGGTTGACATTGTCTAGATTTTTGTAACCAGAAGTACTAGGAAACATGTTTAAAAATAAATTAAAAGCTTGAATTCTAGAAAAATGGAGCAAAATCTGCAGGAAATCTATCCGTTTTGAACATTTCTTGCTCCTGGGGACTTCTATTGTCCCCTGGTTCACAGAGATGTGAGGAAAGTAGCAAATCCACATTTTTTTGGATTAGCTGGATACTAAATCGCACTTGTTATACATCGAACAGTGGACACAAATCCATCTAAACAAAGACTTCACTATCACCTCACAGTTTCTTGGTGACTCACATGAGCAATAACATTTGTTTCCAGCAATAATTAATAATGAACATGGAAAGTAATTCTGTAAATCTATATGGATTCCTCATTCCTTGACTGGTGACACTTTGCTTTTTAATTTACTTACTTGTACTTCTGTTCAAATATATAAAAGTGTTAAAATTTTAGAGTGTTTCGTCCTGTTGTATCATTTGCCATGACCAGTACTATCAAACTCAAACATTCAAAAGTCAGAAGGTAAGGCACAAAAGAATGAATTGGTTAACATACCAATTTTTTTTAAATACAGATTTTATTCTTTTTTGTTTAGTTTCTGAGTCTTTAGTGTTCACATGCTTCATCTTTTCATGCTTTTCTCTACAACTAGAAACTAGAAGCTGAGACTTTATGTAATCTCTTGATTCCAGGCATTGAGACTTCGAGAAAAATGCCAAATATCACAAGACTCCTGATAAAATAATGAGAGCTGGCAATACTACATTACTGAAGAGGACAGCTTTCTGAACAGGCCCAGAGAGGTTGAGGTCCCAGACATGGGGAATGGCATTACAGGTACACACTGGCAGGTCTAGTAACAAAAACTGAAAAAGAAAAAAAGAAACTTTTTGGGGTTCATTGCACTACACAGCAAGGCGTAATTCAAGTCTTTAGTATAAAAGGATTCTTTTATTTTTGGTAAAACCATAAGCATAGGCTCCATTTTAGAGGTGCATTTTCCTTGCATTTAATGTATATGCAATTAATTGTGAGTGCAGTTTTTAGTTCTCGTATGTCTAACTACCTGACAGTGTTCAGGTATGAGGTAATTGGAAAGACAGACATCAGGGCACTTGGATATGTAATCATTTTATCGATACTGAGTTTATTATTCTGGTATAAAAATAGGTTGTAGAAATGATGAAATATGAATGAAAATAATTGTTCTGAAATAGGTGTGTCTTGTACTCAAATATGCTGCTATTTTAAAATAAGATGGTTAAAATGATATGCTTGGTGGTTAAATATGTACTTGTAATGCATTTAAGTGTTTGAGTTTCTTGCAAACTGATCCTTAACTTTGAAATCCTGATTTTTGTTCTAAATGGTAGTTTGGCAGATTTGAGGTCATTGTAGGTTTTTTTTTCTGGTAACCATTTTTTATCTTTAAGGTTCTGATCTAAATTCTCTACATTAACTACATATTAGTGAAATTTTGCCTGGGTTCCATTTAAATCAAGCCATAGTGCTTTATGCATGCTGAGGCACTAACAATCTGTAATAACATTAAAAACAGTTGCCCCGTGAAGCCTCTTGGTAGGAAATCTCCTTTTGTCACATGTTTATAGCAAGCAAGATTTCAAGAGAAGAAATGTAAATTGTGTTAATTTTACAAATGGCCTTTTTTGGATCAACTTATTTTAAATCCCTGCTTCAATTCATCCCCGTTTTTATTTTTTCTAGTACAGATTTTAATATCTGGTTAAAGGAAGAAAAAAACTATACTAAATGTGCCTGATGCAACTGTTGCTGAAGTAACAGTTTGAAGTGAATCCTTGATGTAACTGGTAAAAAATCTCAGTCCAAACTTCTGTTAGAATGTATGTATGGATTACAATTATGCTGAAGAATGGTAGAACTCTTGTCCATTAAACATAAAAAGAGCCATATGTATAAAATGTAAAGTACAATATTATTTCCTTGATTTACAGTTATTATTGGACTAAACAAAATTCAGACAGTTATATCAATCCTAAATGTCATCAGTGTCATTTAGAAGACATTCATTTAGGTCCTGGCACAACCATTTGTTGCACAGTCATGGAGCTCCACTGACTTCTACATAGTTTTACATGAGCATAGCAACTTGTCCACACGCAACGAATCACAGAACCAAAGTCATGAACACTATACTATGCAACTGCATAAAATCATAATGTATTGGGCTTGGAAAACCACAAAACAATTGGAAATAAACTCTTGGAAGAGAATGAGCACTCAGTGGATGCAAAGATGTCTCTCTCTGGTTTTCTCCTGAGGGTGACTCCATTTCCAAAGGGAATTTTCATTGTATCACTTTTTGGTGCAGATTGACTATAATAGAGCAGTAAAAATCACAAGTAGTCTTAATAGTACCTGAATGGGCTTCCATAGCTTCATAATGAGCAACTAGTGAAGAATTTGGCTGAGAAATAATTCTATGAATTTAATTTTATATTTCAATATAAAATTTGAAGCCTAGGCTAGACACTATATTAAAAATAGTTTAGTCATTTCATTGTGCTCCTCCCAGGCCTTATCAATACTAAAGAAAATCCTTACTGATGAGTAGCACCCTTAAAATTATAAAAGCAAACAGTTGATTTATTTCCAAGTACAGCTAGTTAAGAAATTAATTTTTTCTGTGATGATTTTAAAATGTTTAATTTTGTTTGATTTATAAAAGAACAATTTTTTTAGCATTTTTTCACACTTTATATCATGTTTTTATTGTCATACATTGTATTTTTATTTTTACAAAAGTAGCCATCTTCAAATATTGAAATATGCTTGTGTTACCAAGGTGGTCTTCTAAAATGAATGCTAGAGAAGAAATCCCCCAAACTGAAACTGAGACTAGTGAATGAAAGCCAATAAACAGAAATTAAAAGCATTGCAAAAAACAAAAGTAAAATTTACACTGAATAAAAAGATTTTAAGAAAATACAAATTGTTTTAGTATAAAATACCCTGATCTTTTTAAACATAATTTCTAATTAAAAAGAATCTCTATCAGCTCAGGCAGTAGTTATTTGCACAAATGTTCATATGCCTATTAATGTGAGTAGTCCCATTATATTTATAAGAATTAACAAGAAACTGAATTATACTCCCCATACAGTTATTTTTATAAACAAATACTTAAAATGTCTTTCTGGAAGAGATGAAAAGCAAAAAAGTATTGTCCATGCCCCTGATTCAGAAACTGAAGGTATAATTAAGGGCCCAATCCTGTTCCTAATGGTACCAATGGGAGTTATGCCATTGACTTCAGGTGATCAGACATTAAAGCTATACACATGCAGTTAGCTATACATAAGCTTATACAGTTCAATGATTTTGTCTCAGGGAAATGCAGATAAAACCACCTTGCATTTATGTAGCATTTTTTTTATCTAGGGAGCTTGGAGAAGGGTCTTTTAACTGTTAACTAATTTGGCATAACAGTGCTTTTGTCAGGCAGTTATAATTTGTTTTGCAGACAGGGAAACCAAAGCAGTAAGAGATTAAATGTTTTGCACACATCTGTTCCAAACCCACGACTGAAGAAGCCAATTTTTGTTGCTTACAGCAGCCAAAGGAACACTTGCTGGGGGGCCTATAGAAGACTGACTGTTCACATGGTACTCGCTCTCACTCTATCAACTGCTAATATATGCTAAAAAAAGCTAAAATATATCAAGTGCTAATGCTGCTTTTCTGTATACATAACTTCTCTAGGTAGTACAGGACTGCTAGTCAATTGCCATTAGAAAGAGACATGGTCTCTTCATTCATCTATGGGAGGAGAGATGGAGCATATGACAATATGTTTATTAAGCTACCAGCCCATGCAAATGGTTGAAACTACTGCTTTGTAATATATGTACACTTTTAGGATACCATCCAAGCCTCATGAAACAAATAGAATTTAATGAGAATTAGACTGGGTTGTAAAAGAGTAGAGCAGATTATAAATAATGCCTACTCTGAAATGACAAGTGAAACTTCCAAGAACTCAAATTTATTCATAATCCTCCTTTTTCTTTAGTACCAAAAGAAGGAATTAAGTAGAGGACTTTTGGGTGAAAACTCCTTTTGAAAATCTGGAGAGTTCATCTCTGTACCTAAAAGATATCTCAGCTCTTCAGAATGTTTCATGCAGAAAATTTAAGGCTGTGTGAACTCTTGCTGCACAACTGAGTAGTTCTATTTCTTTCATAAAACCTGACAACGTAAGCTAAAGTGAAGTGATCGTAATCACTCAGGCTTGTACAGAGAGAGGTGGACCTTCGCAGAAGTTTTCTTGTCCCTGCCAGTGCTGTTTTTGTTTTGAGGACTCCAGCTTTCAGGCCAGCAGGTTCAGTGATATGTAGCCTTTGTGCATTGGCTTCTTGCCAGGAGCTTTAGGGGCTGAAACTAATTTGCATACAAATTTAATTTTTGTTTAAAAAATAAATGTGTACAACCATAATATTTCAACCCTTTGTTCCCCTTCCAATGCATTCTCTTACCTAGTGTTCCTGGGCAGTAACCTCATTGCAGTGTAACCCAGGCAGTACTCCAAAAGGTACCCCCTCTCCAATTGAAGGGATCAAAGCAGGTGCACAAGCACTGTGGGATGTGTAGGGAAACAATACGGGTTGGTGAAATATAAAAAGGAACAAAATGCAAAATGTCAAATGACAAGGAAATATAGGGCCTTGGTACCTGGAGGGGGAGAAAACACAATGGCCCCTTTCCAGTGCAATAAGATTTGCTTCTTGTTATCTCATTCACCCCAAGTCTACTCAGCTGGGATTATGAACCCAGATCTCCCATGTGGTAGGCAGGAACACTGCCACACAGCCACCACTGGTGGCACTGCTCCAGCCTGCTAGGGGTCTTGACCTTCCCGGAGCCCCGGCCTCACGTCAAGCTGCCTGGTCTCTGATTGGAGGAGCTGGAAGCAGAGCTGGGAACCTCTCAGGTTGCTGCTCAGATCCTTCCTGGAGCAGGCGGAGCCTTGCCTGCTGGCTGTAGCCCCTCCTTGGGGATCCTGGAGCCCAGCGGGGAGCCTCTCCTGCTGGCCACACACCGCACTGCTGAGAGTCCCACTGCTGCCTGCAGGTCCCACTCCTTCATGCTCTTCCAGGGCACTGCTCCTGCCCCACTGGCTCAGCTCTTGCCAGCTCTGTGAAGCTCCTTCCTTGTTGTCCCTCACTGATCTCTCTCCAGAGTCAGCCCACGCTGCCCCTTTTATCCCCCTCCAGGTGACCCAAGGGGCCAATTGGGATATGGGGGGGGGCGGGTGGTGAGTCTCTGGGGCCTGATTGGTGCAAAAAGGGAATCCCAAGTCCTCCAATCATCTTATACCCCTTCAAAACCCCTGGGCTAGGTCACTGCCAGCTAGCCCGTCACAGCTATAACATTGTTTCCATGATCCTGTATGTCTGCTCAGCTCCAGCTTTACCCTATAGGCACTCTTTTCTTCTTTTTGATCTATATTATAACCAGCCTCAAAGGCTTTCTGTCCTCCCCAGTACTAGAGCAATGGATGTCAACAGGCTAGGAGTTATCTGATGACAGCATATTTATCAAATGTATTACATTTTTCACCTTTCAAGTAAAATAATGAAGGGTGGAATTCTATTATCAACAAGTAGTAGTTAGCCATATTAATCTGAAGTCAGGCAAAAAGGAGCAGGTTGTTGCCTGCAAAAGTGAATGTAACAACCAGTCAGGGTTATTGGATTCACTTAGGGTTATTTCAGGCTGAAATAACCAGTCAGGGTGCGTATACATGTGCTCCGATGCACTCTGTTAGAACTCTCTAGCATTGCTGCAGTGTCGTGTATAAACCCCTGCAGGTCTCAAAATAGCCACTGGAACATTTTAACCAAGGCTCCTCAAATGAGCTTTAGTTAAAGTGTCCTGCGACGCTTTTTAAACACATGGGGGCTTAATACATGTGACGCTGTAGCATTTTAATTACAGTGGCTCTCTGGGAACCATTCTAATTAAAATGCCTCCCCAAACCCCCAAGCATGTGTATAGGCCCCCTAGGGAGTCACACTGCCCAGCCTTCTGCTTATTATCCTTGGTACATCTAAATCATGATTTCAGCCAAGGTGCTTTGAGATCCTTTTAAGGGAGCCCTGGGGTGCTTTGCAATATTAGCACTGTTAGGTATGTAAAGCCAGAGTTTTCCAATAGGAATCTATAATATTAAAAACATTCTGACTTGTTATGGGTTTTCTGAGTTTTTTACAACAGAAAACTTGCTCTGTTTTTGTTCTGTAGCAAAAAAGAGTGAAAACTAAGAGCTGGCATTTTCCAACAGGTGCCTTGAGTCTACTGAGGGGCTATTGAGTCCAAAAAGATTGACAGCAGCTGATCTAAAAGCAATATAAGTGGCCTTTTTGGCAGTTTTATACTAGGCTATGCATTGGCTGGGTGCTTGCACAGGTCATGAAACCATAGCCAGTCAAAAGCCCATGATTGGGGAGTTCAGTTGTTCCATGTTTCACCCCCCAGTAGCTGACTTGTTGGAAAACTTACCCAGGAAACAGGAGACCATGGTTCTAGGCACCCTTTTATACAGACAGGCTTTGAACCGGTTTGTCTTTTACTTCCTCTCTCAGTGCTCAAATTACCATACTGCATATTAAACAATATCTAGGCCTCTTTTCAGGTCTCTCCTTGAAGCCGTCCTCTTTGGCAGCCAAGACACGGAAATTTGTGGGGTCAGAAGGAAGTAAACAAGCTATGTATGTATGACTTGGAGACAGCTACTGCTGCAGAAGGGATATGTTCCTATGTTCTGTCCTAGAGTCTTGCTCACAATGAACAGAAGCTTTTCTAATGCTCCCTATTTTATCCAATGACTATTAGATGGAAGGCGCAGTGGTTAGACTTTGAGGGAAGGACTGGAGAGGGGCCAGCCTAATGGAACACTGCTGGGAAATCAAAAATGAAACCTCAAACTCCTGCAGTGTAAGGGAGACCTAGGACCTGTCTCCCACTTCCTGAGTGCTGTAGGCACTTGGAGCTAACACTGCCAGCTCTTGGAGCTAACACTTGAGTGGATTCTTACTCCACTTCCATGACTTATTTCAGTGCAGCTGCCTGGCCAGTGCATAGCCTACTGATTATGTGTGTGTCTGTTTATGCATCTATACTACAGGGGTAATAGACTCATAGACAGTGTACGATTGCCAGAAACATCACCATGTGGCTAGGTAAGTGACATTTAAGCAAACAAAGGGGAAAAGAATTCTGCCCTAAACTTCTTTGTTACACTTGACTTTGATTTATCAATCTTTAAGTTGCAATGTGGTACTGCAGTGTCACCAAGGAAAGTAACCATGGAATGAAGTCATGAATCAGAGTGATTCATAAATGACAGGTCAGAACCAGGCAAAGAACAGAGCAACTGTTCAGGGTAAGCACCACACCAGAAACCGGTCTTGAAGAATGCCACTCCTTTCAGAGACCCTATTCACTGGACTGGTAGAAATGCTGTGGGCTATACTAGTGGAAAGGTGAGAAGCTCAGTATTTTAAATATGCATTTTTTTTTACTTTTAATATGTTAATGGATGGAGTGGAAGGGTTATTTGAAGGCAACTTCAGTAATTTGCCAAGTCTAATTTTAAATGGTCAAGCAATGGGGATTTTACATATTTTCTTAGGGCTATTCCATAGGTTTCTAAGCACTTTAAGTTATGGAAAACTGCAATTGACCACCATGGGCTGTTGGTCAAGTCCACAGAGAGAAGCATGATATTTTTTTCCCTTGATATTCAGCCTAAATTGTTCTTTTGTGAACTCTTACATAATTTATGTACTCTTATCCCCCTCATAGCTTGTTGGCATTAACAAGTCCTCTTCTTCCCTATGACTTGGTTGTGCTCAGCCTTATCCAGTACCAGAATTCATGCTAGTATAAAAGCACCCTCATCCTTCAGCCTTGTCAAGCTGAAGGGTTATATGTTTGTGGCACACAGAGTATCAGAACTGAATCATGTAAAGACTGTGTTGATGTTTTTGTATACCATTGAATATCATATATTTTGTCAGCTTCAATTCATCCCCGATGTAACACTGCTGAATTAATGGATTTGGTCATTAAATAAAAAGCTTTAAGATGAATCAGTATTTTATTTTTTAAGCTTTGTGCATACTGCTTGTTCAAAAAAAAAGAATAATTTTTAGCTGGAGGACTAAGAACCATCTGTAACTTTAATGTGTATGTGTAACCCAAAGTCTACTTTACATATGTACTTATAAAGGATTCAAATATCTTAGGAAGTATCATCATAGTAATATAGCCAGAAATGTTTCACCAGATTTTCTCATTTGGCAGGAGGAGGGGGGATTCATTTACACACAATTTCTGTAAAGAATCTGCCCTAGATGTACACGGATACTCAGGTTGTTGGATCTAGTGTTCAGAATCTTGTTCTCCTGATTATTGTGATACTCAGGACTTCAGTAGTGCTTTCTTTGGAATTGTAATCAACTGCAGGAGAGGGCCAAAGTGTTACTGGGAGTGTTTACATGTGAGATTCCATCACCACCCGCAGGTGTCTGCATGTGATCAGCAGCTATTTCGCCATAGTCATGCGCTCCCCCAGTATGGCGCACCACTATGATGAAGTAGCTGTTAAAAATCACTGTGTGCTATGCACATGACATAGTACAGGCTGTTACTGCACCATGATTTAGTACTTCCAAAAGGATTTACTCAATCACAACGCAGAAAGAACATTACCATAGCGACACGTGTAGACGTGCCCACTGACACCTATGCATCAAAATGGGGGGTTTTATATTGTTAGACTTTTAGAGCAATTACAAGGCCAACAGACTTTTTTGTCAGTCAGACATGAGCTTTTTAATATTAGTTTTTAGTTGGCTTCAAATATGTCATTGTTTAATAGTCTGTTTTATATTTTAAAGTTAATGTAAAGCGCTGAGCTATTTTTAATGGCTTCCTAAAACACATCCTGATGCATGTTAGCAGGTTTGCTATGTTGGGTTGCCTGTATCTGTCACAGTAGTGAATGAATCACTGCCTGCTTTCAAGACCCTGCAAGGTGATTAACCCTATGTTCGTGCGATGCTTTTTCATTTTATTGGGCCTAGGTTAATGTTTTACAGATTGATAAATTGTGCTTTTGAACTCCTGGTTTAGATGACATGGTAGCATAAACCAATAATTCCTGCAAAGGACAGTCCATAATATGGGATTTATTAGGGCTGCTACAGCATCTGTAGTGTGTCTCTGGGACACACCAACATATTCTGAACTTGATTACCCCTGTTTTGGTATAGATGGATTCTTCCAAGGCTGGCATATTGTGTAGCTATCTGCAGCTAGGAAGGAACTGCACTACGATTCCAGTTATTTTTTTGAAAGCATAGCAAAGTTTCTATAAACTAGTTTAATGACCATAGCTGACTAATTTCTCAACAAAACTTTAATTGCAGTGAGAAATTAAGATGAAACCTACATATTTCCCTGCCGTTAATATATACAATTTACTGTAGCTGTGTTTTAACAGCCTTTTTTGTGTTATTTTTCAAATCAACCTACTGTTCTGTCCCTAGAAGTCAGTCATTTCTGTTCCAACAAGAGTAAAGCCAGGAGGAAAGAGCAATAATTGAATTCTGGTGAACAAGAGGTTAATGTTCAGCTTTCTCTTCTCCTTGTACACAGGCTCAAGGGAAGGGTTATAAGAATAGCTGGCTGGGAGAAAGGGGAAGGCTTTGGGAAGACTAAGCTGTGGTCTATGGCTAGGAGCTTAAGAGGAGACTGGGCTGAAACTCCACTCTGGGCATTTCTTCTGTGTTTTTACTAAGTTATCTTTATTTACTTGTTAAATGCCAGCCCTGGAGGAAAAGAACTTGCTGACTATAATTGCTTTGTCTTCCTGAGGACAAAGAAGAAACCTTCTTTTCTGAAAGGAGCAGGGTATACCTTCAAATTTTGTGAAATATCTAGTTTATGTGATTTTGAGACTTGCCAGATATAAAGTATGTGAAGAAAACATTTGGAAGATGTGGCCATTGTAAATATATCTACTCTTCAAGATTTACTGATGGGATTGCCTGGAGCAGTTCCCAAAGCTTTTGCCATGGAAATATCCAGAGAGCTGGAGCCATATCTTTTACTACCTGAGTGCTTTGCAGGTGTCCTGTAGTAGCAGTACCAAATGACTGGTTTTTCTTGAGATGCTGTGATCCAGAATAGAGAGAAAACATTTTCTTCTCCCTTAGGTGCTGGAGGAAGAGCATATTACAATTGACTCTTTTCTGTATTTCCAGACGATCCATGTCCCACTTGGCAAAAACTAAGCTTTTTTTAAAAGTTAAAAAATAAATATCCATTGAGCAGATAACAAATCTTGCTTTAATTAACTATACAACTATTTTTGAACCTATTAAAAACTTTTAAAGTTGATGCTGTTGGAATTTGTCATTTTGGAACCTGACAGCAAGTAGCATGGGTCTCTAGGGGTTACATGAATGATGGAAGCTGCATGGTTGCTTGCGTGAAAGTCGATTCCATCCCAAGCAAGATGGCTTTTCCCAGAAAGTGGCTCTTAGTTCGCTGCTGTGCCTGGTAGCTGTCCATGTAGAAGAGTTCAGTGTCCTTTGGTGAATGTGTTTTGAATTGGTTTTTGCTGACTTACCGCTCTGGGAGGGAGTCCACATGGTGTTTTCATTGTACACCTATGGATGCTTCCTCCAGCAGACAATATGGGCCCAGGATTGAATCACTAACATCACTGTATCCTCTCCTCACCTGCATATTATTTACTGTAGTGTATTTAAACAATCTCTTCATTGTATCTTGCATACGGGAATTAGGTATGTTTCTGTACACCTGAATATTGTGTTTCTGCAACATATGTAAAGACACTAAAAAAGAAAAGAAATTGTTCATGGGTGACAGTTCCAGTAAAGCAGAAACTGTCAACTGCCATCAACTATTTTTAGACACAAAAGTAATCAGAATGTTTGCATAATTTTTAAAAATCAATTTTCATTTTCTGACTGTTACTAGAAGTGATGGAATACCATAAAAAAGATGTTATATGAGGATTTTCAGGTAGATCTAGGAGCACTTGGAGAGCTCATGATAAAACAGCTCTTGTGAGACTTTCAGCCCAGCTCTGTAGTCAGCTTAGATAAGTATCTAAAATTATGACCCAAACTCAAACTCAGCTTCCTGAGGTTTCCTCATAACTAATGGAAATATTATATATTATTTCCTCATAACTTCTGATAAATAGATTTTCAACTCATCTATGGACAATTTAAAGAAAATGCATATGCGACAGGACCTACTCAAAACAGACATTATTCCATGAGTACTGCTGGAAGTTCAGAGTTTAAAAATTCAACTTCCTTCTTTTAATCTGGTAATCACGATTAGTAGATGTTTAATTTTCATAACAAGCTTAAGCATTTACTAGAAAAAGTTAGACTTTGAAAAATATTTCAGGAATGGATCTGAGCAAATAATTTGAAAATTAATTTATCCAGCTTAATTTAGCCACAGAATTCAATGGGTTTAGATAATGGATTGTCCATGACCAGGTCACAAGATTCACCCATTACTCAGATTTATTTAAGTAATACATTTCTAAAAAATTACTAGGGCATGGAGTGACTAAAAATATTCTATATTTCTGTTGAATGGCTTCTGGTCAGAAAAAAAGTAGCATTAGCAATTGCTGTTACTATTCCTGACTGGACAAATGTGCAAGCATGTCTTATTCAAATTCTTACATGTATGAATTTAAAGTACAGTACTTCAAATAAATATATTTGCATTTTTTGCTCAGCTGTACTCAGTTGTAAATCCAACTCTTGAGTTCTGTGTGGTATTTAAATCAATGATTTTACTAAATTTGATGAACAGTTTTTCTTGTTCATTTGTACTAGTGGTAAATCGATGTCACAGCTGGTCTCACTTGTTTCAAAACCCCTGGTACTAAGAGCTGCAGAAGCAATTTTACCTATTGTTAGTGCATGTCAGGGAATTCAATTCTTGTAGCCTTGATTTTCAAGCAGGTACCTTTTTGATTGCTAAAATGATTGTGTAACCTTTTAAAATTGACAATTTACCCTGAACCCATAAGTCTACCTTTGCAAATGTCTTTTTTTTTAGTCACTGAGGGTGAAATTCATTTCACCCACATAAAGCCAAAATGATGCATCTTTATGTAGGGGAAGTACAGAAAGATGCAATTTCTCTTAGCTTTGGCTGTTCTCTGGCTACTGCTTCAGCTTACAGCCTTAAAGTTCTATTTTAAGGTACTTATTGGCCCCATCGACCATAATATCTGCACAGTGCACCTCACAAGTTCTATTGTATTTGTTGGGCAGCTCCCTGTGAGGGAGAGAACTGCTATTATCCCAATTTTACAAATGGGGAATATATTGAGATGCCTATCATTTAGCCTACGGATGTACATGACATGCCCAAGGTCACAAAGTAGGAATTTTAAGCCAGGTCCCCCAAATCAAGATTAGCTCTCACTACTGGATCACCATTTTTCTGTAGGGGTTCATGATAAGTTGCCAATTTCAAAAGGTTATACAATCATCTCAGCAATCAGTTGTCTCTGCCATCACAGTCTGTGTTGTCCTGTGTGAGGCGATGGCGCTGGTATGTGCTATAAGGCCTATGTCCTCAGTGTGCTGATGTCTTCCCCATGTGTAAGTGGGCTAAAAAGGTGTTGTGGATACCTCCTTCAGTCACTCCCTGATGTTGTCTTCTCACCTGCCACAACTTTGATGTTTCTTACCTTAGTTTTGGGAGTTGGTTCTCTGGGGAAGAAATGACCTTGGACCACCAGGTGGGACTGCTTTACGGGGCTCCTCTCCTGCACCCTGGCCTTACCACACCCTGTCTCTAACTCGAAAGCAAGTCCCTTGGGGCTGTCTCTCCCCGGGCAGGGCTATCTTTATCCCTTGGCCCTGGATTGAAAAAGAAAAAAGAAAAGAAAAGGCTGAGCCCATAGCTCTCTACTTGCCTTGAGACCAGTCTTTCATAGAGATCACTGTCCCCTTAAGTTCACAAAAGTCCCCCTGCTTGGGCCCTTCTGCAGTTGAGCCAATAAGTCTAAAGTCCAACACAAGAAAATATCCTCAGCTGAGGCAAAAAACCAGGCTGCAGCAAAAGAAAGAAAATCAAATAAAAAGAAAACCAGCCACTATCCTGTGGGGCTCTAGTGCAGTCCTGCCTGTAAGGAAACTGGGCTTGCTGGATCTTCCTTCTTTCCCCTTCCTGGCACCTACTTATTGATGGTGTCTCCTGACCAGCCATTCTTTAATCTAGGTTCCTGCAACTGGTTGCCCCTCTCTGGGACCACAAGTACCTGGTGTGGTTTCCCTTCCTCTAATCCAGAGTGAGCATTCACTCCAGAAGCACAGCATGTTGCTGCACATGTCAGCAGTGATCCTCCATTCTCCCAAGGTGAATGTGGGAAGGTTATTCCTTTTTTCAGGGGTTCCTCCTGACTTAAAAGGCTTCCCCTGACAGGTATGCCTATAGATTCCCATTGTGGTGTGAAAGTGAAAAGTTTTCCTGTGCAACTGCTCTATTGTCAAAGGCCCAAGCTAGGTATGTGGTGGCTGTTGCTCTGATCCCCCACACCAGTTTGTTACAAAGAAGGAAAGGTATTTTTCCAGTCTCAGAACATAAGCCTTGGAGGCAACATCGGAACTGCCATACACAAGACTCAGACTAGTGGTCCATCTAAATCTGTAGCATGTCTCAGACAATGGAAAACACCAGATGCTTCAGAGGAAGTAATTAAAACCTAATAATTGACAATTGTGGAATAACTTGCTCATGGGGGAATTTTCTTCCTAACCCCAGGCAGCTTCTGTCCAAAGCATAAGGATTATATCACTTAATCATTTTTATCCTAACCTGTTGACTCATTGAGAGGTTTGCCCAAATAAGAACAGCAAATCCAGGTCTTTTGTACCTGTATTTTGTATTTGTTACTTTTCAGAGTTACCTTTTGTAGTATATGTGTGTAGGTATAGGTGTTTGTGTGTTGCGGGGTGGAAAGGGCAGTGATATCAGTTTCCATCTGTAAAACTTCCATTGGCTTAACAAAGTAGAAATATTTATGGGACTCATCAAGAGTAACTAATAACTTAATGTAAGCAAAATAAGCAGTTAATTAGCTTTGATCTTTTCAACAAGGAACATTAGAATTTAATGAGTATTAATAATTTCATAAGGCATACAAATATACTGCCCCAAGCAAAACATATAGTACAGTATTACAAATAGCTCTTTAAAATGCATATGGTGACATTTTCACATATTGTTGGCTGATCTATACTATTTTTAGTTGTACCTGTAGATAAAGTGTATACTCAGGTCATGTTACAGAGTATGTTACTGATTTAAGATATCCAATTCTCAAGGTCTTCAGTGTTTAAGAGGAAAAGTGATGATCCATGCTTAAATTCAGCAGTGTTTCTGAGATTATCTAATACTGCAGTTTTCATTAAAAATGTCAATGGCAGAACTACTGATCATCTGGAGGCACCATTCAGGATAAGATAAGGTCTGTATCATGTTCTAAAATATCCTCTTGGGTCAGATCTATAGGACTGATTATATGGGTAAACTGTTGAAAACTGTGATAAAATGCCATATCATCATATCATTTCATTTTCTATCATTATAGAAACATTTTTGAAACAAATTCACTTGGGGCCATTTTAGATTAACATCATCAGGCAATATAGCTGGGATACATAGACATTTAATTTAAGTTGCCTTTTTGATCTAAGATTTACATGTACATGCTTATCTATAGGGCTGCAATATCTAAATGATTATTCATTGTATAAAAGGAAATAATTTATAATGTCCAAAAGAGGCAAAATAGCAGACCCTGGGATGTTATAAACTAGTCTGGGTTCTACTGTTTTCAGTGCAACTATGCTGATACTGTATCCAGTGAGGATGTAGCCCAAGAACTTAATTGGAGATAATGGAAGAGAGGGGAAGGGAATGACAGGTGGTCATACTACAGAGATCCAATATATTTGATGATTATTACTTCTCTCAAAGATTTTGTTTTCAAAATATGTCACCACTCTTTACTAAAGTATTATAAATTCAAAGTGATTGACCAGTTCCCTTGACATTAATACAGATCTCCTACTGGTAAGGAGATGGATATTCAGGACATTCAAATGGGTATTAAGGAAATGGGGATGGTTCTGCTTTGAGCAGGGGGTTGGACTAGATGACCCCCCGAGGTCCCTTCCAACCATGAAGAGTGTGTGCCCCTGGCAGCTTGGAGGACATGGCTGCACCGGCAGGAGTTTGGCGGTGGTGAGCGGGGAGCTTCCACAGACGCTGCCGGCATTGTCAGTGGTGGGAGGGCAGGGTGGCAAGCGCCAACCATGTGTCAGTGACCACCCGCAGGTGCCACTGGCAGCAGTGGAGGTAGCCAGGGCTATCAGGGACCACCCGCAGACGCTGCCGGCATCACTGGCGGTGGGGTGGCGAGCAGTGACTGCCTGCAGGCAGTGTCAGTGGTGCCTTTTTGCAGGGGGTGTACCGCCACACACAGGGGGTACACGTGGACCCATATGCACCCCCTGTGTGTCGCCCCTGCTTCCAACCCTAATTTTCTATGATTCTTTGATTCTATGACTGGATTTTTGTCTGTGGCCTGGATTTATATGCTGGACAAATATGGCATTAAATGGAGAAAGCAAAAATATTGGGCCCAATTCTCTATTTCTGTACAGTGGTGTAACTTCATTTACTTCAGCAGAGTTAAACTGGTATAAAATCAGTGTAACAGAATAGGGAATCATGCTCATTTATTGCATTTTATTGTCCTTGATATTCGTAGCTAGCTGGAGTTCCATATCTACTGCCTGGTATGGCATTTTATCATACAAGACATTGGCTGAACGTGTGGCATATTGCAATTTATGCAATTTAATCATGCCAAAAATGTAATATCTGCCAGGACCTCTTCTTTCCTCCCCTCCCCTCACTTTCAAACCCCTTCCTCCTTTGTAACACCAACATTCTGGGGGAAAAAAAGAACACTAAAACATAATGCACTCTTTCCCCTGAATCCTATAAAATATTGTTTATAAACACATAGAGCGTGCACTAAGATCTAGCTATCTTCTTGTTGGCTTATATATTCTTGTAGACTATATATTCTTGGGAGTTACATTTATGGGAAAGATTGTCCTCTCAGATATGGAGCTTTTTCTCACAATAACGTGAAAAAGGAAGGGGTATCAGCATATTTGTTAGTTTTCTTTTTGTTTTAAACCGTGTCTTCACACTATTTTAACATTGGTTTAGGATTTAATTAGAAAGCAATTGGCATTAGTAGTTGTATACTTAATCATCATATCATATGATCCAAAACATAGCGCTTAATCTCATAAGATGATTAGCATCTTATTACAGTATTTTATTAAATATTGATGCCAAAGTTTTCTATTCAGGATTTGAAAATCCTTTTAGTCCATTAACAATGAAACAAAAAGCTTCCCATTAGGTGGCAGCTACTGCAATTACATTTAATTTGTAGTTTATTACACTATGTTTAAAATGCGTATACATATCACATCCAAAAAATTTCATTAAAAGAACCTTAAGGTTGCAAAGTTAAGAACTTGTGGGTTTCTTAACAGTCAGCTGTTATACATTTCTGTCACAGGACCCCTTTCCTCATTCAAGGTACAACAAGGGTTTTCTCCTTGTTGCTCAGTGCATGGCCTTATGACTTGTTTACTAGTCACTATTAAAACCTTGTTCTAAAAAAAACCTTAAGTATTTCTGGAGGGCTCCTTATAATAGTATCTGAGTGCTTCATAAGTGTTAATTAATATAGAATACCCTGGTGAGGTTTTGAGACAGTGTTATGCTGGTTTCACAAGAACAGAGGCACAAAGAAATTAAGATAAAAAAGATCTTCTACCTCTAGGTGCCCAGTCTGAGACAACTAGGACCTGATTTTACAGAGTACTTAGCACTGCATCATATGTATAAAATACAGCTCCCATTGGCTTCAGTTGTGGTTGTGAGTTTTCAGCATTTTTGCAAATCATGCCCCAACATCTCAATTTAGACATTGAGAGAGAAAGAACCAATAACGGCATGTAAGCACTTAAAAGTTTGGCATCATATTGCCTGGCTCTTTGGTTCAGTCCCTTCTCCTCAAGCTCCTCACTCTAGTCCCAGTTTCCTTACTCAGTAAATCAGTCTCATCCCTGTGTACTCTGTCAAAATCTTCTCCTCAATGCCCATTATAGTCTGAAGCAGGGGTGGGCAAAATGCGGCCCACGGGCCAGATGAGGCCTGCTAGGCCATTCTATCTGGCCCACGAGGCCCCTAAAAATTTTTTAAAAAATGTTTAAATGCACCTAGCTGCCTGTTATGCTGTTCTCCATGGCTTGCCAAAACTCAGTAAGTGGCCCTCTACCCAAAATAATTGTCCACCCCAGTTGAAAGAGAAGTCGGTACCAGTTCCCCGCTGGCTGGCTACTTATCTGATATCTTCCTCTCCCCTGCACTGGCCCAGATCCAGTCATCTTTCCATCTAATTATAATGGCCTCACCACAATGTCATGTCCCAGTCTCTGCCTGGCTTCTCTGAATTCTTCTCCAAAATCCTGTCTCTTTGCTCCTGTCCTGGCTCCAAGGGTTATTTGTGCACTTTATATATTAAACAGTCATTGGAGGCAATATTAGAAATAGTCCTGTGAGCAGTTGCTGGAACCCAGGAGTTTTCTCACTACGAGTGTCTTAAACCCTAAGCAACACAGTCATGCTCCTTCTTGCTTTCTCTCTCTGGCCCAATTAATCTTCAGTTGTTTTCTGCACCCTTGTACAATTTCAGGAGGAGGAGTGGCATATACCTGTATCCAGAATAACCTATAGTCTGGAGGTTAGGGTTTCTTCCTGGGCTTGAACCTCCTCAAGCTGAGAGTGGTGTGGGGGTGAGTGTTCTCACCATTAAACTGATATATGAAAGGGGGTTTGCTACCATCACTGTCTGTCTTTGAAAAATGGTCCAAGTTGTGGATTCCAAGTTGTGGATTCTAAGTGGATATAGATTTCTGTCTGCAAGTGGGGCACCTGGGCTAGGGAAAGGTGTGGGATTTAGGTTGGACACCCCTCTCTCCTCAGTGTTCCCTGTTTGGCTAGCCCTAGGGAGTGCAGTGAGCATGCAGACTAGATGTAACTCTCTGTTCAGCTTGCTCAGGATCTTATCTTGAGGAACCAACTCTCCCCAGTGCACTGTAATACAGAGCATAGGGGCCTAACCCAAGTTTGTTGATTGGAAGGTGTAGGGCTGGGCACCTATAAATCTGGAGTTGCTTAGGTATTACTTGTAACCACCTGAATCTTCACTGCATCTACCTGTCAGTGACTGGCCCAAGGTAACCCCACTCTTCTGAATTCTGTCCTTCCTGTCTAAACACCCCTGTCTCAGCCTCCTTCTGCCTGCTTAATCACACCTGATTGCTCTTTTCACTCCCAGCTATTTTCTTTCACAAAAAGAGGGCTAAAAGTTACTATTTTTAAAATTAAAGCTGAACTTTTTTTTGCATTTCTAATTAGGGGCCCAGCAGGCATAAAAATTGTAAAGATAATGCTGATCTGAACTCCCTACTGTCCTTCTCTCAGTATTGGGCTGACCTACGTCCTATATTTGAATTTCTCGATACTTGTGGGAGTCTGGATCTGAATCCAGATCTGAACTTTATAGCTCAGGCTTATGTCAGCACAAAGAAAAATCTCATCACAGTCAGCAAAATCCACAATCCTGCATGCTGCTCACACCTGTAGGTTTCAAACCGCCAGACTTTTGTTCATGTATGTAGTTTCTTGGAAGCTCAAGCTGTAGTTGAATTAAAGTAAACTATTAGGGTGGGTTAACATTTGCAAGACTGAGCCATTAAGTACGGGAGAGAAAATAATTTTAAATATTTCTGTGCCCTATTTTTAAATGCAATTCTCAGAAATCCCATGTAGCAGTAGTTTGAAACTGGTATTATTAAGCGATGCCCATTGTGTCTCTGCTCCATGCCAGACTGGCAAATGCCTGAATGTCTTTTAGCAAAAAATGCAAGCAAGGTTCTTTGGGTAGATGTGATATCTTTTATTAGACCAAATGAGTAGTTGGAAAAAAAACTTTGAGTGGGATAGTGTCATTCCATTGGATTCAGGAGAAATAGGCTGATTTATACCAGAGGGGGATCTGGCCCTATATATCTTCTGTTGTTTCTTTATTTTTCTCTTGTTTGATTTTTCATTCTGTTACTGACAGCCTTAAATGCTTCCCTATAAACAAATAAAAAATCCACTTATTGTGTCTTTGGCATCAAAGATAACAATAGGACTTGTTTTTACATCTCTCTGTGGTACAATATACAGGCATTGCCAAAAGCCATCCACAAATACTACAAATGCAGAGATCGAAAACATATATAAACATTTAAGTTCAACCTTTTTTTCCTCCTATAAGAGTTTATAATAGCAACAATGAACTTGACCCAGTGCATTTCCTGTGGGGATAAAGTGACCTGCAGGGGTTAATGGCCCGTGGCTTTGCCTTGGGCTATCATCTCACCCAGCCGGTGATTAATCCTGAAGAAATGCCCTGAGCTCCCATCATTATCCCTTAAATGGAGCTGTTAGAATTCAAAATGATTTTGGAA
The DNA here is from genome assembly GCF_001723895.1 of Crocodylus porosus. Classification (NCBI taxonomy): domain Eukaryota; kingdom Metazoa; phylum Chordata; order Crocodylia; family Crocodylidae; genus Crocodylus; species Crocodylus porosus. Next base: position 32,143,302 of record NW_017728886.1, read on the forward strand.
TGGAATTCACCACTACCCTGTGCTCCATTCACTACAGCTAACTTGATTGTGCTGTAGCTGTGTCACACTTGCATAAATTGCCTTGAAAGTAAATAAAAAGAGATTAAAGGGCTGAACGAAAGAAGGAGGGTACAGCTGGTTTAAAGGTGAGGCATTTTGAACTTCATTGCAGAGTCTATAATAGTAGTATGATGCAGCTGCTGAAGCAAATGAGAGAACAAGAAAGTACTGCAATATTTATTGCATGTGGGGACTTTCTATGCACAGGGATTGTACTTAACATCTTTTAGGATGACATATATTTGTTTTTGGTTTATTTAATTTGTTTTCAGTAGCACCCTTAATATGCACATAAATAGGAACCTTTGGTCCCTGTTCCTAAGAGCTCACAGTGTAAATACTTAAGCACTTGTGGCATTTTCCTATACACCACATTTGGGAGTACTGGGAATGCTGCACACGGAGGTAGCATTATATAGTTTTCAAAGCCAAACCTGAAAAATGTAAGCACAACTGCTGTATGTTCCCAAAACATAATGTCATCTTTGCATACTACCCCAGATACCTTTTCAGATTTATAGCTTATAATGATTTAACTCCTGAAAGGGCAATGACTTTCCATAGTTCAGTGCTCTTTCTGGTAGTTTTCCACTAATTGTATATAGCAAAACCATGCGTGTTCTGGCTGAGATTTTGTAAACACAAACATCAAGAAATTAAAAATTATGATTCCCAGTACAACCTTAATTTGGCCTTTGTTTATCTTCTACTAATCTATATTGTATTAATCTTAATGATTTAGGGCTAAATTCTGGCTAGCTAGGGAAGTATAATACAATTCACCCTGCCTTAAACTAAGAATTGTCCTGTGCTCATTTTCACAAGGCCTTCCCCTTACCTGGGTGGGATTCTGATGCACGGAACTTCCCCTTCCCATTCCCATTCTCTAAATGCTTGTATATATGTGTAGCTTTGTATTACATGCATGTATACCTAAAGGCCAGTTAACTTCCTTGCTTTTCACATCCCATTACATTGCTTTGTCATTCCTACTAGTGAGGACTTGGACACAGTTCCTGTGAACGGTTTTGGACCGATGATTGGGATATCCATCTTTTCCCATGTGCTTCAGCAACAGGGCAAGTAAGTACTGTGTACTGCTATACAAGTAATTACAATTTGTTATGTAATTTGTATGTTGTGAGAAACATTATATGGATTGAATATGGGATCAGAATCAGATGGTTCTTGATGGTGAGATCAGCTGTGCATGGAATTTTGTGCATCTGCCTCACCTGAGAGGAATCACTTAAGAAGATTTCAAGTTTAGAACAGACATAGTGTTTTCACTGTATCTTTGTAAAGCACTTTGCACCACAGGAGCCCCAATCAAGAACTCAGATCCCAGAATCTGTAATAGGAATAGTTTCTATATGATTAGGTTTCCTCATCTGTGAAATGGTACTAATATTTGTTTACCTTCCTCAGAGCGGTCTGAGGAGTGTTAATATTTATATAGTGAATTAAAATATCTAACTAGCTGTATCATTGTTAAGTGTTAGTGGTAGCAGGCCAGGTCATCAGCTGGTATAAAGTGACATAATGCTATTGAAGTCAGTAGAGCTTCACTGGTGACTGCCCTCTTTGCTGATTGAACTGGGGATTGCCAGAGCAAACAGCATGAGTTGCTACATGCCTCTGTAGCAGGGAGCTGTAACGATTCTTATCCTCTGTGGTTTGAGTACAAACAGGTCATATAACACATTCACTCACCAGCAGGTTGCTACAGCTACTGAGCAAAAAGCCAAAGTAGCCTAGTTATGGATGTCCATTCCAGAGCAGACTTTGGAGTAAAGATAGTACGTACTGGTGACTAACCAAAAGATCAGCAGAGGCAGTGGCAGCAATCCCTCAATTCAAAGATGATTTCTATTGTGGCTCATTGATGACTTGAGTCATAAGCAGAGATCCTGGTGAAAATTCTCTGATAAAACCCCCAAAATCCATAATTAAAATAAAAGGCCCCTCACAGCCCCCCAGCCCTGCTGTCCCCTCACTCCCCACAACCCTGCTTGTGCCCCTCACCCCCCACCCACAGCCCCTGCCCCCCATCCCTGCCTGAGGGGGCCCCCAGCTGCCAGCGCTATAGGACCAGGGCCCCAGGTCTGCAGCCCCCTGCCCCTGGCAGGAGGTGGCAACTGCTGCAGCAGAACAAAGCCCAGCTCCTCCCCCCCATCTGCCTGCTGGGGGCTCAGGTGGGGAGGGGCCAGCTCCCCATCACTGTGCGCAGATCAGTGCATGGGGTGGTGGCAGGTCAGGCTGCCCACTGCAGGCTCAGGCTCCCATCCTGCTACCCTCCCCTGGGGCCTCCATAGCTTGGTGGGTGTGACCTGGCACTGCAGGACACAGCAGGGCCACGTGGGAAAGCTGCCCCACCTCCCTCACCCCCCAAACTAGTTGCCTGTGGCCCCATACCACTCCCTGCTGGGGCCCTGCGGCTGTGCATTGTGGCCCTTGGCCCCAAGCCCCACGCACCACCCAGCTGGGCAGTGGCCCCAGCCCCAGCCTTGCCCAACTCCCTCTCTCCCTCCCTATGGGAGCCTCAATCCGCACCCCTCCTTCCAACTTACCTGTGGGAGCTCCAGGCTGCCTGGTGGCCATGTGCATATACATGCACATGGTGCTCCCTGCCTGACCGCCTTCCTCCTAGCCCCCCTACAAGCTGGAACTCTGCCAGCCTGCAGAGAGCTCTTTGCAAAACTACAAAATCTGTGAGTTTCTCCACTAAAATGAGAAATGCGTGTTTTCCTCTGGTAAAGGGGGAGATCAGCATTTTACTCTGTTTTTCCGTGGAAAATGGAAAACCCGATCCCTGGTCATGAGTCACTGAGGTGACTTAAGAGTCCAATTCTTGAACCACAGATCCATCTGCAGAAGTTGCAGGCCTTTCTGCAGGGGAGAATAGGCTGCAGGCTAGGATTTCTCTCCTTTTCCTTCCTCTACTGTCTCGTTGCTGGTTTGAGGGCAAGTTGCTTTACCTTGAAATAGGCTGCTGCTTCGTTGTGGTTACTGGTGTGATACCATTGGAGTCAGCTGAAAGCCAGCTCCTCCCAACTCTTAATGTTGGCTTCCATTTTCTTGAGGTATGCTTTCAATGTTAAAGACCACTCTGAAGAAAATCAGGGCACAAGCTATGACTGTCCAGTATCCTTTCCATATTTTAATGTATCCATATAGTTGAAACTGGAATTAAATATACATGCGGTACTGGTTTCGTATTTTGGGCTCCTATACACATGCAAGGAGGCTGCTCCAACATGTTGTAATTCCAACACATTGGAGCAGACTCAATCTAGTCTGCTGGAGCATGGTAGTTATAACACTCCAGCAGACTCCAGCATCATGTGTGCCAGCATCTCTGCACTGAAAAATGGTAGTGAGGTGCTTTAACTAAAGCTCATTTGATGAACTTTAGTTCAAAGCACCCCACCACCATTTTTGAGCATGGGGATGCTGATACATGTGACACTTTTAATTAGCACGACTCTCAGAACTACACATACTAAAGTGCCCCCTTCCTGCCTCCCGCAGCATGTCTACAAATGCCCATAAGTGTATGAACTGGCAACACAGAAGAGCCAAAAACATATAAGTGAGCAGTAAACAGCTTGCAAACCATGCCATGGTTTCTAGATTACTTTTCCCCAAACACGTGGAGGTATTGGTCATGTTGAGGAGTGGGGACCAAATCTTGATCCTCTTTCACTCTTCCGTGGGACAGCTGTTCTTAGTGGGACTGGTAGTCTAAGCAGGATTTGGTCATGAATCCTTAAACCAAACTATTTTAGTCATCCAGACTCTAAAGAGCCCTGAAATGTTTTAACTGATCAAAATCACCATTTCCTCCTGCAATTTAGTATTTCAAAGAAGGTCACACAATTTTCATGTTCATTGCCTGAGTGATTCCTCTCTAGGTTGAGAACAAACTGGGACAACTGTAGTTCAAAGGATGATGTTTCTGAAAAAGTTATAGTAATCTGAAAACAGAAGCTGATCATGCTAGAATCACCAGCTGCACTATTAGTCCAGAGCTACACTTCCCCCAGGTGATCTAGGTTTATGTTGTACAATACACAAAGATATAAAAACATTTTATTTTCTTTTATTGCATCTTGCTCTTAATAACAGATTGATTTTTAACATTATTTCAATCAGCTGATGTTTCTAAAAGAAAGTGATTCAAGGCTTGTATGGAAAATGTTTTCAGAAATAGCAAGATAGTTGAACTTCTGATTTTTTGGTAAACCAGTAAGGAGCTCTATTTGCTCCAGTGCTTGCTATATTTGTAGTGAAATTGTTCTACAATAAGTCAGTTCTGAACAATCTGATGCAGCAAACATTTTATTTTACTGTCACTGTCTTTCTGCAGTCACTTGCCAGTCACCTCACATCTTGAGACTGTCTGCACCATAATTGAAACTGATTTTGGGAAACTGTTACGACAACACAATTCCCACTTGTATCGCAGATCCCATGTAACAGGATCTTACCCAATCCAGATTCAGCCCCGCTGTTCTTTTCAGACTTCCCAAAATTGCACATAGGTAAGTCAAATAAACCAGACTCAAGAAGGCATTATTAAAACAGACTAGTTCAAATGTCAGCTTAAACCAAAACAAGTCTTTCCCCCACTACATGGTTTCTTCAGAGCTGTGCTAGACTCAGCATTTCTTTTAGAAACTGCTACCCGACATTTTGTCAAGTCCCCTTCTGGTTAAAGTGTATGGTCCTGACCCTCACTTCAGGCAGCTCCAGCCATGCCTTTCTCTCTGATGTGTATAGAAAGCCCTTCTTCACTTCTCTGACACTAGGCCCCTTCTGGTTCTCTGAGAGAGCTCTCTTTTAGCTTTATGTAAGCAGGGGGTCTTTGTTATGCCCATTCAGGCTTCCCTAGAAACACCTCTCTAAAGGAATAGGCTTCCTCTTATAGAAATTCCTGGCCACAGGGCTACCACTATGTGATGCCTGGTCACCTATCCCAAACATCAGCCCCAGACAAACATGTACCCTGGGATCAGATAATATGACATAAGTTTGGCTGAGCCTAAATCCTCTAAAGAGCAGCCTTTGTGACACAGCATTTTTATGATCTTATGTAACTGGGCTAAAGCTCTGAACATCCTACAGCAACTGGGTCTACTGATTTGGGTTTCACTTAGGCAGGCCCTTGTAAAGCTCTATACATTCCAACTTCCCATCCTGAACTTTGCTGTGCATGTCTACCTCACTAATAGCAGTTTTACTTCAATGGAGGAATGCCCGGGTAGGCTCAAGTATAGCTGCATTGTTACAAATATTGTTTATAGCCATCTGTACTATTCTGGCCTTCTCTTACATGGAAGCAATTTGTTTCTAGCACTGTCAATATTGCACAGTGTGAACTTATGGATCTTCACAATTCATTTTTTAATTGCTCTGCTTGGCTCTATATGGACATTTAGTATTTGAATGGCTCATTCTTCCAGATTTATACAGTAAATAATGCTTTTACATGCAGAGCTTGTTGGATTAATTATGTATTTTGCTTCATCAGTACATTTTAAAAATAATTTTTCTTTAAAATCTAGACTTTTAGTGAACTTACCTACTGCTAAATGCTGCTAATGACAGTAGGACCTAGCTATTTCTGGATGTAATAGCTGACAGATTTCTTCATTATCCAACAAGAAGTGATGCTAACATAGACTTGGTTTTGGTAAATAGTGAGGACTTGTAGAAAAGTCAGTCAAGGAGAACAGCACAGGACTGAGTGATTATGAGTTGTTTAACATTAAATTGCATGAAAGAATTTTAAAAAGTCTATTTCTAAGGTTTTGTTTATTTAAAAAGGGCAAACTTTGAAAAATTAAGTGAAGTTAACTGGGCTGAGGCTATTGGGGTCTTGAATGTGGAAGAGGCTAAGAATCTACTTTGGTCACATATGCAAAACTATTTGGAATTTGTATCCCCAGCAAGGAGAAAATATTTATTGATAAAGGTGCCAGGCAATAACCACTCTCAAAATACATAAGGAGTCAACAGACGTCCTGCAAAAATTGGAAAAAAGGATTTAGTTGCAAAGAAAACTGATATAATGTCAGAAAGTATAGGAATAAACTGAGAATTGCCAAAAGCCAGACTTTGCAAAAGAAATTAAAACAAAGGGTAAAAGAGAACTTGGCCATACAAATCCAAAGAGAACAATAGAAAAGGATTTAGAACTGCTATGCAGTGGGGGTAGTGGTGAGAATGAAGATAAATTAGATATGACTCAAAACAAAATTAAGACTTTGCCTCATTTTTCAATAAGGATGTTAATGCTCACTGGTGGAGGAGGGACAAACAAGTTGGCTAATGGCAATGGGGATAGGAAACAAACACCTGAAACAACTTAATATAGTCAAGCTGGAAGGACCATAGTATCACAGTATCATAGTAGCTAGGGTCAGAAGGGACCTGAACAGATCATCTAGCCTGACTCCCTGCCACAGGCAGGAATGAATGTTGAGTTCACAAGACCTCAGACAGGTGATCATCTAACATCTTTTTGAATTTGTCCAAGGTAGGGGCAAGGACCACTTCTCTAGGAAGATGGCTCCAGTTTCTAACTGTAAAATATTGCCTTCTGATCGCTAACCTAAACCTATTCTCCATCAGCTTATTACCATTGTTTCTTGTCACCCCAGGTGGGGTGGTGCTGGGGAGAATAGGGCTCTTCCCATTTGCTGATGATCTCCCCTGATGAGTTTGTAGGCAGCCCCCAGGTCCCCCCTCATCCTCCTCTTGGCAAGGCTGAATAGGTTCAGGTCCCTCAGTCTCTCCTCATAGGGTCTGTCCTGCTGACCTCTCACCAAGTGGGTGGCCCTCCTCTGAACCCTCTCCAGGCTGGCCACATCCTTTTTAAAGTGCGGCACCCAGTACTGGATGCAGTACTCCAATTGCAGCCTGACCAAAATTGCATAGAGGGGGAGTGTCACCTCTCTGGACTGGCTTGAGATGCATCTTGGATGCATGACAAGGTGCTTTTGGCTTTGCTGGCTGTGGTCTGGCATTGGTGGCTCATGTTCATCTTGGAGTCAGTA
>NW_017728886.1:32150433-32151533 GCF_001723895.1 Crocodylus porosus
CTGCGCTAACTCGAGCGCCTGTTTACGCAGCCTTCAATATATATTGAAGAGTGTGGAAAAAGTGTTTTTGGCAAGTACCAGGTCACTACTTTGGCTTTCATAATAAGCCAGGAGTGGGGGAGTTTGGGGACAAGGGGGGCAAAATTATTGTGGATGGAGGGCCACTTAATGAGTTTTTGTGAGCTGTGGAGGCTGCACACACAAAATCTTTCAGAAGAAATAATATTAACAAATTATAGATAAAAACAAACTGTATACTAACAATCAAATGTTTACTATATTTTAATTTTATTTCAAATTTTTAAAATCCTTTTTTATGTTTTTTTGAGTAGAGAATATAGAGCTCAAAATAAAGTCTTACCCTTGTATTTTGTGTATGGGAGCATGTGTTGTGTGGGTTTGTTTGTGTGGAGATGGGTATATGGGAAGTGTGTGTGGGGTGGGCAGTGTGAGTTATATGTGTGGGGGGGGCTGCCTGCACTCTAAGTCCTGGGATGAGATAGAGGTGGGCAGGAGTTGTATACAGCTGATCTCACCCAGGCAGTGCAGATGTGGTTTGCTGCCCCCATCCCCCATAGCTGCCCCTACAGCATTCTGCATGGAGCCAAGCCCTTCCTGCTCCCACCTGTGGCAGCCCATGTTATGCTGTGCTGTCATCTCCACTGGCCCCTCACCACTGCAGACATCACCACCCCAGCCCTGGCCCTGGCCAGCATGCAGAGCTTCCTGGTGGGGCTACTGCTTGGTTCTCCATGCCTCCAGTGGATCCTCTTCCTTCTACCCCTACTGTGCCACTCCAGGTGGCAGGTAATGTGGGGAAGCTGTGGGAACACGTGCTAGGCACCACACTCCCAACCAGGTCAATGGGAGATGCAGATGGGCAACTCCTGCGCCAGCACATGGGGCTACAGTTCCAGGCCTCCTTCAATCCACTAAGCTGCCTGCAAGTGGTTGCTCATCACGGGTAGAGTACGTGGAAGGTGGTCAGGAGCTGGAGCTGGAGCCCCATGTGCAGTTTCCCCCCTCCCAAAATCTGGGCATCTGGTGCCCAGCACACATCCCCAGAGCTTCTCTGGCCTGATGCCCCAAACAGTGCAGTA
>NW_017728886.1:32152828-32194786 GCF_001723895.1 Crocodylus porosus
CAAGCCCCATGCACGCACTCCCCCGCTCCTCCACAAACCTATATTCACCCACACCCTCCCACAATCTACAAGAGTAAGACTTCATTTTAAGCTATTATACAATCACCTCTATGTACACTACACAAACACATGTAAATCAGGACAAAAACAATTTTTGAAATGAAATTAATGAAAGTTGTACTACATTTGATTTTTAGTATAGAATTTTGTACTTTGCTTATTCTGAGATGGCAAACTCCCTTGCTGAAAGGAGTACTACTGGAGGGGCAAAGGGACGGACTTCACGTGGTAATGGTCAGGGATTAGGGGGCGGGACTCCTGGTCCCAAGATGGTGACCAGGAGGCGAGCTGGCTTCTCCTCAGCTACGGCTGGAGGCAGAGGGAGAGTGCTGCTGTGAGTGTGGGCTGCTCGTCTGTGTGTGTGGGGCATCTTGGGCAAATTTGTATTTTGGTGCCCTTTGATGCCTTCCTGAGCAGTGGCTGGAGGTGGCAGGGAGGCTAGGCCAGGGGCAGGCAATTATTATGGGTGGAGGGCTGCTTACTGAGTTTTGGCAAGCCACCAAGGGCTGCATGACAGGCAGCCGGGGCAGATAAATATTAATTTTATAAATTTTTTAGGGGCCCCCTGGGCCAGATACAATGGCCTGGCAGGTCACATGTGGCCTGCGGGCCACATGTTGCCTGCCCCTGGGCTAGGCTGAGTACTGCTCCTCCTGCCTAGGGCAGATATCATCTGGGGACATGCCAGGGGGTGGGGGACAACACACAAGGTCCTGAATACCATACAATTCATATGGTCACTCTGTTTATAAGATAGACACTCAAATCTAAATATTTTAGGTTAACCTTCAGCTCTCCATCCAGCTTTAATGCCATAGGAAGAAGTATAATGTTTTAAAGAAAAATATTTAACATTAAATCATAACACACAATATTTAACAAGATACTATCAATGCATGTTGTTTATTTAAACATGCTTTTTTAAAAAGATTTTTACAAGTCTGTTTATCTTTCAGATGGTTCAGTGACAGTAACATTTATTGATGCCATCAAAATGCCCCAACATGTACTGAGGACCAAAGTCAGAGCAACATTGCTGTTCCTAAAACAATTCGGTTTGACTTCTGCTTGCCATCCTGACATAAACCTATACCAACTCCAGGTGCTGCTGCAGCAGTTTGGAGACCAAGGTTATTTTGCTGTAGGGGAAGAAAATCCATAGGTTATATGTGGGGTTGGAAGAAGGCAGCTTATTCAGTGGTGCTACTGTCAGAACTGCAAGAGGAAAAGCAAGTGCTGCTGCTACTGAGATCTGTGATTATAGACATCAGATTTTCTTCTAGTGTTTCACTCACTGACAGTGAAATTACCAATCAGTTCCACTTCCCATTTCCCATGTACTAGCAGATACAAACAATGTTAAAAACAACCCGGTACTTGAAAACATTTCATATTAAGGTTTGTTAAACTCCTTTTGGCCAATCATTTTCCTTTACCAAACCTACATTCTGAGCATAAATTTGAGAGCAGTGTTTTATTTGGTGTTTGTATGTATGGTGCTAGCCACAATGGGACTCAATCCTGAATGAGGCCTCTGGTGCTCTTAGAATATAAATGGTCATCATAGTTTAACAGTGCTCTTTTAAAATAATAGTTCAGCAGGATGGAGTCTGGTTTATGGCACGTTACACTGCCCTTCTGACTCTGCCAGTATTGCAGATGATGTCACTTTTCAACAAGTTGGTTCCTGCCAACAAGAAGTATGTAAATGCCTATCTTAATTATAAGACATATTTTCAAACGTAGTTTATACTATGTAGCATAAGATATGCTTATCAAGATGCAACTTCCAGAACCACGCGCAGGATCTAAGGGGCAGGGGAAAGCTGCTTATTTTTAAGTACATATCAGATGCTGTCCTGTCTCATGAGTTTCAGTCACACACGAGGCTTTTCAGAGGGAATATCCTTCTGGGGAAAGGCCTATTCTCCAGCATATAAATCTGTACCTTGAGCAGAGCCAGCTGTTAAGGCCTGCAAAATCCTTGGCTGCCTCTCAACTACAGTCTCTCAGCTCACCGCCTTTTTTTTTTTTTAAAGAAGAAAGTGTCTAGGTTTGAACATACAAATTAATTGATGGAGCTGAAACTTTTAAGCTTTTTTTCCTCTGAAAATCACAGTTAATTCCTAGGCAGTTGCACAAGGTTGGAATTGGTGAAGTATGTGCACAGGTTCTCTGATTTTGAGGCCAGTCACAGCTCAACTCACATGCTCCTGGGGTGGGGACAGTCTTTTATATTGATGGCATGAAGGCTCTTCCAACTCCCAACAAGGTGACTACAAATACATCAGCATGACATCTTGCGTGAGAGCTAGCTTGAGAATACAAGAGGCCATGTGGTCTGGGACTATGAAAGAGCTTACTGTGTTCAGTTCCCATTATTTTGAAATGCTTATTTAGTTAATGTTTCTGAAATGTTAGATGTCACCAGGATGCACATGAAGTCCTATAGTGATGGAAGACCAAGTGGCTTTATACCCCTTTTGGAATTAGGACATTTGTCTTCTGTGTTTTCTAAAGAATCCAGGAAAATCCATCAGTTTTTTCATAATTTTTACATTATACCTCTATTGTGCTAGCTCAGTGATTCTCAACCAGGGGACCGCAGCACCCTAGGGTGCATGAAATCCTTTTAAGGGTGCTACACAATATTGGTACTGTTAAGTATGCACACAGCTACACAGAATTCACAAGATAAACCCAGAGGGTGTGTCCCCACATGCAGGGATGTGTGGTTGCCACAGCAAAAATAGCAGCAGCACAAATTTGCGCTGCTGGTTTTTGCCTCTGTGCATGCCCCTGCATGTGGACTTGTTGCGGAGCAAATTGTCATGGGTGGAGTAGGGGATGCTTGGACCAGCACCTGTGCTGGTTCCAGCTGCTTTACCGGCGTGCTAGGAGCCTCCCAGGGCAGCAGTGGTGCCAATCCAGCCACTCAGAGCCTGCTTTGCAGCCAGAGCATGGCTCTGGATGGCCAGGCTCTGTTTCTAGCTGTGCTACTTTTTGCGGCGATTTTTTTTGTTTTTGTTTTTTGAGGGGGGAAGAGGGGTTGACACCTGGATCTCCTGATGTCAAATTTTGGTGCCTGTGATGCAAATGTGCAGCATGGCAATGGGTGCATATGCACTGCATGTTGCTTGCAGCACCTCAAATGGGTTTGAGGCACTGCAAACCACATGCGCACTTGTCAGGATGCACCTAAAGACTTCAAAGAAAAATTCTGTGTCAAAAGCATTCTGGCCTGTGGCAGTCTAAGTTGCTTGCAGCAGGATTGCTTTACTATTTTTCACAGTCCAAATAAATGACAGCTAAAAGCTGATAGTTTCTGAGCAGTGTCTTGAATCTGAAAAGGTTGAGAACCACTGTACCAGTGTATACAGACATAGAAAGAGAGAGTCCCACCTTAAAGAACTTGAAATTTAGAGCAGAGTCCCAATTGCACTGCTAGCTTACGATTCAGAAACACTCGAGCTCTAGCACCAACACTCCTCAAACTCACCCCCCCGCCCCCCCATGGATCAGCTTAAATGCTGACTTTTAAAGATAGAGATTGTGGTATGTTGGTAGAAGTTGGGTTAGGGGAATGCTGGAGCTAAATCTTGAGCTAATATTCCACTGAAGGTATGTCCTACAGCAGGTGCAACATGTGGCCAACAATAAGAGAGAAGTGGAGATAAAGGACCACAATAACATGAATAAAAATACTCGCTGATATAGGTTATTTGCATCTACAACCTGGCTTTGATTTTACCATATGTACCACAGTAACAACAGGTTACTCTCCCAGCTAATGCTATTGGCCAAGATGGTGCTAGTCATGTGTGTCTGGAGACCATCTTTCTTGTCTGTGACTGATAAATAACCCCAAGTTGGTTTCTTAAATTTTCTCTCCACTTCTTCAGTTGAAATTTTTTCATGTTTTCTGTTTGCTTTTCAGTCTCTGCCATGATGTCTGTTTCCTTGCCTTCTCTTCATATCTCAGTTGCCCTCCTCATTCTCTATCAAAAATTTAAATACAAGTCATTAATGTTTTTGTTTTGAATCACACTTGCCTTCTAATCTCCAAACTTTCAACTGATCTTTAACCTTTCATTCAGATGAGATGATGTGTGATGTTGCTGGTGCAGTCATATACACTTTTTAAATGCATCAGATGACTGAAGTACTTGCTTGGAACTTCAGCTGGAGGACCATAAGTGCGACAAAGCTTCTTTAATTCCATTGCTTGGTGGAAGGAAGAGAGATAGAGAGGACATGTAGGGAGACCTCTTCACCAGTGTATGTTCTGAGCAGCAAGAGCATAGCTAGTGACCATGCATCATCACTAGCCAACATCTACTTTAGATTTGGCCACTGTGACTATGTCTGCAAAAGAAGTCATATACTGCTTACTCCTCAAGCCTCATACAAAGTCCCAGAGCAATGCCTCTCTACTAGGATTTTGTTCAGAAGTCCAATGTGAGTGATACAGATAGTATTATTCCTCAGGGACTTGTGGCATCACAGCTGTGATGCACTCATTCATCATCAGGTTGTGTCATTCTGAAACTGGGATGTTACATGATATCACAGATTTCTGCTGCTCCTTTATTGACTTGGTCTCTAGTTAATCAGTTTGAGTTTTCATGTCACATGGTTTATACTAGCTGTGGCTTATTAAGAGAAATATCCATCTTTGCAACTGATAAAGCACACATAGTTTTACACATGAAATTTAATTATGGCCCTGGGAATTTCCTGTCCTCCACCTTTAAATATTGTTGCATAGCTTGATAAAGAGAAGTCTTGGCAAACTGAGAGAGAACTATAGAGATAAAAAAGGTCAGAATGGGAACAGAGGGGTCCAGAGATGTCCAGTGTTTGAGTATCAAAGAAAAAAGCCATGATTCCTTAAAGACCAGGGAATGACCTTCGAACTATTGGAACAAAACAAAACAAAAAAGATACCCTAAAGGCACAGAGGGACTCATCAATGGAGCCTGATAGCAAACATTGAGGGATTGGTCCCTGAGGAGGCAGAGAGAGAAGAGCACTGGGGGGCTGGAGGAATTCTTCCAATCAAAGGTTTTCCAGATTCAAGAGTTTAACAAAAAATTATCATGGGCACAGCTACCACCTGTTGAAATTATAGTGCAGAGGTACTCTGAAAAATGACTATGTAAAACAGCTCATGCTAAAGAGATGTGCTCCCTGTGCACATCTAGGATGATATCTGTTTTAGTGATAAAAATTAGTTGTTACCCTTCTGTAGCAGAGCACTAGGGTGCTCGCTACTAGCACCAGTAATGAGGACAGCTGCCAATCAATAGGGCAGCACAGGTGAGGGTTGCTAGGGCAACTAACGTTGGTCAGCTGGCTAGAAGTGGGCTGGGCTGGGCCTTTATAAACAGCTCAGGCCGGAGCCTAGCTAGCAGTTCCCCTCTGGTCACTGCAGGAGCTTGAGCTCTGCAGCGGCAAGCTAAGCAGCAGAGCCTGTGGTGTCAGTTTGGCTGCTGCAATGATGCGAGGGGAGGAAGAGAACCCCTGAGAAAGGTACTGATGAGAGCCAGCGTTGTGTGCGGTTTATGTTATAAGCTGGTGGGCTTTTGCTTATGTTGCAGCCGCTTGGCTCATGTTTTGTTGTTGTTACACTGGAGGACTGGGTGAGGCTGTAAGGGTGTGAGGAGGCCTCACAGGAGCTCCCCAATAATCTGGGGGTTCCCAGCAGTGCAGAGGGCTCTGTATTTTAGAGTGTGCCTAGGGAGGGCGTGGTGATTGATGCCGGAGAGGGCTCAGCTTTAGTTGGGGCACGTTGGCCTAGCCCTGGAGCTAAAAGGGGGCAGCAAAGAGCCCTGGAGTTAGTGGGGGATCCTAACCCCAGCCCAATGGGGCAGTATCAGGAGTAAAGCCTGAGTAGGGCATAAGACTCCAAAGCAGGGTCAGGGGGCCAGGCATGGCTATGGCCACCTGAGCCCTGACCCCCGAGAGGGGTGGCAGAGACCCTGAGAGGCCCCCAAGGAGGCGAGGTGCGTAGAAAGAGTAAGACAGGCTCCAGTGGGGCATAGCCCGGGTGAGACAAACCCAAAAGCGCAAGACAAGGGGGCACTAGTTGTGAGGCTAACCCAGAGGCGCCAGGCAGGGCGCAGGGAGACAGAAGGACCAGATATCATCCATGAAGAACTGCGAGGCTTGGGGTATGCTAAAAGGGAGGTTGGAGGCATGCATCACACATAAGGCAGGGGTGCACTGGGGCACCCCAGTTGGAATGGGGCATAATGTGGAGTAGTGTCCAAGGCAAGACAAGGCAGCCTCCCTTACTGAACTTAGAACATCAAAGATGTGGCGGGTGAGTTGAGGGTGCTGAATTGCCTAACTGGACATGGCAGGGGGCGCTAGCGGGATCACAGCTGCCCCTGCACCCACTCCGTGACACCTTCCATTAGTAGGACGGAGCTAAAACAGTTCTGGAAGAAGTGGGGAGAGTCTAGCTTGGCTCTCGTGTCATCCAAAGAAAGCCTAACTGATTTATAACTGCAAAGTCAAATGCTGCATTTGCTTACAACTGTGCACTGCAACCAAAGATAGTGGGGTTGTATACTTGCAAGAGAAGGCAGAATTTGAAGAGATTTTCTTTGTCAGAAATTCTCTCGCTTATGTGGAGATGCAATTTCCCTGTCTCCATGCAATGAGGATGACTGCATACTGCAGGAGAAGAGGTGGTTTTTTTTTTTTTTCCTATCACCTCAGGGATTCTGTTATGCAGGGGCCATTAAGCATTTCCCAGATGTTCATGGATTCCTCAACTGCAGAATCTAGTCTTGGGTACAGAAATCTGCCTCGGCATACAAGCTTTCATTTAAAAGGTTGTTTTACTATTCTTTATTTTACTCTATGCAGACTTCTATACTAGGCCCTTCACTGTAGGATTTGAGACCCTTCAGTTGTACACTAAATGTGCTGGTAATGTATCTCTGTCATATTCCACACACGATTCTTTCCTCCTTTCTATATTTTAAACCCCCAGGAGAAAAGTGCATGTAGACTTCTTTATGATGAGCTCTGTAGTTATGTTAGCAAAGGTGAACTAAAAAAAAGTGCCCCTTCCTTAGAGTGGAAGGAGTTGAGCTTCATGGAAGTTCTCAGTTCCTGTTTTTGAGGGCCAAGGCCTTGGACAAAACTTTTCTGCCTACTGCAGAAGGAACTCTGTTTGTGCAACAGACATTTCAGCAGCACTAGAAAAGCAGACTTGTGGACTGTAGTCCTTGCTCAGCACCTTGGAGGATCTCTTGGAGCTCATGCCTATGAAGATAAATGCTCAGGTTTTGACTTTTGTTACAGAAGCTACTGTGATGGGGAAGGACAACATTTAATGTACTTGTGGTCCCATGTTGCTGAAGAGTTGTACTGCTGTGTTTTGTGCAGCTTGTAGTTTCCTGAGGCTTGGTGAGTCCATGTCTAGGTAGACTCTGTGGCTATACTCCAGTCAGAGGCTGCCAAGACGGATACCGCAGAAACCCAGTTATTACCTAGTAGAATAAGACCCTGGCCTCCTGTGAGCTGGGGAGTGTATAACACATTGTTTAAGGATATTGCGGTTTGAAAATGTGGGATCAGTGAGGAATCTAGGAGCATTCCTAAACTCCAGTCTGACTTAGTCAATTAAAGGTCTGAGACTTCAACCAGAAGAAACTGCACTATGGCTGCATACCTCTCAAAGCAGATTTCTCTACCCCCTGCCCACCCCCCAGCATGATATCAATCTTATTCAGGCTTACCAAATGCTTTCCAGTGCCATCTTAAGTCACAAGTCCATGAGACCAAGACCATGGGCCCTCAATTTGAAAGACCCACCAATCAGTGTCAAAACAAGACATACATGATATGTGTACCTGTACAGGATGCAAATGTTCAGTGACAGTGAAGAGAGAACACACACATGTGCCAAAATTTAAACATGAACACCAAGTGCACCAGCCTGTGCCCTAAAGCACAATTACCATGGTAACTGTATGTGATTACATGCATAGAGGCCTCCAATCAACACTGTGCCTAGGGCTCTAAAATCCTTAAGGCAGCCCTGAAAACAATGATGCGGTGTTGCCTTCCTTAGTCTGCTGAAAGTATGAGAATAGTTAGGAGTGGTGTGAACTGATCTTTCATGTCATGAGACTGTTAAAACTTTAAAAGCTAAACATAAGGTTACAGTATTAACTATTTTAATACTGAGCACATAGCAGACCCATTCCTGCCGATATGCATCTATATTGTTACAGTACCAAATTGCCTTTTGATCTTCCTTATGGGCCTTTATAAAGAAGTCTTCTGCTGCACTGCCACTGCCAAAACTCCAACTTCATCCCTGACAACTTGTGTTATACAGAAATGAGTCGTCAATAAATTAAGTGTGCCATGATTATTGGTACTGATGTGAACAATATAAATAATTTTGCCTTCATTTAGTCACAAGCACAAACTTGTACTTGCAGTATTAGAGGTCCAGCTTGAAACCGCGGCCTAAAACAGTCTTAGAGGTAGGTTTTTAAAATCTGACAGGCTTCCCACCAATATCAAAATATGGTTTAAGCATGGACCAGTTTCTCACTTGTACAATTTCATCAAATCTTAGCAATGGTATCAGTGTGTACCTCTAAAGACTCTTATGCTCTGTATTGAGAAAGTAGAATGTGAAGAGTTCACTGTAACAGGTGTTATTGCTGCAGGTGTTATTGCTGCAGGCTGAGGACTAGATGCAACTTAAATTCCTATAACTCCTTGCTACAAGTCACTGAACAATAACATAACAATATAAAACATATGCACATTCAACCCAGTTTGTCTTAACAGTATCACCATGGTCTCCATTGTCTGGTGTTGGAGTCACAAAGTCTACTGATGTACAGATAGTGTTCTCATACCAAAGTAATAGTTTTCTGTATACAGCATGCTTAAAGCACAACTGTTAGGAAATACAAACTTCAGACAAGCATGAGCTCTACAAAACAAAGTAAATGCCTCAATTTCCCCTCTCTCATTACAATCTGGTATCAAAAAGTAAAAGGATATGTTTCATATTGGTATCAAATTATGAAGGCAACTGTACCAACTTAGTTACAGTTTAAGACCTCTCACACTTCTAAGGAGAATAAGCATGGCACCTGGCATAGAATCACTGAGAAACTGAGAGAGGACTCAAGCCATTATAAAACTACATCCTCAAAGAAGAGCACATCAGTCCCTTTAGCAGAGGACAGGGGAGAGGAGCAAGCAGCACACTAGAGCAGGGGTGGGCAAAATATGGCCTGCAGGCTGCATCTGGCTCACCAGGACATTTTATCTGGCCAGTAGAGCCCCTAAGAAATTTAGTAAATTAGTATTTATTTGCCATGGCTCCCTGTCAAAGCTGGCTGGAGCCAGAGGCAATAGGACCAGAGGGAGCCCTCAGCAGGCTTGCAGGCTTCAGCAGGCCAGCCCTGCCCACCCCCAGCCAGTTCTCTGCTTTCCTGCCCTCGCCGTGCTCCAGCACCACTGGCTGTGGCTCCCAGCTGCATCCCTGGACTGCGGAGTGTGGGACTGTGCTGGCAGAGAGTGTGCTTGCCTGCAGGGACAGGGGCAGAGAGTGTGCTCATAGGGAGAGTCCCACATGCACACCCCTCCATATGCATGCACCTATGTCTCCCCTCACACTGCCATACACAAACCCCAGCCACCCGCCCCCATGCCCACCAATACCCCACATACCCTCACACCCACAACATACAAGAATAAGACTTCATTTTAAGCTATTGTGCAGTCACCTCTGCATACACTACACAAACGCATGTAAATCAGGACAAAAATATTTTTTGAAATCAAATTAATGAATGTTATAGATGATCACTTTTTAGAATATAATTTGGTATTTGTCTGGTTCTGAGATAGCCAAACCCCTTGCAGAAAGGAATACTTCCTGGGGCAAAGGGAGGGACTTCTGGTCACAAGATGGCGACCAGGGGGCAGGGCACCTGTCAAGGGGCAGGGCTACCCATGCAGCCCTTGACAGCTTGCCAGAACTCGGTAAGCGGCCCTCCTCCCACAGTAATTGCCCACCCCTGCAGTAGAGGTTGTGATGCAAGGGGGGCAGAGTCAGAATCAAAGAAAGGGGGAGGAAAAGATAAAATGGTACAAAGACCCATGGTATGTGGGTGTAATTCCCCTACAGGTTGGGGAACTCCATTCTTGTCAGTACAGAGGCGGAAAAGGATCTTGGAATCATCATTGACTCCAAGATGAACATGGGCTGGCAGTGTAGGGATGAGGTCAGGAAGGCCAGCCACACCTTGTCATGCATCCACAGATGCATCTCAAGCAGGTCCAAGGAGGTGATCCTCCCCCTCTATGCGGCACTGGTTAGGCCGCAGCTGGAGTACTGCGTCCAGTTCTGGGCGCCGCACTTCAAGAGGGATGTGGACAGCATGGAGAGGGTCCAGAGGAGGGCCACTAGCATGATCAGGGAGCAGCAGGGCAGGCCTTATGAGGAGAGGCTATGGGACCTGAATGTTTTCAGCCTCCATAAGAGAAGGCTGAGGGGGGATCTAGTGGCCTGTTACAAACTAGTCAGGGGGGGACCAGCAGGCACTGGGGGAGTCCCTGTTCCCCCGAGCACGGTCAGGAGTGACCAGGAATAACGGTCACAAGCTGGTGGAGGGTAGGTTTAGGTTAGATATCAGGAGGCGCTACTTCACGGTCAGGGTGGCTAGGATCTGAAACCAGCTCCCAAGAGAAGTGGTGCTGGCTCCTACCCTGGGGGTCTTTCAGAGGAGGCTGAGGTTGTTTGACCCCAGTACTCTTTCCTGCCATGGCAGGGGGTCAGACTAGATGATCTACTCAGGTCCCTTCTGACCCTAGGAACTATGAAACTAAACATTTTATCCCTACTTTTATAACCATTACTGAGATTCTGACAAAACTGCAGGCATCAAACGAGACAGACACACTTGATGTCAGCTGGAGCTGTATCCAACATGCAGCTCCCATTAAACCATTAAAAGAAAATACAAAAGTAGTAGTTCGCACATACAAAGCAAAATGTTGTGCCAATTTGCCATATGTCAAATGGGGGGTTGGACTAGATGACCTCCTGATGTCCCTTCCACCCCTAATTTTCTATGATTCTGTGTCCTGTGCCACCTTATTGAAGTAAATGTGGCGGTGAAGAGCTCACTGGCCAAGTTCACAGACGACAGCAAGTTATGGAGGAGTGTGGTCATACTTGAAGGTAGGCTGATACAGGTGGACCTACACAGTCTAGCAAGTTGGGCGGATTGGAACCAGATAAAGTTCAACATTGAGAAATGTAAAGTCCTCCACCTGGGGATGAACAGTCCCCAACTTACCTACAGGCTTGGTGGCACCGAACTGACAAGCACCACGACTGAAAGGAACCTAGGGGTAATAATAGACCACAGTATGAATAAGAGCCATCAGTGTGATGCTGTAGCCAGCAGGGAAAATAATACTGTGGCATATATCAATTGATGCATCTCAAGCAAAGCCAAGGAAGTTATTCTTCTGCTTTACTCAGCCTTGTTGCGACCACAGCTGGAGTACTGCATCCAGTTCTAGGTGCTGCACTTCAACAAGGACATAGTAAAGCTTGAGAGAGTCCAGAGAAGAGCCACCCAAAGACTTGCACAGCAAGCCATACAAGGAAAGGCTGAGGGATCTGGGACTCTTCAGCCTACAAAACAGAAGGCTGAGAGGGGACTTGATAGCAGCTTACCGCTACATCAGGGGAATACATTAGGTGCTCAGCAAACAACTGTTCACCAGGGCAACCTTGGGGAAAACTGGGAGTAATGGCCACAAACTCCTGGAAGACTGTTTCAGGCTTAACACTAGGAAAAACTTCACAGTTAGGGTGTCCAGACTATGAACTAGGCTCCCTCCAGAGGTGGTGCAATTGAGCAGGTAGGCACAATTTCCCCCTGACCCAACAGGAAAATGTCTGCTATGCCCTGCCTGAGTTGGAGGAATGGGGCATGAGTTAGAGTGGGACCCTGACCATCTGTCAGCGCCTTTCGTTTCCACAGCCTTGGTCTGGTTTTCATGAAGTTTCTGCTACCTGTAGTCCTAAACTCCTACCTGTTGTGGAACAAGTTGCCACAGTATGTTGTGGGAACAGAGGTAAGCAACTAATTCCACGCAAAATTTTGGCAATGAGACAGCAGCCATAAACCAGATCTTGTGTACAATGGGAAGCCAGTCAAGGCAGCAGCAAATCAGTGACCTGCAAATTGAATGGGTAGGTGGGTTGCTAATGTTTCCATTAATTGTAAGTGGCTGGTGAAAAGTCAAGGAAGGTCAACATCCTTGCCTATCCAAGCTAAAGCTCAGATTTTCACACTCACTCCAGGCAAGCAAGACAAAATTTAGATACTTCCTTTGTTTCTTTTGAATGTTTACAGTATAAACTCAAAGCACAGACTTTTTACAGAAAGCGTGCTGGAGAGACCAGTGCGCCTTTCTCGCTGTCAATGACATAGAGTTAAAAAAGTAAAAGGAAATATAATGCACCAGACTGGTCTCTCACTTACAGTAGTATAAATCAGGGGAGTCACTTTGCATGTTTAGCTGCATAACTAGGAGGAGAATCAGATCCACTGTAATCATGTTGTACTCTTGGAAGTACTAGGAAGTTTTTTAAATGCAGAAACAGAGCCAACTTTTATGTTTAAAGATACCCTTTTCAAATCTATTTATAGATTGTAAGGGTTTGAAAGGGAGCTCAGAAGGTCATTGGGTTCAGCCCTCCTGCACTAGGAAGGAGAGACAACTAGGATCAAGTGACCCCAGCAAGGTGACCATCCAGTCTCCTCTTGAAGATTTCTACCTGCCCTCCTGGTCAGCAAACAGACACTGGCCAGGATCACTCTTTTCCCTAGCCCTACCTCCACCTCCCAGCTGTTGTTGCTCTCCCTCTCTGCTGATAGCCTGACCCTGTGTGAAAAATTTACCTTCAAGGAAACATAAGCTCCCCAAGGTGCTCTAAAGCAGAGCACCTTCATTTGTTACCTGTTTAGATGAGGGTTTATTTTTCATGCGATCAGCCATTTTAGAAACATTTTGCAGCTGTACATGTTAGGTCAAGGCTGTAGAGCACCTTCAGGGGCCAGATTGCATGAAAAATGTCACTTCTGTCTGTCCCTGAGCCATCAGATGAAATAAGAATGACCAATACCTTTGCTGCACTGAGCTAAACACAAACTTCGGATTTCATCCAGGCGCTTCCACAAGGAGTACCCTCACTTTCATCTATTTTCTTCCCAATATCTAACCTAAACTTCCCTTGCAGCCACTTGATACCATTGTTCCTTGTTCTGTCATTTCTCACCACAGAGAACAGTCTAGCTCCATCCTCTTTAGAACCACACTTAAGGTAGTTGAAGGCTGCTATTAAATCGCTTCTCAGTCTTCTGTTCTCCAGCCTAAATAAGCCCAGTTCCCTCAGCCTCTCCTCATAAATCAGGTGCCCTGTCCCCTAACCACTTTGGTTGCTCTCCATTGGACCCTTTCCAGTTTGCCAACATCCTTTCTGTACTGGGGGGGGAACGAAATTGGACACAGCACTCCAATGCCAGTGCTAAATAGAGGAGAATAATCACTTCCCTTGATCTGGTGACGGTGTTCCTACTAATGCAGTCCAGTATGCCATTAGCCTTCTTCATAAGAACAACACACTTTTGGCTTATATTAATCTTATTATCCACTGTAACCCCCAGGTTCTTTTCTGCAGAGCTACTGCTTAGCCATTTAGGACGCTTGTACACATGACAAAAATTGGCCATTTTTGTGGTTTAACTGCATCATACTTTACATGTACGGGGTGGGGTTTGTGATTTAAATGAGTTTGTTACATTGCAAATTAAACCACATCCCCATGTAGTTTAGTTTGCACCGTAGCCATTTGTAACATTGCAGTCTTTAATCTGACAGCTTGACCCCCACCCCCAGCTGTAGGAGAAATGGGCTGAAGGCAGAAGCGATGAGGGGCCTGATCCTTTTTCTTTTTTTGCAGAGCCTGCCTTTGTCTCCCACAGCTGAGGAGTGAACTGCCAGCAGGATGAGTGGCCCCAGAACAGCAGGGGGCCATGATCAGGCTTGGCAAACAGCTAGATTGGGCTGGGTGCTGCCTCTGAGCTGGGGCAGCCCCTGGCCTGCTAGCAGCCCACCCGGGCAGCCCTGGGGCATGCTGCCACTGTAGAGGGAAGGACCAGGACCTGCTGACAGCTCCCACCCCGGTAGGCTCCACAAAAAAAGGATTGGGCTCCTCACTGCATTTTTTTTTTTTTTCTGGCAGAGCCTACCCACACAAGCTGCTGGCCGGCCAAGCAGCCCCTGAGGTGCAGGAGACCCCAGTCCTTCCCTCCATGGCAGGTAGTGAGGTGGGGGCTGCCCCAGCTTGGAAGCAGCTCCCTTCAGACCCAACTCTTCTTCAAGTCTGCCAGGGCTTCCAGCATGCTGTGCACCATTCCCATCACCTTCTCCAGTCACCAGCACACCCAGCTGCTTTCCTGCTCCTTTTCCATGCTGCCCCACAGGCAACCTAGCCTGTTCCCAAGCGGTCCCAGGTAGCAGGAAGGCAGTGGGAAAAGTGCAGTGTGCTGGAAGTCCTGGCAGGCTCAGGAAAAAGTTGGATCTGGTGAGTGCTGCCTTTGATCTGGGGCAGCACCCCACCCGCTACCTGCTTACCAGGGCAGCCACAGGGGGGCCCACCACCATTGAGGGAAGGACTGGGGCCCCCCCATCAGCTCAGCCCACCAGCAACTTGCATGGGCAAGCTCCGCTGGGGGGCAAGAAATGGTGAGGGGCCTGATCCTTCCCCCACTCCCCGAGCCTGCCTGTACATGGAGGGTGAGCTGCTGGCAGGCCCTGGGCTGTGGTGGGCCCTGGTCCTTCTCTCTGTGGTGGCAGTGCCCCCTGGGTGGGCTGCTAGTGGGTCAGGGACTGCTCCCTGCTCAGAGGCAGCTCCCTCTGGATCCAACAGTTCCCCAAGCACAAGCTGGGGCAGCCCCTGGCCAACTAGTAGCCTGCCTGGGCACTCAGATGCTGCGAAGGGAAGGACTGGGACCCCTGCAGCTCAGGGGCCACTCAGCCCACTGGCAGCTCACCCCTTGGCTGCAGGAGAGGCAGGCAGGCTTTGTCAAAAGAAAAAAAAAAAGGATTGGGCCTCCCTCCATAAGAGTGACAGAAACCCCTAAATGGAAATGGTGGGTTTTTAATCATCACAATTAAAAACCCACCATTTCAATTTAGGGACTAAACCCCCATCATGTGCACAAGTGCCCTTAGCTAGCAGTAGTTTTACTGTCTTCTGCTTTAAAAGGACTAATTTCTTTATATTTTCCTCAATAAATATAATGGTTTTGACTAGTAATCTGCACTCATCTCTTAATTCAGGCAAATAAACTGTCAAATAGTGTGCAATCTTCCCTCAGCCAAAGCCTTAACTTCTACCCTTCTTTTTTATTCAGTTCTCAATCTGTTTTCTTATTCATGGGAGGGGGGATTGGACAGAAGACAGTATAAAGTTAGATAAGACTAGTGGGAAATCAGGAGGTATGAGGGGAAGATTTCTGTTCCCCTTTGTGCACCTAAAGGACAGTTTTCTAGCCATGTAAATGGCATTTTGGCACCTATGCACAGATTGCCATCCTGTAGTCCCTGTTCTGTGGACACATAAGCATGTGCATGTAGACTGAGAAAGCACAGTAGGCTGTGTGCTAGGTGGGCAGGTACACAGCTGCATATGCTTACCTCTTCTGCATGCAGAACTCTGTGCAAGTCATCAAAGTATAGCTGATAACAAACCAATGATTATATTAGAGAAAGAGGGCACTCCATGTTTTAGCCCTGATGGGTCAGTGGTTAGGGCACTGCCAAGGAAGTAAGTGACCCGGGTTCTAGATAATGTCTAACCCGTGGCCTGGTATTTAGAGCACTGTTTGGGTGTGTGCATTTGTAGCCATGGACAGGCCCAGCTAATGGATAGCTTACTGCTAGGGTGACCATAAATCTTGTTTTTGCTAGGACAGTACTGTTTTAAATACCTGTCTTGGGCATCTCATTAGTTCTCTCAAATTAACATTTTGTTCTAATTCTAGTGGGACAGCCAGGACAGGTGTTTAAAACAGGACTGTTGTTCACCCCCAGCCCTGCTGTCTAGTGCCCTTTGTTGCCCCTCCCCTGCTCCTGCTTTCAGCTGAGACTAGAGCTCAGAGACAACTGAGCATGCCTGGGAGTAGGGGAGTACTGTGTAGAGTGGAGTGGAGTGTCCTGTTCTGAGACCAAGGAAATAAGGTCACTGTGACAGGGGCAAGCTTTCATGCTCAGTGCAAGCACCGGCCTGCCCCCTGTCTACGGGTCACCCACCCACCTGCCACACCTTGATGTAATAATATTTCATAGATTTCATAGACATTTGGGTTGGAAGGGACCCCAGAGGATCATGGAGTCCGGCCCCCTGCCCCAGAGGCAGGAAATCAGTAGGGATCAAATGTGTCTTGAAGGTGTTCAAAGTGAACTTGTCATCTCTTGGGGCGCTCTGGTGAACCAACGTTCCCCCAGATCCTGATGAGCACCCCTGATAAATGTATAGGTGGCCACCAGATCACCCCTGAGCCTACGCTTTTCCAGGCTGAAAAGCCCCATGGCTCTCAGCCTCTCATCAGAAGGCCTGTTTTCATGACCTCTGATTGTGCGCGTGGCTCTCCTCTGCACCCTCTCAACCTTCTCCCCATCCTTTTTGAATTGTGGAGCCCAAAACTGGATGCAGTACTCCAGCTGCGGCCTCACCAAGGCTGAGTACAGCGGGAGAATGACATCCTAGGATTTGCTTGAGAAGCATCTATGGATGTAAGCTGGCATTTTGCTTGCTTTACTAGCTGCAGCATTGCATTGAAGGCTCATGTTCATCTTGTGGTCAGTCATGACCTCCAAGTCCCTTTCATCCATAGTGCTAACCAGCGTAGCACTGCCGAGCCTATAAGGATGTTGCAGGTTTTTCCTCCCAAGGTGGAGAACCTTGCATTTTTTGGTGTTAAACACCATTAGATTCTCGTCTGCCCATTTCATGAGCCTGTCAAGATCCACCTGGATCACCCTCCTGTCCTCAGGTGTGGATGCTTTACCCCAGAGTTTGGTGTTGTTGGCAAATCTGGCCAGTCCACTTTCAACACCAATGTCCACATCATTGATGAAGATGTTAAACAGTATAGGCCCTAGGACAGAGCCTTGAGGGACCCCACTGGTCACAGCGCACCAAGATGATTGGCTCCCATTAACCACCACCCTCTGGGTCCTACCGCAGAGCCAGTTCTCCAGCCAGCAGATCGTGGTAAGGTCGATGCCACAGTTAGCCAGTTTAGCCAAGAGGTGATCATGGGACACCAGATCGAAGGCTTTTTTAAAGTCAAGATATACAATGTCGATCTCTTCCCCCTTGTCCAGGTGATAGGTCACCTGATCATAAAAGGAAATGAAATTGGTCAGACAAGACCTACCTGCAACAAACCTATGCTGGGTATCCCTCAGGATATTGCCTTCAGCTAGTCTGTTAAGGATGCCCATATTGATATAATAATTGGGTGGGAGGCTACCCATTATACACCCTGATACTGTGGGGCTATCTGCTGCTCTGTTCCACCCCTACACCATGGCCCAAGCCTCACAGATGGCACCTCAGGCTGTCAACCATCCCCTTTGCCTACTAGCTGTGGTCCCTTCACAGGGACCTTCAGCTTCCCTTTAAGCCCTGGCCCCATCTCAGGCCAGTCAGGACCTTAAGCTGCTTTGCTCTATATGGGCATCCCTCACAATGGGCCCCTGGCCCTTTTGACCCCTATCTGCGTCCTGGCCCCAGCATTGACCAGTTGGGTCCCTCAGTTAGGTCCAAGCCTCCTGCCCGCACTGAGGGATTAGGGTCCCCCATTCCCAGCTCAGGTGGTTCACAAAGCATGCCTGGCCCCACAGAGTCACTCACCCCAGCAGGCTCAGGCGCTTCAAGAAGCTTACCTGGCCTTCCCCGGATTAGATGGAACATATAACCCAGCCAAAGGTTTAAGGCACCCCTACCCACCTTTCAGCAGGGTGGTAACTGGCCTGGTATTTCCTGGGGGCTCCCACACCACTGGGAGTCCCACCAGGCCACCCGCTCCTGGCAGGGTGCAGTTTTAGGTCATGCCTGGGGACCAGAGCTTCCTGCTCCTACCTGCAAGATGTTCCCATGCAGCAGTTCAGCCAGGCAATGTTTCTTGCCTGGTTCCCAGAGGCAAACGGCTCGTGTTTATATAGGCGGCCGGAGTTCTAAAATGGTCGCCGTAATCAAACACCTGGTGGGTGTTTGATCCAGCCCTGGAAGTGATAGGCACCACCAAGTGCCCTGCCACAGTCACCTTACCTGTTGTGTTTGCCCAAGCTATGTACACATGCAAATGCATCCCCAGTGCAGGGGTAAGTGCCCCAAACACCTATGAACATGGCTAGAAATCTACCAGTTAGGTACCCAAAAGGAAGCAGCAGTCTCTCCAAGATTCATGAGTAAGAGTCTTCATCCCAGCCCCAATATAAATTATAGTAGCCTGAGGTCCTGTGCATTAAAGGGTGGCTGCTCATGTTCCCCAAAGTCCTTCTTACCAGCAGAAGATAATTGTAAAGTGTTGCATGAGAAGGGTGTGTAAATGGACTAGGTTGAGAAGTCTGGCCCATTTTTGTCAAGCAGCACAAAAGGGGTGGAACAAGGCAGAGAATAGGCCCTGTCCTGTAAGGTACTGAGCACCTTCTGTTTCCGTTGACTTCACCTGGAATTGGGGGAGCTCAGAACCTAAAGATTATTCCTTAAAAGGACAGAAAAAAGTTAGAGAGACAGTCGTGTATATCCAGACTGGGGCCTCAACAGCAGTCTGGGCAAGTCTCTCTTTAAATTTTTTTTGAGGAGAAACACCAGATGCTAACAAAATGCCAGAGGTGCTCTCATTTTTCAAACAACTCTGCTATACTTAATTTTTCAGACAAGATACTTGATTGTATTATGCATAGGCTATTGTCACATGTACATATGATGTGTTTTGATTCCTTTGCTTTGAGAAAAGTTTTGTTTTAAAGTTAGACAACACACAAGACGGTCTGTTAATTATGAAGAGGTAATGTTTCCTTATTAAAACAAATAGCTGATAATTTTTTTGTGAATTATGTTTCAAATAAGAAATATACAAATGAGACATATGGAAGTAACTATTTGTTTATTATTCTAAAAAGTTGCAAAACTACCATAACGCTATTTGAATAGAATAAGAGGGATAATCCTAGAGTTGTGTCCTGGCCAATATTGTCTTTCAGATTAAAACATGTATTTACATCCAAATGTATCTTACACTTATGAGGGCTATGGTGTCACTGCACTGCAATTAACTTTGTAATGTCCTTGAAAATTAATATAAAACAAATAGAAAAGCAACATCCCCACATTAAAATGACATTTTAATGGTTATTATGTAATTAAACAATTTATAACATGACTGTGTGTGTATAGCAACCTACCAAAATTGAGGAGGCAGGTGGCCAATTTCATGGGCTGATTGCGGGGCTGGCCACTATTTTTGTGGGCTTCTCATGGCAGAGGCAACCCACTCCTCTGGTTAGCTGAGAGCCCCTAGTGGACCCACGCCTCCCCACTGATTAGCCAAGAGGTTGCCTGTCATGCAGCCCTGCACCTCTCAGCCAATCAGTGGGGAGCCAGCATTTTATTTCTAGTAAGTTGCTGGGTTTTGTTTTTTTTTAATTTCATAGACAATGCCTGAAGTTGTGGTTTTTGTGAAATCCAGACAACAGAAATTTGAGTAGGTCCCTATATATAGATCTAGATGTAGATCTAGATCTATCTATATCTATTAGAGAGCATTCTGTAGCTGTGAACTTGTCAGATCTTGTAAAGTAACTAGTGTTAAAGTGAGTAAGTATTTGAAGTGGAGTTTGCAACTAAAACACAAGCATTGCAGAAAGTAATGGTGGTGATCCATTAGATATCCAACTTCCCCAGTGAGTCCTTGCTGTAGTTTCCAAGGTAGCATTAGGTAACTTATTGTTGAAGCTGCAGTCTTTCAAATGAAGAGTAATATGATATCATACTATGTAACTCATTATGGCACACTTTGCAAGATGATAACCAGTTTGCTGACCAGTTTCCAGCTATTCATTTTAGTAACTTAAAATTGTCTCCTGAAGTTTGAAGTGTGCATCGTGCTCTTCTCCATAAATTACTCGGAAGTGCTACTGTCCAATATTAGAGCAGTTATTAGTTCTTTCTCCAGTTGTTTTTATCTTTCAATGGTAGAAGAAATATTCCTCTACTTATGTTGCAAGCCACTTTGGGGTACTTCCAGCTATATAAATATGTTGTCTTATATGTCATTACCCTGTGTCATAAGGTATATCTACTGTCGCATCACAATAAACAGACCTAAAGAATCTGAGTTGACATCCTACCTGGAACTAGCAGGAAAGGGATTTCTGTTTTAGGGCCTGTCCCAGGGGCTGTTAAAGGCTCTCAGTGCCCACTGACTTCTTCTATCAAGTTGAGTGAGTTCACATCACCTCTAGTTTTAGGCCTTTAGTTTTCAGCACAGAAGAAAGGGGGAAAGGAAGGAGAAAAATCAGGGCAGAAAGGAAACAGAGATGAAGAGGAAAAGGAGGAAAGAAAAAAGTCAGTGGATCAGCATTGAGAAGTAACTTGCACTCTCAGTATAAGCATACATCAGATCAAAATGTGCATTGTTAACAGCACATATTGTGCTTCCCTTTCATTTTACCAGCATATGAAAATCAAGTGGGTTTTATTTTTTTAAGTAGGTTCATTTTATTTATCAGTTTTTGGTAGGAATAGAAAGTAGCTGGGGCTGTTATAAAAACTCTGGAAATAGTAAGAAATTAAAATGACACAGCTGTTTGCTCAGGCTTTTCCAGTCTCTCAGGAACACAGCTCATATTGCAGCATGAGTACACACTGCTTTTCATTGGCTTGTGGCCACGAATTACATCACAGCCAGAGAGCCCTGTTTTAGAGTTTGGCCCTAATGAGAAAAAGTCCTGTTACTTGAATTTAACTCAAAGATGCTGAGTCACGGCTTAGATTCTAAGGCTTTTTTATCAGTAAAGTTTAGGACAGAAGATTTGGCACAATTACAGCCCTGGGTTTGAAAGTTGGAATTAGACTGTTAGGTGGGGGATATAGAAATCTGGCCTCCTTTTGCATGATATGTACTTTCAGTTTCCATTGAGTCTAGTCAGAGTTGAGGGGGCTCAGAAACTGGCAGGTATTTATCAGTTTGTACCATCAAGTTCTCTGTGCAATGTTAATCTTATAGCACCCATGAATATGCTATTGAGAATAGGCTTATGAAGTTGTCTTAGGCAGCTAAAGATTCTCACACCACCTATGCTATTTCTGGGCAAGACACTTCCCATCCCTCTGCGAAGTTGTAAACCTCTCTGCCTGCTCCTTGGCTGGTGCAGTTGTCCCTACGGGATCACTGCATCTGGCATAACCTAGACCAATTTAAGTGTTTAGGGCTTTAGATTTCTCTAGTTTGCAGCCTGGGCTGTTTAGGTTCTTAGTTGGCCCAGGATTAGGGGCATAGGAAAAATCTTTTCCATGAATAATTTCTGGCAAAAATGCAGTTTTGGGGGATCCAAAACTATTAGTGAATCTGTATTGATTTTGTAAAACGGTTTGACCCCCAACATGAAAAAAGATACAGAATTGTTGAAATAGTTCTTTTTGGCATTTCTGAAATAAAAGGTTTCATTTTCCAAGCTAGGGTTAAATGGGAGTTAGGTGCTGCTCACAAAAATAAGGACACGGTGGTCCCTTAACCCATCAATTTTCAGTGGTTAGAGCAAACATCTGGAGGTGGGAGATCAGGAATCAAATTTCACCTCCATCAGATTCAGAGCCAGGATTTGAATCTAGGCCTCCTACTACTCAGTGGAGTTCCCTAATATCCAGGCTATGGGGATGTCTCTTCAGGCCTGTTTACACTGTTTCTGTGGGGTACTTGAGACTGCCACCAAAAAATAGCCCTGCTCACCTACTTTGTATGCTCCAAACTTGGAACTGAAGTGGTACAGATGGTCCCCACTGATGCTGTCAAGCACTTCAGAGACAGAGCTCTCAAGGTGGCAGGGGGATATTCCTGGAGTGCCCACAGCACTTCAGCTCTGAAGTGAAAATAGGACTCCTTTTTCAGCAGCCATCTCTGAGCGCTGAAGGGGCAAACTGGACATGGCTTCTCAGTCCCCCCCCTCTGAACTGCTTCATTGTATATAAATAATTGAACATTCAGTGGTTCAAAAAAGAAAGAGAATGGCTCTTAAGGTGGGTGGTTAAGGCACTCCCTTGGCAGGGAGGACATCTGACTTGCAGTTCTTAGAACAATGAATATTTAAGTATTGTATGCAATGTAGACGGGAGACACTGAAGAGACCTGCCTCTGTATATTCTTTATAGTTTAATTGCCAAGGCATTCTCTTGAGAGAGGGGAGATCTGAGTTCAAATGCCTGCTCTGTAAGAGGAAAAGGAGAGTTGTGAACCCATTTTCCTTTCTCCTAAGAGAGTGCTTTAACCCCAAGCAATTAGGAGGGTCCCCACCACCTGCTCTGCCTCTGTTTCACAAAGGAAGACTGTACTGCCCCTGTGACTCTAGGCCTTTATTTCCAGATGTCATTTGCTCTTTGAAATAAAAAAATAAATAGCTAAACAAACCTAAATACAAAGTAAAACTAAAGAAAACATTTTGTCAGACCCCAAATATTTTTTATTTAAAAAGAAAAGCATTGGTTTCAAGTAGGCCCCAAACTTTTATTTTTGATTTTTGATTCAGCCGCCAGGCCCCAAAATCAGTTATTCACCTGGCTTTATGTGGAGCTGCCTTTTCACCCTACTCTCTTCAGCTGAACCAAACATAAAACCTGCCAAGGTTTGGATTTATCTGTGTGTCTAAAAACGTCTTGTTACATGGTACACTGAGCCACACAAATGTTGATGGATGCTGGCTTGAGTTTGGAGCAGTCACATTTCAGGCCAGCAGGGGCCTGGCAGACTGAAAAGTAAGAATCCCCTCCTTCTATTTTTGGCTTCCCCACTGCTCCTGCCCCCGCAACCAAGTGTTTAAAACTAGTTGCAGGTGTTAAAATTTAGACAATCCAGGCTTAAGAGCTCCAGGAGCCACCCAAAATGACCATGTAACAAGGCTCAAAGGCTCTTTTAGAAACACTAGCTATTCGGATTCTAGGTCTGGAGTGATTAAAACATTTATCTTGCAGTGCATGGCAAGCTAAACCTATGAAGATTGATTTGAACAGAATTTGACCTTGTCTAATAAGTTTCCATGGCCAGATTAATTATAGAGAATGTGCACTGATTTATTTTTGCTTATGCATAAAGTACTATGTGTTAATCTATTATGCTCAGCAGATCAATGCCAGGAAGGTTGTTTTATTGTGAAAATTAAATTTTACATGCTTGTATAACCTACAGTAGTTGAACACAAGGAAGTATTTTAGCCCTTTCTCCTACTATGTAATTTCATAATTTTTCCCCAGTACTGGGGAAAGAAACTCAGAGAAAAGACATAGTAAGTCAGTAAACTTGCATTTTGAAGTTTGTATTCTAAACCCTGGGCCCTGATCCTGCATGGATCTGTATGCAGGAATGCTGTAAGGATAAATAATCTGACAAAAGATAATGTGCAATGCATATGGTTATTACATGCTGTCACTAGAGAGGCCAGGTGAAGTTGCTTGGGGGCCTTAGCTGTTTATTTCGTAAAATGTTTCCATTTCTGACACACAGTTCCCTATGGTACTGCCAGCTTCATGTTGTTTTCTGTGTACACAAATCTTGATCCAAAGCCTTCTGAAATGTGTTTCAATACACTTTGAATTTGACCTGTAGTGTCTGGAATGTATCAGGCACTTGAATATATTTACAACCCTCATTATTTCTTAACAGAGTCTTGTATGTGGAAGGTAGTTATTCTTGG
The DNA here is from genome assembly GCF_001723895.1 of Crocodylus porosus. NCBI lineage: Eukaryota > Metazoa > Chordata > Crocodylia > Crocodylidae > Crocodylus > Crocodylus porosus. Next base: position 32,176,940 of record NW_017728886.1, read on the forward strand.
TATTATTCTTTCCTAGCTTGTTGGCTTCTGCTTCATATTGCTAATTTCCCTGCAGTATCCCAGTTTCTCTAGATCAGGGGTTAGCAACCTATGTGCTTCAGTTTGGAACCTTTGGATCTGGCCTGTGGATGTAGCATCAGAACAGCAGGGGGTGCCTTCTGTGTGCGCTCTCCCCATGTCACTGGGGAAACAAGCTGCGGCAGTGGCAGGGTCCTAGAGCCTGCCCCCTGCCTTCTTCTAAACTGGGGTAGGCCATTCCAGCCTGCAGCTGTCACTTGTTGTTGCAACATACAGTTCCACTATCATAATATTATTGTCAGTCTCACAGTATTTGGTGCTTTTCTTCAAGGCCCAACTCTCAGATTCATGCAAATACACAATAATCCCAATGTAAAATTAAAATAAAGTATGACTGTATACCCACATACTTGCATAATAAAGCTTGAAACATGATCATGTTTGCTATTAAGTCTTAGAAACCAGGAGACAAATAAAAGGAATCTATAATTTATTATTGCTATAGGCTTTTATTAATATCATATTGTAACTACATGTGAACTTTATCTGTTTCCCCTCCAGATACTTCTTTATCAAATTAACAATCTATAGTACTGAACTAAAGAGAGGAAATATAATGAAATGAGACCACCTATGAAGCACACTAATTTTATAGAGGATTCCAGGGTGATAAACTTAATCCCAGTAAACTGAAGCACTAGCAATAAAGGTTAAATAGGTGGCAAAAAGAACCTAATCTAGTTTACCTGCTAGTGAACAAATCTAGCAAACTACATCCTGTATCCAGCTGATCATATAAGATGAAAGCTCATTACCAACTTTATCTTAGCAATCCAGTAAATAATGAATCAGCAAATCAACAACCCAGTTTTTCTTCTTGTTATGTGAGAAGACATAGCTCAGTTCTTTTTAAAAGAACACAAACTTCTGATACAATAATTACCACAACTATACTCCTGTGAAAGATAGGGATGTTATGTATGCATAATTCTCATTAACATTTTTGAGAATTAAAAGTCTACATCACACAAATATACATTATATTAGAAATTAAGGTCTCAAATTAAAGATTCAAAATTTAGGAAATGCCAGGATTAAAGTTGTTTGTGCAATAATTTGTGTCCTCTTGTGAATATACATTCTGATACAGCATTTAATTAATGATCACTTCCTATTATTCCACTGGGCATCCAGTAACAGTGTCCTTCTTTAAGAAGTTCCAGTCAGTCCCATTATCCTAGCTCCCCTTCTGACTTCAGTATTCCCTGCCAAACAAGTGGTTTCCCTACCCAGCTTGATTCTCTCACTAGCTCAGGTTCCCAGTTTCCCCTGACTCCTGACCCAAGTAAGTTACAGTGCTTGCTGTAGCCTGGGACAGTGCTTCAGAAAAGTCTCGCTAACTCTTACGATTTGATTAAGAGTCATGGGATTTTCATGCCAGCAAGAGGACCTTTCATGATGTGATGAGTTGCGTAGCTGATGGAAGTTATAAACAACAATGAGAATTACTTAAAATTATTTAAGTGTGATTATGTATTTGCTTTACACTAAGGATTCTAAATAAAAAGACTGCACTGAGTTCCAGAAAGCTCTGTTTAGGATGGCGTGTTTCCAGCAAGATGTTTAATGCTGTAAAGACATTCTTACATGTAAAACTCATTACGGTTCATATAATCTTTATTAAAAATAATGGGAACAATTGATACTTAAGAAGAGGGCTTCTATTCTTAGATGGCATTATTCATTTTCCAGTTGCCTTTTACAGGTTTGGTACAAGAGGGTCAGGTGAGAAAGTAAGAGGGAGGAGAGTCAAGAAAGAAATAGGAAATATATATCAGTTCCCCTGTAATGGGGAACCTGAGCCCTGTTACTAGGAAGCACGGCAGCTCCTTTAAGAATAGAACTTTCAGGCCACAGCAGGCCAGCAGAGCCGGGGTTAAAAGCTGACCCTGGCTGGCTCATCAGTTGACTGGAGTGTCAAGAGCCCCATTTTGGCCAGAGCTATATAAACCGTGATCTGAACTGGCCAGGGTGAAGCTGGCTGAGGGGGTGGACTCCTGAGAACTCTCTGAGAAGCTGTGGCATCTCTTCAAAGGAGAGCAGTAGACGGTGGGACACAGAGACAGAGCCATGGAACTGTAAGCAGGCAGATTGCTTTCTTTATCTTTATTTCGTTATAGCCCAGGGGCTTCCTGTTTATGTTGCATTTGTAAATTGGTGGTTTGTGGATGAGGCTATAGGGGAGGTGGAGGCCTCATTAGTGTCCACGGGGTGCAGCTGCAGAGGGGCTGGAGAGCTTAGCACCAGAGGGGCGCAGCAGACAAGGGCCAAGGGCCCAGTTGGGGGCTAGTACCTTAAAGCCAGGCCTGATACAGTAGGTCTGGACTAAAGGCCCTAGCCATAGAAAAAGGGGACAACGCTGGATAGGCTGAAGCCTCAACAGAGAGTCTGGGAAAATTGTATAGGGCCACGAGCCCAGAGCATAATAAAGGTCTAGAGCCTTGGAGCCTGGCCCTATCTAGTGGGTCTTGGCTGGTGGACGTAGCTAGAAAGAAAGGGGCAGAAGCCAAGTAGGCCAAGAAGCCACAGACATACAGCAAACACCTGTGAGGCATGGGGCATGTTAAGGGAAGGTGGGAGTGTGCAATTAGTTTTTAAGCCAAAAGCCCTTCACCTTGGTGAGTAAGAGCATAGCTCTTGCCTGGGAAGCCATAAGGCAGCCTCCTTTTCAAGAAACAAGAAACATCAAGTCATGGCAGGTGAGCAAAGGAAAGTTGGTTCCCAGAGAAAAACCAAGATGTCAAGGGACTTTGGGTGCCTTCATAGGCTTTAAAATGCCACTGAAGATGTTACCGGCTTACATTCCCCTTGTTAGTAGTGAGCCAGAGCCCCCATTTAACCAGACAGGTATGCATTTTTGTGTTTTATGAACTGACTTTTCACTCTGTAATAGAAGTTATAAAGTAAAAAAAAAAAAATCTTGTGATTTTGAGGTTAAATTTCATTTTTTCTTTGGGACCTGGCTCATGACTTTTTTTATCTCCTTAGGGTATCTAACTTATTAACAGTACTACTCCAAGATCAAAAGTCGTAAGTTGGCCAAGTTTGAATTTATTTTCATAAGGATGGCAAACAGCACATTTTCTGACACCAGGATGACATCCCAGCTCCAAAGGATAGTAGTTTACGGGGCATTTGAGGGGAAAAAAAGTTATAAATTGTTGCGCCTAGGTTCTAAATATGTCTTTTCCTTTATTTTCTTTCTGAAACAGCTAAAGTGGTTTGGATGAAAATAAAGAGGTGTTCCTGGGGTGACAAGGAACAACAGTTGATGGAGACTAGGTTTAGGTTAGAGATCAGAAGGCAATATTTTACAGTTAGGGTGGCCAAAATCTGGAACCAACTTTCCAGGGAAGGTAGGTGGCCCTACCTTGGGCAAATTCAAGAGGAGTTTGGATGATCACCTGTCTGGGGTCTTGTGATCCCAGCATTCATTCCTGCCTGTGGCAGGGGGTCAGGCTACATGATCTGTTCAGGTCCCTCCTGACCCTAGCTACTATGAAACTATGAAGAACTTCTTTACAGTTAGAGTGGCCAAAACCTGGAATGGGTTCCCAAGAGAGGTAGTGCTCTTCCCTACCCTGCAGGTCTTCAAGAGGAGGTTAGATAGCCATCTGGCTGGGGTCATCTGAACCCAGTACTCTTTCCTGCCTATGCAGGGGGTTGGACTCGATGTTAGGGTCAGAAGGGACCTCAATAGATCATCTATAAGTTGCTCTATAAGAAACCAGACTGAGGCTGACATCATGTATGAAAAATGTTAGCCAAATATTAAAGTTTCGCAAAGTTGTAAGCAATTGAAAAAAAATCAGGTCTTTTTGTAGGAAGTGTCAGGCAGCCTAAATAGGTTGTGTCATGGGATGGGGTCCCTAAGGATGGCCATGTTATTCCTAAGGCCCGTGCCCGTGCCAGTTCAGCCTGATGGGCACCCTCTATTCTTACCCGCCATATCTTGATGGATTTATGATACAGGGAGGCTGCCTTCATGTCCCATTGGACATGGTCCTAATGGATTTCCTTGAACCCCGAGGGTTCCCAGACCCCTTGTGGGTCCCATTCCAAAATGGATGTCAAGGGACACCCCAGCCTTACAGGCTGTATGTGTGGCTCCAACTGCCCCTTTACCTTGCCCCAAGCCTCACAGATGGTACTTCCACAGTGTCCCTCTGAGGCCTTGGTTTCGCTCGGCCTTGGGTTGTCTCTGGGCTCTCCGCAGCCCTGTCTCTCACAGTGCCCACACTGGCACTGGGGACTGTGCACCCCTGTCTCTGGCACCAGGCTCTCTGCACCCCATCTTGCACACTGCCCACACTGGGGCTTGGGGTCTGTGCACCCCTGTCTCACACGGCACCCATACTGGCACCAGGGCCTGTGCAGCCCAAATAGCACTCTCTCTGGCATCAGGGCCTGTGTACCCCAAATGCTGCACCCTCTCTGGCACCGTGGTCCCCACACTGCAGTGGGCCCCCAGTGAGGCCTTCTCCTTCCCCAAATAGCCTCACCCAAACCACTGGTCTTATAAACAGAAATCAACCTGCAAGCCCCAAGGCTGTAACATAACTCAAGCTGCCTGGCTATAACATAATTCGAGCCACACAGGGCGGGCTCTGTCCCTCAACAGTGCCAGAAGCTGCACTTGCAGTCAGGCCTCTCCCCTTTGCTTCCTCTGGGAGAGCTCCTTCCCCCTTGGCTGCTGGCAGAGAAATGCCTTCCTGGCCTCAGCCTTGGGCTTTATATATGTGCCAGGCCCTGCCCCTTCTGGTCAGCTGACTGCTGGCAGATGTGGGCCAACTAACTCATTCTGGCTGCCCTGGTAACCTGCAGCTGGGGGCTCCCCACTGACTGCTAGGGCTCTCTCCCTAGGAGTTCCAGCCCTTAAAAGGAGCAGGACACCCTAATGCCCTGTGGCAGCTGTGCTGCTAGCTCTGCCTCTACAAGAGGACCATAGACCTCCAAATAGTAGACCACACTCCTGAATGGTTAAAGGCATTGCATATGTATTGTAGTTGGTTGGTTATTTAAGGGTGCTTGTACATGCAATGGAGGTTTAGTTCTCCCTAAATTGAAATGGTGGGTTTTTAAAAACCCATCACGTATACAAGCATGAGGGGGCTTGGTCCTTTTTTTTTCCCCATCAGATCCTGCCTGTCTCTCCCACGTTGCTGTGGGGGGAGGGGGAGGGATGAGCTGCCAGTGGGCCACGTGGTCCCTGAGCTGTGGGGGACCTCGATTCACCCCTCTGTGAGAGCAGCACCCCTCATGTGGCACCTGCCCACTGGTACCTGGCCCAGGAGGTCCCGGGGGCACCATCATCACAGAGTGTAGCACCAGGCCCTGCACAGCTTAGGGGCTATGTGACTCTGTGGCAGCTTGTGCAGGCAAGCTCAACTAAAGAAAAAAAAAGCAGTGAGGAATCTGATCTTTTTTTTCTCCTGGAGCCTGCGTGAACTGCACAAGACCCAGTACTTCCCTTTGTGGCAGCAGTGCCCCCTGGGCAACACTTGTCCTCTAGCAGCCCACCCAGGTGGTCCTGTGGGTGCTGCAGCTACAGAGGGAAGCACCAGGCTTGCTCAGCTCAGGCAGGCAGGCTCCAGGAGGTGAAAAAAATAAGATCAGACTCCTCACCACTTTTTCCTTCCTTAATAAGTGGTGAGCTTTACTTCCTTAAAACAAATGAAGAACAGCCTGTGTGCTGCTGTTCAAAGGTAATCAGCCCTGTGGTGGGCTTCCTCACCCAGTCAGATGTGGACCAGCCTGCCTTGAAAAACACCTGAAATTGTCTCTGGGGAGCCTGCAGAGAGCCCACTTTTCCCTGCACCAGAGCCTGAATTACAGTGGTCCCTATTTATAAGTTGTGGAATCTCTATCCTCAGAGGTTTTTAAGACCTGGCTAGACAAAGCCTTGGCTGGGTGATACAGTTTGGGATGGGCCTGCTTCAAGCAGGGGGTTGGACTAGATGACCTCCTGAGGTCCCTTCCAACCCTAATTTTCTATGATTCTATGGGCGCTTGTACACGTGACAAAAATTGGCCATTTTTGTGATTTAATTGTCACACTGTACATGTGCAGGGGTTTTTTACGATTTAAATGAGTTTGTAATGTTGCAAACTAAACCGCATCCGCACACAGTTTAGTTTGCATCATAGCTATTTGTAATGTTGCAACCTTTTGACAGCTCTTCCCTCCCCCCCCACAGTGCAGGAGAGGCAGGCTGAAGGCAGAAGTGGTGAGGGGCCTGATCCTTCCTTTTTTCATGGAGCTTGCCCACATCTCCCACGGGACCAAGTGGCCCCTGAGTTGCACGGAGCCATAGACCTTCCTTCCACGGCAGTGGCACCCAGGTGGGCTGCTGACAGGCAGGTGCTGCCCCAGCTCGGGTTTGGGGAACAGCTGGATTGGGCCCGATGCTGCCTCCGAGCTGGGGCAGCACCTGCCTGCTAGCAGCTTACCTAGGTAGCCCTGGTGGGGGCACTGCTGCTGCAGAGGGAAGGACCAGGGCCCACTGGCAAGTCACCCTCTGGCCATGGGAGAGATGGATAGGGTCCGCAGGAAAAAAAAAAAAAGGGTCAGGCCCCTCCCTGCTTTTTTTTTCCCGGCAAAGTCTGCCTGCATGAGTTGCCACCAGGCTGCCCAGCCCCTGACCTGCCAGTTCTTCCCTCCACAGCAGTGGTGCCCCCAAGGACCACCTGGGCAGGGTGCTAGCTGTGTGGGTACTGCCCTAGCTCACAGGCAGCACCTGCCAGATCCAACTCTTCCCTGAGCCTGCATGCTAGAAGCCCACTGAGTGCTGTTCCCCACATGGGCTTAGGGAAGAGTTAGGTCCAGCAGGTGCTACCTGCAAGCTGGGATAGCACCCATGAAGCTAGTACCCCTGGGGGCACTCCTGCCATGGAGGGAAGGGCCAGGTCCCCCCACATCTCAGGGGCTGTGCGGCCCCATGGCAGCTCATACGGGCAGGCTCCACTGAAAGAAAAAAAAAAAGTGGTGAGGGGCCTGATCCTTCTTTTTTGTTTGTTTGTTTTTTCCCCTGTGGAGCCTGCTTGCCTCTCCTGAGGCCAGTGGGTGAGTTGCTGGTGGGCCCTGAGCTACAGGGGGCCCTTGTCCTTCTCTCTCTGGCAGCAGCACCCCCTGGGGCATCCCAGATAGGCTGCTAGTGGGACTGTGCTGCTCCAGCTCAGAGGCAGCACCTGGCCCAATCCAACTGTTCCCTGAGCCCGAGCTGGGGCAGCACCCACCCACTAGTAGCCCACCCAGGCAGCCCTAGGGGGCACTGTCACCCCAGAAGGAAGGACTGGGGTCCCCTGTAGCTCAGGGGCTGCTTGGCTCACCAGCAGCTTGCCACCCTGGCCGCAGGAGACGTGGGCAGACTACGCAGGGGGGAAAAAAAAAAAGAATCAGGACCTTCATCATACCAGTGACAGAAGCCCCTAAATTGAAAGGTAGATTTTTAATTGCTGCAATTAAAAACCCACCATTTCAATTTAGGGTACTAAAACCCCTTCACAAGTATAAGCACTGTGGCCAGTGCAGACACCGAAACACTCTGATTCTAAGTCTAACTCACTACAATCATACTGGGATTGCTATGCTGCTTCTAGCAAGGTTGTATAGCCCATTAGATCTCATATACTTTCAGAAAAAGTGTTATCACGCCTCTCTTCATATCATACTGGATTATTGCCATGATATAGTAGTTTGGTATGATGTACTGCATCATATGTAATTAGCGTGTATTTAGTCTGCATAATGGAAATCTGCATGAAAAGTTGTCATTGTTCATGCCCAAGAGCTGTTTTTCTAAATTAAATGTCTTAGTTAGTGTGCACAATCAATTTGCGGGGTGGAAAACAGAATTTTTACTGAAACATTTGTAAATTTCAGGATTCCAAAAATGAGACTGGTCCTAAATCATTTCTTTTTTTCAGCCATTCAAACATGAACAAGCTGATTTTTTTAAAATAATGTGGCACATTGATGTTCACATTGCACTACAGCTTTCATCCTGGATCAGTTTTTTTACAACCATTTTATAAACCTTTGCTTTCACATTTCTCCTCCTCTAGGGAGGTTGCCAAGCCAGTATACAGGGAGTCTGTTTAAGACCTCCAGATGCCATGCACAGGGATTTTGTGCAATGTAGTATGTGGCAGGGAGACTGAGGATGGAATACAGTATGGCTGCCTTTTGTGCCTACTTTGATTGCCTTGTCCAATGCACTCAGCCTGCATCGCGAAAGAAATTCACTGCTGAACAAAAGGTCCAGTTAAACCCCTTGTGTATTTAAGATGCACAGGTCCTAAAAGTTAAGCTTAACTGAAAGAGGGGTGTAAGTTGTCCATAGACATTCAGCTGGCCTCTGTACAGGAGTGATTTTCACCCAGAATTGGGAGTGGAGAGGGAAGAGAAACTACGAATGTTAGTGTGGTACAGTAGCTCTACTGCTAAATTGGGACTTAGTAGGTGGGAAAAATATTTCCATCTCTGTGAACTGGTGGATTTGACCTATACAGACATTTACTCACACTATTTGCCTGGATCAGGATTTGCAAGAAAAACAAGGCTAGAAAGAAAGATGGGTTCACAGTGTTTATGAAAAGGTTGGTGTGATTGCTTATAATTCTCTGTATTTTGCTATACTTGTTTGGATGATTAGATTATTCATTTTATGATCTTCCTTTGCAGTGGACTATCCTTTAATTCAGAATCAGCCTATGTTATAAAAAGTTAACTTTTATTGTCAGAACAATTTTATTAAACTTATGCCACTGCTTCATGCATTCAGGTGAACATCTATCCAGAAGCAGTCTTTAGGGCTGGAGCCCTACTCACCCAACCCATGTTTTGTGTACAGACATTACAGTACAGTACAGGCATTCTGTGATATTATAAAGCAGTGGCTGTCAACCTGGGGTACGCATACTTCTAGGGATACTTAAAAGGGTCATAGGGGGTACATAGGACTCTGCACACATGCATGCAGCCACAGCACAGCATCTGGGCAGCCAGGAGCACAGCTGGCCAGGTGGAGAGCAGCCAGGTCCCCCAGGTAAGTTTGCTGTGGGGGGAGGGAGTGGGGCTGGGACAGGAGCTGCCCAGCCAGGACGGGGGATGCAACTGAGCCATGTGGGGGTGGGGTCCGCCACTGCACGCACCCTGGGAGGGCATGGGGGGGTGTGCCTCCAGCTCTATGCATGGGGTGAGGTAGGCTGGGGCTGGGGCCACACCGGGCTCTTCCTGGCCAGGGCTGGGCTAGGCTGTGGGTGGCAGTAGTCCTGGGATGGGGGTTGATAGGGGCTACAGCAAATTTTGGGGTGGCTTCAGCCCCCCCCCCCAGCCCCACTCCTGTATGTCCCCATGGTGAGGGAGGAAGTAGGGCTGGGGCTGGAGCAGGGGTAGGGGCAAGCACTGCCTAGCTGGAGCAGAGCAGGGGACAGCCATGAGCAGCTCATCTGGGGGGTGCAGGGGGTGGTGGCTCACACTGCTGCATGTGCCCTGGGAGAGCATGGGGGATGTGTGCCCCCAAATCTGCATGTGGGGCACAGCAGGCTGCAGGCTCCTGAGGGCTGGGGCTGGGGCAGCGTCAAGCTATTCTTGGTGGAGGTGTTGGGCTGGGTGGTGCTGGGAGGGGGGGCTATGGGGGGCATACGGTGAATTTTGGGGTTGCTGCAGCCCTTCCCATAGCCCCCTCCCAGTGTTGCTGCTGCCTGCCCTGAGCACAACACAGCCCAGCCCATGCCGGGAACAGCCTGGTGCAGCCCTGGCCCCAGCCTGCCACACCGTGCATATAAATCTGGGGGCATGTGCCTTGCTTGCCCTCCTACTCCCTCCCTCACCATTGGGGCCTACAGGAGTGAGTCTATGGGAAAGGGGCTGCGGCCACTCCAGAATTTGCCATAGCCTCCCTAACCCCCCTCACAGCACCATTGCCCACCCCAAGTGCAGCCCAGCTTCCTGCTGGGAAGAGCCCAGCACCCCATCCCACAGTGGCAGCCAACCCACACCCCTTCTGCAGATGTGGAGGCACACCCCCCCATGCCCTCCTGGGCTGCACCGCCCAGATGAGTCACTTGCAGCTCTGTCCTATGTCTCACCCCACCCTGGCTGAGCAGCGGCTGCCCCTGCCCCACTCTCCCTCTCACCATGGGGCATGAACGGCTGTGCCCTTAGCAGCTGGGGGGGCATAGCTATGCCAGTGGTGGCGGGAGCCCGGTGGCAGTGAGTGGGGAGCTCCTGCAAATGCCGCGGGCACTGTTGCGGGGAGGGGTGGTGGCAAGCACCAGTCATGGTTCAGCGACCACCCACAGGCACAACCAGCAGTGTCAGAGATGGCCAGGGGTGATCAGGGATTGCCTGCAGATGCTGCTGGCAGTGTCGGCAACACCTTTTTGCAGGGGGTGCACTGCAATGTGCAGGGGGTGCACAGGCACCCATGTGCACCCTCTTCACATCATCCCTGCCATGGGGCCATGAACTGCACCCCGCACCAATTAAAAACAAGAAAAAATATAAAGGGGTACATGCCCTGAAACTTTGAGACAGAAGGTGTACGCTTCTTATAAAAGGATGAAAACCCCTGTTTATAAAGCATTGTGAGTTGTTTTTATAATGATTTAGGGCACAATCATATTTAACTTTGCATGCCCAAAGGGCAGTTATGTGGCTGTGTAAGTGCTATTTTTGGCATTTATAACACATAGACCTTTTCTATACGCAGTATCCACATGGCTACTGAGAGTGCTCAGTAGGCTGTGCTCTGGTTGAGTACAGATCTGTGTACCTGGAGGTGCAGACACAAGTGCAGCTCCCTAGACAAACCCATGACACTTTACAGAAAGCGCCATGAGTTAGACCAACCCTCCTGACCCAACAGACCTTAGCTGTTTGGTCAGGAGGGTGGGGGATCGAGCTCCAATTTGGAGGTAATCCAGCAAGAGAAGCTGCTTCTCTGCAGCCCCTTTCCCTAGCTCTGCCCCCTCCCTCTCGCCCTTAGTGCTGTCTCAGAATGGGAGGTGGAGAAGGCAGGGGAGGGAGGTCCATTCTGGGGCTTGTCCAGCCATGCTGGGGCAGGAGGGGGAAGGTGGATTGGTTCCTTTCACTTTGGGGGGGCTTCAATCCACACCCCCCTGCCCCAGCACAGCTGGGCAAGCCTAGAACTGACCTCCCTCCCCTGATTTCCCCCCTCTCATCCTGAGACAGCACTGGGGATGGGCTGCTTGAGCCCAGCCGCCAGGGCAAATGGAAGTTAATGAAGGCACTCTGCTTTGGAGCACCTTCATTTGAACCCTCATATAATAAGGGTTAAATTGTGGAATCAGAGTCCTCTGCAGCCATGCACTTCTGCTTGGGCATGGCTGTAGAGCACTTTCAAGGGGCTGATTGCACAACAAATATAATTTCTGTCTCTGCCCTGGGTGAACAGAAAGCCTGAAATTGTAGCCTGGATCCTTGCTTCCAGTTGTCCAGAAACGTTCACACTGTCCCCTATTTGAACCAGTGAATGTTAAATACAAGGTGCAGTGGCTCAGCTTTAAGAGGAGGGCTAGAGAGGGGTTGGGGTAATGTCTAAGCTGTGGCCAGGGGCTACAGCACTATGCTCTGATGTTAGAGATGCAAGTTCAGGTCTCCTCTAGATGGAAACAGAGGCATAACTGATAAGATTTGCAACCTGGGTGCAAATTCCAGTAGCCCATGGGAGGCGGTGCTGTCAGCAGTTGCTGGGGGAGGGTGGATGTAACTACCCTTATAGTTGCAACTATCAACTAGTGCTGCTGAACCTTGTTACCACTGTGACTTGGCAACACTGGATTTGGTGGCACCTCTCTGCCTTCTCTCTGAGTGCTGCACTGACCTCTGCTCTTCTCTGAAATGTTGCTCCAAGTGCTGCTCTGATCCCCAGCCCTTCTCTGAGTGTTACTGATGCCACTGTAGGGGGGGGGGGGGGAAGAGAATGGCCCCACTCGTCCTCTCCCTGCTACCTGAGCTAGAGCTGGAATCCATGGCATGCCACATGTAGCAGCGCTGAAACAGACGCACATATTGGGCCAGCAGGGAGCAGAGGGAAAGTCCCCGCTGTCTGTGGAGAAGGAAGCCACAGGTGAAACTTTGGGGACATTGAAGAAGCTGGCCTGAGATGCCCTCTAGGCCAGTTGTGGGGATTCCATGGATGCGATTTCGATCAGTTCCATGAAATTGTGGCAGGCAAGGCGAAAGGTGGGATCCAACCCATTGCCTAAAGCAGGTAGCAGGCAAAGTGGCAGGGCCTTAACAGGGACCTGCTACAGCCACCTTTAACTTGTTGCCCAGGCTTGTGCCCTTGGTCTCTCATTTCCTAGGTGACTACCCTAACCATTAGACTTCTGAGCTAAAAAATGGGAACACCTTCCCTCTCCCTGGGTTTTTGCCAGCCACAATACTGGGATTTACATATAGGTACATGTATATGGAGCCATAAGTGCAGCCTGCTCACAGTATGCTTGGTAGCTGTCCAGGTGCTTTTGCATCTACAGTGCATATAGAATAGGATCACCAGCTGTGCATAAGTAGGTTTTGTGGATTGTGTGGGAAACTGCAAAATCTGGGATTGTCTATGAAATCTGCTAAAGCAACAAAAAATGAACTCAGTGTAACATTCAGGTTGTATATGGTAAAGTGTGTGCTTTTACTTATTGTGTATTCTGGTTTTTGTGTGTGTGTTTTTATGTAGGCAAGGTGGCCTCTGTTCTGGCCAGCTGGGGCCTGTATCTGGGCAAAATATGTAAAATCCTTTGGCCTGGTTGGCCAGAGGAAGCAGAAGATTCTCCAGGCAGATGAACAAGCAAGAGGCTGGAACATGGCACTAATTGGACAAGGCTTGGGTGCTGTCACACCAGGTATATAACTAAGGTATATAACCCGGGATATAACTCAACTAAGGTTTTTCTCTCTTTCTCCTGGGGCTACTAAAAGCTGCACAGCTGAATTAGGAGCCAGAAAAACTGCTCCACATGGAGGGGGTCTCCCCATCTTCATTTTACATAGCAAAAGCTATGTGAAGGGAAAGCCTCAGGTACAGGGAGATAAAGTCTGTCTTGGAGTTTGAGACCCCTATTTCTTCCCTCTCCCCCCTACACTTTTTTTGAGCAGGATAATACCATGAGGGTGTGATGGGCTTGCCAGCAGTAGCCTGGCACACTGGCCGGCAAAGTTCAAAAGTATTTGGTGGGGGACTTCTCTTTCCCCAGCAGTCAGGTAATAGCAGGGGAAAAGGCTTGTCCCGCCCCTATTCAGGGGTGGAGTGAAGAACTGGACCAGAGAGAGAACTCGCGATTTCTCTCCTGACTGGTCCATTTGCTAGCTGGGGGCAGAGCCTCTGGAGGAAATAAAAAGAAGCACACCTGGCTCAAGAGAGAAGTTGACAAGGGATGGTGAAGAGGGACTACAAAGAGCTGGCAGAGCTGACCAGCAGGGCAGGGGGGTTGCCCCAGAAGAGCCCTGAAGCTATAGGTGGTGGCGCATCTTTGACCCTGTGGCAGGAGGCCAGGTTGCTTGATGCACAGGGTGGTACATGGAGGGTCCCAAAAGGACCAAAGCCCCAGGGCTGCAGGCAGCAGCTTCAGCCTCTGACCCCCCTGATGGGAGGTTGGGTTGCTTGGCATACAAGGTGGTGTGTAGAGGGTCCTAAAGGCCTGGAGCCACAGGTGGTGGCTTTGGCTTCTGACCCCCCCCAGTGAGATGCCAGGTTGCTTGGTGCACAAGACAGTGTGTGGAGGGTCCTGGAGTGGGCTGGAGCCCCCAGAGTGCAGGTGGCAGTGCAAGACCCACTCCCCCAGTGGGAAGCTGAGTCGCTTGGCACACAGACCAGTGCACGGAAGATGCCAGAGCCACAGGCGATGGTATGAGACCCCCCCCCCCAATATCTTTTCCCCAGCATGTGGTCAGGGCAGTGGTGTACAGGTTGGTACACATAGGGTCCAGAAGGGACTGGGACCCTTGGCCCACACAAGGCGGCTGGAGTCCCTAACCCTGAGCATAAGGCAGGGCTCCAGCAGCAGGGAGCCTGGAGCCCCAAGCGGATAAGGACAGGAAGGCCCCTGAATGGCTGCCCCCCTTGCCCCTGGCGTGGGAAGGACGTTTGGCTCCTGGGAACCTAGGACAGCCTCCCTGGGCCCCAATGAAGGGGTGAGTCACTGGGAGGTGGGAATCCCCACTGGGGAGAAGGGTTCCCTCTTTGTTCCCCTCTTCCCTCTTCCTTGGTGGCCCTAGTTGGGGTTGCTGATTAGGTTGAAGGGGTAGCTGAGCACAGGGACCGTGGGGCTTTGGGACTCCTAGTTCCTTCCCCCTGCCTCAGGTGCTGTGAACCTTGCACCTTACATTTTGGAACCCTGTCTCTCATGCTCTGTTTTTCGACATCCTCCTTTAGAGTATAAGTATGCATAACATTTACTGAGTCCTTTTGCCCTCCTGGTCCCCACCAGCATCAAGAGGGCTTGCACAAAGTTGTACACCTATTGCTTATAGTTCCTTTCCCCTTTCCCCCCATATATATGTTGCATTTAAACCTTGTTCTTTATTTTTAATTTTCTTTTTATAGTTAAGTCTCAACAGATGCCCTGGTTCTGCTGTATAGGAAGTGGAGGGGAGCTGCTCACCATAAGCAGCTTCACCTCCCACAGTGTGCCCACACCCACTAAAATCCCTTTCACTTGGAGAGGAGTTATGTCTCTGAGTACCACCTGGGTTACAGGGGTATTAATGGGACTGGACCGATTGGAAATGGAGTCCTGGCAGTTCTGGCCACATAGGCCTTGAGTGGTATAATATCATGGGGGTATTAATCCCTGGAGCAGATTGACCAGGAATGGGGTCCTGGCAATTACTAGGAACATGGGCCTGCCCCTCTGTTTTGTAGTGTCTCAGCATAGTGGTATAGCTGAGACTTGATCTCCAGGCTATAGCCATAGGCCTGGCCCATTACTGAAGGGCAGATATAGGGGTGCAGGCCCCCAGAACTACCCTTTGGGGAACCCCAAGTCCCAGACTATCTGGGCAAGGGTGAAGCCTCCCCAGGAGGGTGCCACCTATAGACTTAGTTTTGTATTTAATAGTGTTTTATTTATACAGGGCACCCCAGTAAATTTAGTGTTCCCAGATTTTTGGGTGGGGGCTCAAGCTACTGCTATTGTTTATAGTGTACTCCAAAATGTGAACCTGGCCCTTTTTGCTATGACCTGTGCCTGGCAGAAGGGTAACATCAATAAATATAAAATACCAGCCCCCCAGTGGGAGCCAGTGGTCCTCACTGCTGAGAAGGAAAGGTGCCAGCTGGCAGGGTGGCACTTTGAGGGGCCTCTCTGCCGATCAGTGCTGTGGGGTGGGGCAGCATGAAGGGCAGCCAGCAATCAAGACAGTGGCTGGCCCCTCATCCCTGCTTCTGCCCTATGCCTCTCTGCCAATAAGTGTTGAGGGACAGGGCCACCACAAAATCAGCTCAGCATGCTGCAAGCGGCAAAAAATCCTTTGTCTCACCATGATTTAGGTAGGTCCCTATGAATAAGTGCTAAAAATGACAGTTATGTGGCTGGGTAAGTATTATTGGTCAAGTAAAGTAAAATAAGATTCTGCCTTTTATACTCTCCAGGTAATGAGTATGTTCTGGACTATTTCTGTGCCCAAGGGCTCCTGTACACACCATGGGTTTTCATCCTCATTAAATTAAATAGCTTTATAAAATTTAAACTTGTTTATTTTGGAGTGTCATGTCGGTTTTTGCACATACTACATTTTCAAAATGGATAAAGCTTTGGAGCGTCACATCAGTGTTTGCATACACTAGGTTTTCTACACTGCAGAAGAGTGGGATGATTCAGTGCTGTCCCCCCAGCCCAGGGCCCCCCATTCCAGACCCCATGCCCATGCCTGTGCCACAGAGTGCTGGCAAACCACACAAGAAAAAAAAGAAAGTGAAAGCAATTCAAAAGTGAAAGTAATTTGAAGGGGTGAACTACAAAAAAGTCACAGCCATTTGGTGGACAAAGAGGCGCATTACATGTCTTTGAGTGCCTTTGTGTTTGCATGCAAGAAATCCATGGACATGATGCTTTAACTCCTGATGAACCAAACTAAACTATGTTCAAGGAGTTTTACTTCAATGCACAAGAAAGACTTTTAAAGTGTCCAAAAATCCTGGTCATGCAAACAGACTGTACTTGCAGCACATGAAAGGGCAAAAAATGTGGCATGTACAGAGGCCTCAAGAGACTACATTGAATTATATAAATTCTATGCAGAATTCCTCAAAGACCTGAGGAAGAGCAGTGTGCGCCTGAAAGCTTGTGAAACTTCTCTATCAATTATGCAGTTGGTCCAATAAATTATATCATTAAAAAAACCTTGCGTCTCATACCTTTCCTGGATCACCTAGCTACAAGAGTACTCCAAGCTTGCTATAACTTCTATAGCATCTTTTTCATTTTGGTATCCAAATAATAAACTCAATGGGCGTGTCCATACATGCAAGCATGTGCGCTTGCAACAGCTCAAATAGAAACGGTGCAAATTTGAGCTGGGGCTTTTTGCTTCAGTGCACGTGCTCAGACATGCACTTTGGTGTGGAGCAAATTGTGCCACTTGGGGCAAATAACCCTGCCTGGCTCCTCCCAGATCTGCAGCCAGGGGAGCTAGAGCCCGGGACCAGCACCTGTGCTGTCCCCAGCAGTATAAAAAGCTGAACTGTCCTGGCCCCAGCAGTATAAAAAGCCGCCCTGGTAAGTAGCTCAGGGCTACTAGCTCTCAGGAGCTTCTGGGGCCTAGCCAGTTGGTATTTGGGGACACTACCCCTTGTGCCAGCTAGATTGCTGAAGCAGCCCTGAGAGTTCCCTGCACCCTCTACCTACTGTAGCAGTCTGGCAGTGGAGGTTGCTGCCTGGCTGTGACCTGCTGTGTACCTGCCAGACCTGGATGGGGACTGCACAGCCAGGAGAGGCATCTTCCCCTTTGGGCCAGCTGCCAGTGGACTGTGGTTGCAGTGTTGGCCTCTGTGTGGCACTACTGCCATGTGTGCCCACTGCCCAACCATCTGGACAGCTATCACCTGGAAGATGTTCCAGGTGTGGTGGCCTGCTTTGTACTGTCAAAGCATGTCCTCCTGGCCCCATCCAGGAGGTCAGCCACAGCTAGATGGGTCCAAGGTGCCAGCTCCGAGCAAGCAGGGTCCTGCCACTGGCCTCCCTAGCAGGAATTCCCTATTGGAAATAGGTGTTCCCTATTGGAAAACTGAAAAATCCCTGATAAAAAAAATCCCAAAGTCACTCTGTAAAATACCCCCAAATCCATGTTCCTCCATGAGTAAAACAAAAGACCACTATAAAGAGAGAGAGAGAGTGAGACAGAGACAGCGATCAGTTGGACAATGTTTTATTGATATATCTACAGTGCTAAAGCAAGTCTCTTATCATAATAATAAAGTAAACTCTAAATACACGTTTCCTGAATTCATGAATACATATTTTGCTGCCCTCCCATAGGGTGATGGCCCCCACACAAGGGGTTTGGCCCCCCCAACAGGGGATTCAGCCCCCACACAAGGGGTTCAGCCCCTACGCAAGAGCTATGCCCCACCCAACAGGAGGTTTGGCCCTCACACAAGGGGTATGGGCCCACCAACAGGGGCCAAATGGCCCCCGTAGGGGCTACCAGCCCCCTGCAAGGCCCACATGCCCCACCCCAGCCCCCTGATTGCTGCCCCACCTGGCCCCATTCCCCACCAGCTGCTGCAGCCCCCCAATGGCTGC
>NW_017728886.1:32195826-32201270 GCF_001723895.1 Crocodylus porosus
CCCTTACTCACCAGCAGTGTTGGCCTCTTGTTTCAGCACCGGAGCCCTGGTGCTGAAACATGTGGCCTGGCCAGCCACGTGTTTCAGCACCAGGGCAAGGGGCCAACCATAGAGATGCTGTGGCAGCCAGAGCATCTCTGTGGAGGACCCAGCCTCCGGTTGCCTACCCACTTTTTAAAATTTCAAATTTTTTTAGCCCCCTGGATATCCAGGGGTCTAATTTTCCCCTTGCTCTGCAAGGTTGCAGTGTGGGAAACATCTTTTCATCCCTGCACAGGCCTGTTTCCCCACCTCAAAGGGGTTTGAGGTTGGGTAAGACACACGTGGGTGCTTGTCTGGACACACCCAATGAGTTAAGAAAAGTTGTGCTTAGGCAGCACAATAGATCTCTATGTCATCCACGAATTGGTGTTCAGCTCTGTGGTCCTGAAAGACTATTAAAGAATTGCAAATACATGTGCAATCTATGAGTAATTTTAAGGTAAGCAAGCGAAATAATACAACAGTTAAATAAAATCTTGAAAAAGCTTTTAAATTTATATGAAAAAGGTAATACTAACAAAGCTGGAACTCACAAGTAAGGATTTATTAATACAATATTCCATAAAGCAGTATTAATTTGCACATTCTCTGATTTTTAAACCCTTAACTTCATAATCTTTAAAATGTTTTTTTAATGCAATTTTTAGGATACAAGATGTATATGTATATTATCTCATTTTTGGTTCTACTATCTCTGCTGGTATGGAACTGAGATGGAAGGGAATCTTGCTCCGAGTGTTTAGAAAGCAGGACTCATTAATCTAAGAGTTCTGCTGTGTCACACAAAAAGAAATGTGTGTGGGCTTGTATTACCAGTTTAGGAGCCAGGCGTTTAGCATGTTGCCTTTGTTTTAGATAATTACAATTTTAAACAATTTTTAGAATATACTTAAAGCACTTTGGACCCTCTTAACAGGGTCCCAGAGTTATTATGTCTAGAGTTACAACTCATTTTCAAATAGCAGCAATTTGAATGTCTGAATTTTAAAAGAGGATATGATAGGAAATATATTGAAACACACTGTAAATTCATTCATCATAAGAGAGAGATACTAGTAAGCTTCATATGAGTCCTGTGAGGTGTATTAGTAAATATATTATCCTCATTTTACTGCTGGTTAGTCAAGACGTGGAAAATTAAAGCTCGTATTTCAAACCTGGGTGTCTAACACTTGGCATGTAAATCAACATTTAGACGTCTAAGGTTATGACTTAATTATTGGAGCTGCAGTTCCCTCCAGTACATGTGTGTTATGAAAATCAGATGACTAAACTTTAGACTCCCAAGTTTAATAATTTGTCTTGAATGGATTACTTAAGGCTACTCAGCAAGCATTGGCAAATGGAAGAATAAAATTTAGGAGTTGCTCTGTGCTGCCTTCCAAGGAGATACTCCAGAAAATTGCTTTCAGATCCCAAATGACTGTGAATAAAACTTGGCATGCCTATGATAGATTGAAAAAGAGGTACATATTGTACAGGTACAGTACTTTGATCAAAGCAAGGTTTAGTGACATTTGAAATACTTTACTTCTAAAAACATGTGATCTGAGACTGCCACCATTTTGTTCAATTTACTGTACAAAGCAGAAATGAAATGGAAACAGAAGAGAAAATAGCTAGATATTGTTCATTCTTTCTCCAGCTACAAATGCCTTTTTTTCCAAAATATAACATGTTATGCCCGTTCCATCTTCTTTTAACAAGCATTTTTGTAACTTGTTAGAGAAAATGAAAACATGAACTTGGAAAATAGTTTGTGAAGAGTTCTTTCACTTCGAAAATATTCGTTTATAGTAACACAAGTATAAATTGTAATAACTCCAAATACAACATTGTAAAAAGTACAAAAATAAGCAAGAATGAGTGCCTCCCAGGACACTTCATGTCTTGATTAATGTGTTTGGCTGACAGGAGAGAGATGGCTTAATGTAATCTGGGCATTTCTAGAGAATTTATGCTGGACTATTCTGAATTTTCATTCAGGGCTAGCTCATTCCTGTAAGGCACAGTTCATAGTGAATAGGCCTACCATTTCTCCTAAATTTGTGATATAGTCTCTAATTTCAGGAGACTTAATAATTTTTCACCAGATCTGGGGGCACTTTTACATGTGCTCCTGGGGTGGGTGTGTGGGGGGGGGGCACTTTAATTAGGGCAGCTCTGGAGCTGCTCTAATTAAAACACTGCTGTGTGTGTTATACCAGCATCCTCATGCATAAAAATGGCAGTGGGGGCACTTGAACTAAAGCTTCTTTGACAAGCTTTAGTTTAAGTGACCCCAATGCCATTTTCAAGTCTGGGGATGCTGATACACGAGATGCAGGAGGCTGCTGGAGCATGGCAATTGCCATGCTCCAGCAGCCTCAGTTAACTGAGTCTGCTCCAATGCACTGGAATTCCAGCATGCTGGAGCAGCCTCTGTGCTTGTGTATAGGTGCCCTGGAACTACTAAAATACTGGTACATACATACAAGGGAAAATGAGACAGAGAGTCCTACAGAATGCCCTGCTGTAAATATTTGTGTACAATTCACAACTCTTACTGAAGAGGAAGACTTCATATCTTGGTTGTCCCTCATGTGCCACTGCAGTTTTTGTTCTGAGAGGCAAATATTATTCTTATGGGTAAGGTGGCACAAGGTCAGTTTTGGCAGAATTAACTCCAACTTTCTTAATATGACACAATCAAATATTAATCAGGTAGCTATTCAGAAAAAAATCTGCCAGATCTATGTGCATGGTTATCTTGGTAATAAGAACTTGCCCTCAGTCACTGCCACAGTGATCCTGAGTCCCAGGACTCTGCACCAGTTTAGCAAAAAAAATGTTATACCATTTCTGTTATACCACACAGGTAAAATGTTATACCACTTCTGCACAGAATATAACACCTTATTTTGTCTACTAGCTACAGTAACCCTGTTATCTGGCATTCTATTAGCCTGTATAATTTATTAACTGGAATTTCTGGCTGGCCGGCCAGACACAGGGTGATGGTGGGGGAGGAAAGCTTGCAGATCTGCTCAGGTCCCTTCTGACCCTACAAACTATGAAACTATGTGGAGCCCACTGCCACCACCCACCACCCTGCATGGCTGCCACTCCACATCCGGCTGAAATGTCCACCCTGCACTGTCACTGCTCTGTGTCTGGCTGCTGCCATCCCCACGACCCTTCCCCCTCCCCTCCCAGCATCCAGCCAAAAACTGCTGGCCTCAGGTAAACAGAATTTTTAGATACCCAGCACCCCCCATTCCCAAGTTGTGCCAGATAACAGGGCTTTTACTGTACTTCTTTAGCTCAAGTGACAGTGGTCCTTGCTGTAGATCCAATAGTTCCAAGGACAATCATTGCATAAGTGAAAATAGGATGTGAATTGTATAACTAATAACTGTATCATAATACAAGTGTCCAAATGGCCAAAATAAGATTAGTTGGCACTCTTAATTCTGATATCTCCTAAATTCAGCAAGCTCAATTTTAAACCTTAATATTAATTTAATGTGACACTGTTTTATGTAATAAATCTCTACTATATGTAGGTCAAGGGTACTCCCAAGCCTAGCAGCCCACAGGGCTATCATAGTTAAGGAATGATATCACAATATTGGTAGCTAACAGCATACAAGGGAATGATAGGCAGAGCCACCTGTTTTTGACTCCCAGTCCAAGGGATCAGGTAGGTACTCAGTCATAGCTGGGACAACTAGAGGTGCAGACAGAAGAACAGCTCCCCATTGTAAATCATGGCACTTTTCAGGAAGCGCCATGAGTTACAATAATCCCCCAAATTTGGGGGGGGGGGGGTCCAACTCCCCAAACACAGACTCATCACCATGTTTTGCAGTAACAAGCAGATTTGGCAAACTCAGAAGCAAGGCAAAGAACTCTAATCCAGTTGTCATAGAGATTGAATTACTTCAGGAAGACTCCAAGGTCAGGAGTGAGGCATGCTGGCAGGACAGCATAAGGGGAAGCTTGACATACTGTTCTATAGACTAACACTGCCATTCACCTGGTTTGTCAAGCTGATCCATAGTTTCCTTAAAATGGAAGTTAATGTGTAAAAGCAAATAATTTGTAAATATGAAAAATAGCTCACTAAATCTGGTAAAAACAACAATTTATATCAGTGACTTCCCCATCCCCATACTAGTAGTATGGCTAATTAGCTAACCTACACTGGGAAGGGGACACCGCAACATTTTGCATGAGGGGGGATTAGGACTGTGGAGAAGAGAGGCCATGTTCCCTGTGAGGGTTAATTTTGGGCAATTCTGCCTGCATCCCATGCAGTTCATGGGCAAGCACCAGCTGGGGCTGTCATAGAGAGGTGACACAGTCTCTGCCCTGCTCAGAGGGGGAGAGGAAAAAGATGCTCATGTGGGGAGCATGGGTGGGGGAAATGGAGCCCTCTGCCATGCAGGCCTGGCCTGGCTCTGCCCAAGATCCCAACAGGGATAGCTGGGGGGCAAGTGTGGCAAGGGGGAGCACTGTCCCTCCTTCCTCCCCACCCCCCAGCTACTGTTGGCAGTTAACAGCTGGTAGAGGGGCCAGGGCTGGTAAGAAGGGCAGTGAGTAGGCTTGTGGCTAGGGCTAGTGCAGGCAGACTCTGAACGCCCCCCCACCTCCTCCCATTTAAAGTGCCATGACTTAAAGTATCTCCCCAGTAGGCTGCCTGCACTTGTGTAAGTGCTGAAAGAATGTGACTCATTTGGGGCATTTAATATAAAGAATAAATAGTGGTTTGTTTATTTTGTAAGGTGTCTGTTATAGTTTTAAAATGATAACTGAATCGTTTTGCTTAAGAAGTCAATGAACTAGTATATTAAATACTTATTTTATAACACAACAGAAGATTTGGGGAGGGAAGGGAGAATACAGATCCACAGGAGATTGGGAAATGCTGATTACACAGCATGACGAACATGCAACATCAGTTGCTATGGCATGGGCAACAGCAATGCAAACTCAGATTTTGATTTCAGATTTAAAAGTAAGAGAGAGGTGGTAAGTAAGTAAGAGAGAATCTCCATCCTTTGACAACGGGGTTTTTAAGACATACCCCGCCCCCACTTGCTGCTAGACAAACCCTTGGCTGGGATGAGATACTTGGGTATTGTCCTACTTTGAGCAGGGGGTTGGATTAAATGACCTCCTGAGGTCCCTTCTAATCCTAATTTTCTATGATTCTGTGATAATGTAAATAATAAATAAGATTATTTAGCTAGTTGTATAAAATTATCCATTTCAGACAAATATAAATTTAATAGATTTCATAGACTTCATAGACATTAGGGCTGGCAGGGACCTCAGAAGATCATCGAGTCCAGCCCCCTGCCCAAAGGGCAGGAAGTCAGCTGGGGTCATAGGATCCCAGCAAGATAAGCATCCAATTT
>NW_017728886.1:32201370-32230307 GCF_001723895.1 Crocodylus porosus
CTCTTGAAGGTGTTCAATGTAGGTGCTTGAACCACCTCCGCTGGCAGGCTGTTCCAGGCCTTGGGGGCTCAGACTGTAAAGAAATTCTTCCTTATGTCCAGCCTGAAATGGTCTTGTAGTAGTTTATGACCGTTCGACCTCATCATCCCTTCGGGCACTCTGGTGACCAAACGTTCCCCCAGATACTGGTGGTCACCCCTGATAAACTTGTAGGTAACCATCAGATCACCCCTGAGCCAAATGTGTTGGTTGGTCTAGGACAGGGTTGTCAAATACACCATGGGTCCTGGGCTTGACCTGGCAATGGTAGTAGGGCCAAATGGCTGCACGTGCACAGCCTTCACTTGCCCCCTGCTTCTTATTGTCACTGGGGCCCCCCTAGCCCTGCTCCACAACTTCCAGTAGCCTGGCATTCCAGCTAAAATTGCACTGAGGGTGACATCTCACCCACTGGACATAGGTTTGACAATCCTGGTCTAGGACAACTCCAAAGAAATTATAGACGTATGCTGTTCCAAGGACTTGATTCTGCAGCTGCTTCATGCATGGGATCCCTTTTGTCTTCAGTGGCAGGCTCTTAGTGTGGGATATGGAAGGTTTCTGGACATTTCATTTAGCATATTTCAGTTTTTTAGTTTATGACATGTTTTCAATGTCTAAAATTTTTGACACAAAAACAAAAAGAGAGCAATAGAGAAGTTACAGTACTGAGAACTGTTAAAAATATGGTTCTTAAGTTTACTTACTGGGATACTGTACGATGCAAGTGAAGCTTATGAGAAATTATATCAGCCTTTTGAAAGAGAAAGTCTGCTTCACTAAATAATTGCTTGTTCTGAAAATATGGCAAATACTCTGTTTATCTATATTTAGAAGTGCCAAAAAATGAGTTAGTATTTGCAAAGAAAAATGTCCATTTCGCTATCTTTTCAAAAAGAAGCTACAAAGATGCAACCGAAGGCTATTTGTATAATGATTTGGATATTTGTATAATGATTTAAGGGGAAATAAAATGTATTCCACTTACAATACAACTGGGGTTGATTTTGAGCTTTAAAACATATAAAAGCAATTAACTGCAAGAAAAAGTTCTGTTTACCATCATATAAAACCAAGAAAAGTTGCACCAACTATTGCTATGTTTATTTTGGCAGATGTGTATTTGCATATGTCTGGACTTTCCAAGTCTATGCTTCTCATAAATCTAGCCTTGAAATAACCCATGCCTCTTTCATGTTCTGGTTTCTTGTTATGTTTGACTAGAGAACATGTTACTTTCCTTAACCAATTTGGAATGGACAGTCTAGTTATTTCTTTACCATATATACAGTGACCAAAGCAGAAAATGAGAGAAATATTATATAGACTCTGTTGTTCCCCAGTTGTATACATAATGTGCATTCTCTGCACTGAAGTGTAAAACTATGTTACTCAAGAACTCCTAGAGGAATTTTCGCTTATTTAGTCTGTGCAAGGGAAGGAGCTATTGCAAATCTTCTTGCTCCTCTTTTTTATACGTAGCAATGAGCTAAAAGCAATATCAGTTTATTTTATCCCCTTCAATGGTTATGATTTTAACATAAGCATGTTAAAGTGCACAAACATTTTACCCTCACTGTGTGCCACCTTGTAATCCCAGTGAAAATCTAAACTGCAAGAAGGGAATTCTCTGAAGTGCCTTCTAAGATCTGTACAGTAGGGTTCCTGTCCAAGGACCATATGTATCATCATCATAATCAATTAAAATTGTGGTGGTTTAAAAAAAATCTCAAACCAATAACTTTACTAATAAAATAAAATGATAAGTAATAAAGGTGAAAGTATATGTTAGTAACATCTAGCTATTGCCCAAAATCAGTTTCAATATCTTCCATATTGTAGCAGGGTTGGAGTGTTGTGGCTATGGTGGTCCAGGAGATCTATAAGAGATAAAGGGTTTTTGTGATATTTTTTACTGAAACAATTCACCATACCGCATAGGGTGGGTAAAATAACAAGTAGGGTGGGAGTGCTTGACTTTAGGAAGGCTAACTTCAGCCTGCTTAGAAGTCTAGTCACTGACGCACTTCAGGAGAAGAGTATTGGCAAGATGGGAGTCCAGGAAGGGTGGTTGTTTCTAAAGGAAGCAATCTTTTGGGCACAGAGGGAGATTTCCCAGAGGGAAAAGGGGGAAAGAAGCCAAAAAACTTCCTTGGCTAAACAAGGAAGTCCAGGGGAGCCTAAAGGCAAAAAAGAAGGCATATAGGCAGTGGAAGCAGGGAGAAACTACCGAGGAGGAGTATACCTACTTGGCCTGCAATTGCAGGGAGGCAGTTAGAAAGGCCAAAGCAACTACAGAGCTGAGGCGGCAACACAAATTAAAGACAACAAAAAAGTCTTTTTTTAGGTATGTAGGGAGTGAAAGGAAGGCACAGGGCAGCAAAGAACCCCTCCTGAACAAGGAGGAGCAATTAGTGACAGAGAGGGGGGACAAGGCTGAGCTATTCAATAAGTTTTTTTCCTCGGTGTTCCTGAACAAGGCTCAAGATAAGCCTCCTAACTGATTCTTAGATGGGCATCAGAGGGACACCAGCCCACCAACTGTTGACACTGACTTAGTGCAGAGTCACTTGGATGGACTGGACGTGTTCAAGTCAGTAGGCCCGGAAGAGCTGCATCCGAGGGTACTGAAGAAATTGGCTAGTGTCATAGCAGAAACACTGGCACAGCTGTTTGAGCATTGTGGCACTTGGGTCAGTTCCCGGAGGACTGGAAAAGAGCCAATGTGGTCCCTATTTTCAAGAAGGGGAGGAAGGAGGATCTGAGTAATTATAGGCCAGTCAGTCTCACCTCCATCCTTGGAAAGGTCTTTGAAAAGATTATGAAGGATCATATTTGTGGGAGTCCAAAAGGGAAAGTAATGCAGCAGGGAAACCAGCATGGATTTGCAGCAGGTAGATCATGCCTGACCAATCTGGTTTCATTTTATGACCATGTCACAAAATGCTTAGACACAGGAGTAGAGGTGGATGTCATTTTCTTGGACTTTAGCAAGGTTTTTGATATGGTATCTCATCCTTTTCTCATACATAAATTAAGAGGCTGTGACATAGATGTTTACATGGTCTGGTGGGTGGCAAATTGCCTTAGTAATTGCACCCAGAGAGTCATAGTAGATGGGTTGGTATTGACCTGGAAGGATGTGGGTAGTGGGGTCCCACAGGACTCGTTCCTTGGACCTGTGCTGTTCAATATCTTCATCAGTGACTTGGATGGGGGTGTGAAGTGTATTCTGTCCAAGTCTGCAGATGATACTAAATTGTGGGGTGAAGTGCACACTCTGGAGGGTAGGGAACGATTGCAGGCAGACCTGGAAAGGTTGGAAAAGTGGGCAGTACACAACAGGATGCAGTACAACAAGGACAAGTGCAGAGTGCTGCACCTAGGGCACAGAAATATCCAGCATACCTACTGGCTGGGAAGTGACCCTCTTAGCAGCACAGAAGCAGAAAGGTATCTCGGAGTCATAGTGGACTCCAAGATGAACATGAGTCATCAGTATAAAATCATCAGCAAAGCTAACCACACTTTATCATGCATCAGCAGATGCATGACAAATAGATCCAAGGAGGTAATACTTCTCTATGCTGCATTGGTCAGACCACAGTTGGAGTACTGTGTCCAGTTTTGGGCACTGTACTTCAAGAAGGATGTTGATAAACTTGAGAGGGTCCAGGGGAGGGCCACTTATATGGTTAGGGGCTTACAGGACAAGCCTTATGAAGAGAGACTGAGGGACCTGGACCTCTTCAGCCTCCACAAGAGAAGGCTGAGAAGTGATCTTGTGGCCGCCTACTAATTCATTAAGGGGATGCAGCAAGAACTTTGCTCTGTTCACCAGGGCACCTCTTGGGGTAGCAAGGAACAATGGTCACAAACTGACAGAGAGCAGATTTAGACTAGATACCAGGAAAAACTTCTTCACGGTAAGGGTGGCCAAAATTTGGAATGGGCTTCCAAGAGAGGTGGTGCTCTCCCCTACCTTGGAGGTCTTTAAGAGAAGGTTAGATGGGCATCTGGCTGGGGTCATCTGACCCCAGCACTCTTTGCTGTCTAGGCAGGGGGTTCGACTTGATGATCTGTTGAGGTCCCTTCAGACCCTAGCATCTATGAACTGCATATATTAAACCAGTAAACAAAGGATGACCCATAGCCATCCTAAACTGTCAAGACTTACATCAGTGAGACCAACAGACAGCTGACACAAACTACTATAAAGAACTTGTGGAGGATCCCACACTTATATTCATCTGTGAACTGAAAAACATTACCAAATACTTCCTACACTACCATCAGAAAAAGTTGTGCACGCTTATCCCCCATTCTGTCACCTCAGACACTTGTTATATACTCTCAGAAATACACAGACAAGGTTTCCCTGGCAGACCTGTTATATCTAATTGCAATACCATTACTGAAGAGCACCCAGGATTCATAGAAACTATTCTAAACCACAACACTCAAAGAGCAAGTTTCCTACAGGACACAACAGATTTTCTCAAAAAGATCTGGCCCATCAAAAATCTCTCTAAGAAAGCCATACACGCAAGTATGTATGTCACCAGCCTGTTCACCAACATCTCGCACCATGAAGGCACAACTTCCTGCCTGAAATATGTAAAAAAACAGCCCACACTCAGATTTACAATGACAGCACACTGCACAAATTATCCACTTCATTCTCACACACAACTTTACTTTCAAAAACCATTACTTCTCCAAAACATGGGCAAAGTTATGCATGCAAGATGGTCCTCCAATGTGCCAACCTCTTCATCAGCCAGCTGGAAGAAGAACTTTTAGAAAGCTTTGCCATCAAACCTGCATTACAGGCACCAAATAGATGATATTTTCATCCTCTGGACTGAACACTTGGAATTGCTTATTAACTTCCATGACAGATTAAACAACTAGCACTCTTTTACCAAATTATTTGGGCCAACATCAACCTCCTAGAGCCCCTAATCCACATCTGGGATGGCATGCAATAAACCACTATATACAGAAAACCCACAGACTACCATACTTTCGTCCATAAAATGAGCAGTTGTCTCTGACACATTGAGAAAATTGCAATACGTAGCCAGGCCATCAGATACCACTGCATCTTCTCTGAGGAGAATACTCATGACACCCACCTTACTAACTTGAAAGCTGCCTTTATTCAGCAAGAATGTTCCAGCAGAGAAATAGACTGTATCTTTGAATGAGTCACTAAGATACCTCACAATAACCTATTATAATAAAAAAGACACCCCTCCCGCCACTGACTGTACTGCTCTGATTGTTACTTACCTTCCCACCCCAGAACCTAAAAGAGGAATTACAACTTATAATTTCAAAAAGGTCAGACCATGAGAGAAATATTACCAAGCCCCCTACTTTTGGCCTTCAAATAATCTACAAACCGTGTCCAGCTCATCAACAAAAGCCAACTCCCCACAGCTCAGCTAACACCTAATGGGACACAACCCTGCCTTAATAATAAATGCAAACTGTCAACACATTTCCACTGCTATCACAGTCAACACCCCCCAATGAAACTATCAGAATTCATAGATCCTACATATGTATATCATGTAATTTATAATGTATTATACAATGTAATATATCTTGGCTAATATACCAAATGCCCTCATGGGAAGTATGTGGCTGAAACTAAACAGAAATTATGCACCTCATAAAAAATTTAAAGGACAGAGACACACAAACACCAGCAAGGGTATATTTTTCAAGGAACAACTACTCCCTTTCTGATGTCACAGGGAATCAAAAAAACACCTACAGAAGACAGGCCTGGAAGTAGAAATTTTATAACCTCACTGGACACTAAAAAATCTGGACTTAATATCGCCCAGATCTGGCCACTTACAAACTGGCATAACACCTGGCTTGCCTATCTTAGCAATGTACCTGGACCTGGCACACTTATTTTTACAACAAACAAGTAGACCACCTGTGAGTTCATCACCCATCAAGCATCAGCTTGATGCCAAGATTCTTTTTGGGTAGACTTACCCTCTTCCTGAGCCGGAACCTCTGGAACAGTGTGGCGTATTACAACCTAACAAATACTTCTACTAATCTCCCTACACCCCCCAGATAATAACAACCTTCTTTCTGAATTCTCTTGCTCCTCTGCTAACTATACTACCTATTCTACTATGTTTCTTTTGTCTTATAGCTGCTCCCAGTAGCATTTCTTCACTTCTATTTTACTTCCTGCTTTCATTCCTTCAAACAGACTGTTTGCATTTATATAGACTTCAGCACAAACTTTATTTTATTCTATGTTACAAGTTTAGCCTGTGTCTGCTTATTTCTCAGACTTGAGAAAAGCCATTTTATGCTTGAAAACTTGTACAACATCTGGACCAACTATATAGTAAAAGCCTTCAAAAAATCCTTGCCAAAAGTAATTTCACATTGTTTTTACAGAACCATTTAATCCTTTTTTCTATTTAACATTGTAAAAGTAAGTAATAGAAAATTTAAAAATGGACAGTGACACTGGTCACTTTTCTGCTAGCAAATCTTCCTTTGTTGTTTATTATATCTGATTTTTAAGAGGTACGGATGTTCCAGAAAGAAAATATAACTTGAGATTCAAAATATGACCAAAAGCAATGATCACATCAGTTGTTTCATGAATCCTTTTTATTGCTCATCATAATTTCTAACTCCTTCTGTAGTTTTGGCAACAACAAAGATTTTCTTCTGCAAGCCGGACCCATGACACCATTGAGTTTCTAGTGGGTGTGACATGAGGCACTTACTGCACAGTCAGTAGCTTAATAACATTTTGCAGTAGTGTGCTGGGCAAAAACTGTAGTAATACACTATTGTGCAGTAGTATTAGGCTACTGCACAATAAGGATCACTGAAAACCCATGTGCCAGCACTACTGCACAGTAGCTTGAGTTACTGCACATTGATTTAGTACTTGATTAACCAAGTACTAAACTTAATATGTAGTAACTACAGTGCATTAATGAACATGTAGACATGCCCAATGGTTCTTACAGTATCTTTCTTAAAAAGATCAACAGAGTCAAATGCATCGTGTGTGGCTTTTTATGTTGGATTTGTCCCATTGTCTTTGTCACAGTAGGTGCGTCTACCTGAGACATTTACTGTGCAGTAGACTAATTAACTGCACAGTAAGCATCTCAGCATCTACACATGTGCCCCTATTAAACTAATATACTCCACAGCAGGGTAGTACTTGTAAATACAAATACTATCCTGCTGCAGAGTAAAAAACCCCACAGCAGGGATGTGTAGATGGTGCTGCAGCTGGCTGGGATATGAGGGTGCTTCGGTGCAGAGGCTGCCTGCTGGCTAGCCCCATACTGAAGCACTCTCATACCCCAGCCAGCTACTTCACAGCACATGAAGCCAGGGGGAACAGCCCCCAGGTTGATAGGCTGTCCCCTTGGCCCCCTGCCAGCCAGGGCTGCTTCAACCTAGCTCAGCATGCTGTGGTCCTGGGTGCGTGTTCAACCAGCAATAAACTTTGGAGTTAATTGCTCTGGAGTTTATTGCTCCTGGGTATATGTTCAAATGGTGTGCCCAGGAGCAATAAACTCAGGAGCAATAAACTCACATTAATTGCACATGTAGACACGCCCACTGTGGACTAGCAGGTTATCAACCTTGTTAATACAAGCCTCAAATATAAAAACTATCTGGCTTGCTACTTCCTTCTAATTTTGTGACAAACTCTGTGAATGTACTTCAATACATTCCCTGAAGATTTCAAACTAATAGACTTCAGCTATGAATGTGGCAGCATTATACTATATGAGAATTCTGATACTACAACCAAGTCAGCCCTGAGTAAATCTGGTAATGTATATTTCTCTTTCTCTCCTTTAAATTCAATCTATAACTGGATTTCTCATCTTCTTCACAAGAAGGTGTCCCCCCAAAATTATATTCTTTGCTATTACTTCCGATATTGGTTTGATTCCACACACACCTTCTTTTTCATTTGCCATGTGTTGTTTTTTTGCCTCGATTTTAACATTTGTACAGTCATGGTTGCATATGCTGCATTTTTTCTTGTGATTGTATTTTTGCTTTCACAGTTTAGGCTTATTCTCTTTCTGGCATTAGCACTCATGGCTTCCTGTCCTCAGAGTTATCTTATTTAAGCCTTAGCAGAGTCAGCAAATGTGCACAATTTAATAAATGGAAGCTCATTGTGTATGTGCCTAAGGAGGGAAATTTTGCCTTTTGAACAATTTCTATGGTGCTATTTAAAGTAAATTCCTTCTTTCAATTTGTAATCTCTCAGATTCCTATTTTAACACAAGCTTCTCTGCTGTAAAGGAGAGAGGGAGAGGGAGCATTAAGAAACAAAGAGAAGAAGGGACAAAAGAGGAATAAAACAGTAGGGAAAAATATTGTTCCAAAAGGCAAAAAAAACTGAAATGTGGTAGGCATTTGGGTTTTGGTTAAACAGTGAAAAGGAAATATGCCCTGAATTGAATCACTACGGTTACTTCCTGTACCACCTAGGTATTCCTTGGTTTTCTCATGCAAGTTCTGACCTAGCTTGACTGCTTTATTTATGAGACTTGATAGGCTGATACCAAAACCAAATACAAAGGATGAAGCATGACTGCTACCAGAGAGCAGCCATCTTGTTCTTCCTCTTGGCAGTCCTTAACTATCCTTTCCAGCCACTGTCTTAAAGGTATAGTGGTTTATACTAGAACCATCAGCAAACCTTTTCTGAAGTTCTGGAAGACTGTACACATTTTTAAAGCTACAAGCAATTATTATGAAGCAGAAAAGGGACCTAGTTAGAATAATGTCTTTTATGAAGCTGAGACAGAACTGTTCCATTGGAGAAATGGTTCCTTGCCCTCTGGTGGTGAATCAATTCTGAAAGATATTGCAAAGCATTGATAGGAAAATTTTACTGAAATTTAAAAGACATGCTAAATCCTTCATCTGACTATGAAGAAGTGTAAACCACTAAGTTGTGTTAAAACTAATGAGGAAAATTCAATAGTGAACAGTCAGGTTGGAAACAGAAGTCTTTGACAGATAATACCGAATACAACAGAAAGAATCAGTGTTAGTACTATAAATCAATAGAATTCTGAGAACCAAAAAGCTGCAAAATAAGTTAAATAGTTGTTGTTTTTACCATGTGATTTATCCAAAACGTAGAGTGTGGTGCTAATACAACCAAGGTTGCAGGTTCAATCCCTGGTTGGACTAAATAATCTCTTGAGGTCCCTTCCAGCCTTATGATAATTTACATCAACTTTGATTGTCTTTGATTTCCAATGCTTTCAAGCAATGATGGACTGAGGGAATTATCTTCTTTAGAACGGGCCTTCTCCTGAAAACAACAAATGCTGTCTGTACTGTGGCAGACACAAGTACCATTCATTGCATGGAAATAGTGAAACAGCAATAGATTTTTTTCCCCCCTAAAAGCTGCCTTGAGTGTGTCAGAATAAGTTGTACTGGATGGTCCAATGCAGAAGCACTGTACTGGGATATCAGTCTTGGGACAAAGTAGTAAGATTGACTTAGAAAATAATCCATTAACTTAGTTGAAGGGAAATTTTTATTTAAAAAATATAAGAGTACTAAAATAACTAGTTCTTTAAACCCTTGTTTCCCATTAACATTACCGTAAGATAGTTTAGTCACCCAGTACATTTTGTCTGACATGATAAATATATATGTCAAAATATCATGGTAATGCATCCAGGCCACAACACTATGCATCACTATGGATCATATTGAAAAGTCCTAATAAAAGAATTATCAAACTTCCCAGAGTTACTGGTTTAAGTGGTAGTCAGCTTAGGACAGAATTCTTCCTAGCTGATACTCATGAGCAAAGTTTGACCAGTCTGCTACATAGTCCCACTGTTGCATTTGGGTGAGGAAGTAGGAATGGACTCTAACCTGCCATACCCATACATGGATGAAGTGATTATCACCCTGCATGATCTGCAGGTGTGAGTCCACACCCTTCAGGCATATGTCTGGACAAGCCCTTACCATAGAGCCAAATTGGGAGCCTAAGATCCTTGTCCTCAACCATTTCAGTAATGGCCACTGACAGTTTTGGGGGTTGTGAATCAGTATTGGCTGATGTTCCAACTGAAACCACAAGTGTACGCTACTGACCAAGACAAGATGAGTCTTATTATCAGCCTGCTTGTGGGATAACTAGAACTAGACTCATCAAGAACAGACTTCATATCAGAAATGCTAATTGTGAGCACACTGTTGAAGTGGTGCTGCAGGCCCTCAGGCAGAGACTGTAGTCTATTGTCAGTTATGCTGCAGATTTTCTTGTGTCTGACAAAATATGGAACAAAGCAGCCCAATGTTTTGTTTCCATCAGGTAGAAGATGAGATACAGGTGATCTGATTTCTTCTTCCTCACACCCATTCAGTGCATTCATTGAGCTCTGCATCAGGATTGATGGTGCTGGGAATGTTTTGAGAAAGGAAGAGGTCACCCCACGTGCTGCCCCCCTTAGAGGTCTTCACATAACAGATCCTGAAATTGCCATAAGTAGATATAGCCCAGACTACCTCTGCTGAAGAAAAGAGCTGATGCTGAAGGAACAGTCTTTGTCTGTATTGTAGAAACTTGGGACTTGTTGCTTCTTCCTGTCCTTTGAAGACCTGTCTCTAACCTTGGCTAGGAATCCAATGAGTTGCTTTCAGCAGACAGACCTATTAAAACAAATCCATTGCTATCCTGTCATGCACATCCATCAAGACAATCCCTAGCTCTGAAAGTTCTACCCAGGCCCACTCAAAAGTTCCTATATGTTATCAGCGACTTGGAGGTGGGGGTGGAAAGCACGCTGTCCAAATTCACTGATGACACAAAGATGTGGGGAGAAGTGGGCACACTGGAGGAGAGGGACAGAATCCAACTAGATCTAGACAGGTTACAGAGGTGGGTGGATGAGAACAGAATGGAATTCAATGCAGACAAGTGCAAGGTGCTGCATCTAGGGAGAAGGAACTTGCAACACACCTCTAGGCTGGGGAACACCCTTCTCAGCAACACAGTGGCTGAAAGGGATCTTGGAGTTATTGTTGACTCCAGAATGGAGATGAGCCACCAATGCAAGGAAATGGTCAGTAAGGCTAGCCACACCTTATCATGCATCTACAGATGCATCACAAGCAGGTCCAGGGAGGTGATCCTTCCCCTATATGCAGCATTGGTCAGGTCACAGTTGGAGTACTGCATCCAGTTCTGGGCACAGCACTTCAAGAGGGATGTGGCTAACCTTGAGAGGGTCCAAAGGAGGGCCACTCACAAGGTCATGGGGCAGCAGGCCATGCCCTACAAAGATAGACTAAAGGGCCTGAATCTATTCAGCCTCCACAAAAGAAGACCGAGAGGAGATCTGGTGGCCATCTGTAAACTCACCAGGAGGGACCAGCGGAAAATAGGTGAGGCTCTGTGCCCCCGGGCACCACCTAGGATAACAAGGAATAATGGCCACAAGTTGATTGAGAGTAGGTTCAGGCTGGACATCGGGAGAGTGGCATGGTTAGGGCTGCCAGGCTCTGGAATGGGCTCCCAAGGAAGGTGGTGCTCTCCCCTACCTTGGGGGTCTTCAAGAGGAGGTTGGATAGATATCTGGCTGGGATATTATGATCTCAGCACTTGT
The DNA here is from genome assembly GCF_001723895.1 of Crocodylus porosus. Taxonomy (NCBI): domain Eukaryota; kingdom Metazoa; phylum Chordata; order Crocodylia; family Crocodylidae; genus Crocodylus; species Crocodylus porosus. Next base: position 32,213,085 of record NW_017728886.1, read on the forward strand.
TCCTGCCCAGGGCAGGGGGTCGGACTTGATGATCTATTCAGGTCCCTTCCAACCCTAGAAACTATGAAACTAATCTGAGTCCTGAACTTCCCATTTATCCTGGAATATTCAGGCTCTTGCTGCCCAATTCTGACATTTAGCAGAAGGGCTAGAAAGTCCTCAATGAAACCTGCCCTCTGGAGGAATTGCTACCTGATCCCCATTCAAGGAGAGACAAGTAGAAGAGAGCCTTCCAAACCAGGTAGGGACACTTTAAGTATCTAGTGATGCTGTCCACCCTAGGCACCTTCCAGAACTTCTAAAACCTCAGGACTATCCAACTAGTGGCCCCATGGGCCACATACTTCCTGCAGGGAGTTAGTTTGTGGCCCCTCTGTTCCCTCTGGCTGCCACTCCCTCTGATTGCTGCTGCAGCTGAAGTCTCCAGGCTCCCTCTTCCTTCTCTGACTTCCTTTTCCTGCCCCAGTCTAAGTGGGTAGGACAGGGCAGGGCAGCATGGCTCAGCCTGTGGCACAGTGCAGCAGGGAACCTGCAGCCAGGGAAGTGAATGGGAGGAACAGTTTCTGACTGGGTATGTGGTGCAGTGCTGAGGGGGGCCTCCCAAATGCATGTAGAGTGCAGTAGTTGGGTGGGAACTACCCACTGCCATGGTGCAAGGCGAGGCAGGGGGAGGGGCAGTGGTTGCTGCAGTGTGCAGCCCCTGTTGTTGCAGTCCTCATGGTGTGTGGCTCCTGGCCACAAAGCAGCGGGATAGACATGGTCTAAATAAAAAAAATAAATTATTTAGCTTACATCTCTTTCAAAAAATAATTTCATGACATAAGACATGTTTAATTAGTCTTAGAATAATGGCAACACCACAAAACCTATGTAAAACTTAACAAATGAAAAATATGAAGAAGTTTTGATAGAATTCTTGGGATATCCACAGACAGACTGACAATGGATCTTTAGATCTCCATTTGCCTGGACTGAGAGGCCCCGAAGGATGTCAAAAGAATATAGTACTTTTGAGGATTTACAAAGATAAGTAAAAGCACAAAGGTAGCAGGGTTGTTCTTGTGCATGGTAGCCCTTTTGATGTTCTGCCTTAAGAAGGGCACCTATTTAATGGAAGCCTAATCTACTTTGACATTACTGAAACAAGAATTCACTTTAGCAATGCACCCAGTACACCCAAATGTGAGCTATATGAACCTGATAAATCTCTATGTGTGAATCTAAAGTTACTTCCTCTTGAATCTGCTAATGCCAATGCTTGTATAGTTTTACTTTAATTTTACAATATATTCTGTATCTGCCAGTCTGGCAACACTTTTTCCCACACTTGAAGGATCATTTATTTAAGAATATCTTGAACAAACATAATATCCAATTCCAAACTGTTTATAGCAGTGATCCTCAACCAGGCAGACGCCACATGACAGATGCCCAAAAACCACATTCAATTCCAATATCCTGGACAAGAAGTTGTTAGCAATTAAGGCACCCTTTACAGAATGGAAAGATTTTTTGGAGAGAATCTGAATTCTGTTTTGGGTTTTCACTGGAATGTCTCCAGTCTTCCAGAAATCTGAACTCAGGGGCGACACGTAGTGGGGGCATGTGAGTACACATGCACCCCATGAGCGTGGCAGTGCAGACACTGTAAGCGGCACCTGTGGGTGGTTGCCACTTGCCACCCCACCCCACTTGTGACACCACCAGTGGTGTTTGTGGGTGGTCAGTGATCCCCATTGGCCGCTGCCGATGGCACCTGTGGGTGGTCACTGACCCCTGGCTGGCACTCGCCACCATGCCCCCGCCGACAGTGCCAGCGGCATCTGCGGGAGCTCTGTGCTCACTGCTGCCACGCTTCTGCCATGCCTCCCCCAGCTGCCTGGGGTATGGATCATTTGTGTCTGAGCTTCTGTCATGTTTGTCTCTCTTCTTCACCCACATTCAGCTTTATTCTAGTCTACTGTTCCTGCATCAGGGATAGCAAAATGGACATTCTCCCCAACAAATACAAGTACTGACAGCCATACCTAATGAGGAAATCTGCAACTCCATAATTTATTAACTTCCCCAAAACAAGTGCAAAATAGCAGAGCCATTCACTGCTTTCTTTGAGATGATGGAGCTTGTTATAAGTGAGTCTATTTCTAAGCATCCTAGAAGATGACAAGGTGATTGTGAACTGATAACATGGATTTGTCAAGAGCAAGTCATGCCTGATCAACTTGATAGACTTTGTTAGAGTTGGGGGAGCATTGGATGTAGGCTTGAAGGCTCAGATCAAGTGTAGTACCTCAACTTTAGCAGGGTTAATTAGAAGGAGGTGTACCTCAGGAGTCTGCCCTAGGTCTGGTACCATTTAATATCCTTATTAATGATTTGGAGGATGGGACTGAGCACACAGTTAGCAAATTTGCAGATGGCACCAAACAGGGTGGAGTTGCAGACAATTTAGAGGATAGGATTAAGATTAAGAATGATCCTGATAAACTGGAAAAAATGGTTCAAAATTAATACAATAAAATTTATGAAGGAAAAGTGAAAGATCTGCATTTTGGATGGAAAAATCATATGCACAAATACAAACTGGGGAATGACTGGCTAGGCTCCAGTGTTGCAGAAAAGAAGCTGAGGGTTATAGTAGACCACAAGCTGAATGAGTGTCAACAGTACGATACTGTTGCAAACAAAAAGGCCAAAAGCATACTGGGTTGTATCAAAAAGAGTGTCACTTGCAAGCCAAGTGATTCTTCCACTCTATTCAGCACTGGTGATGTCTCACTTGGAGTACTGTGTCTAGTCTTGGGTATCACAATTCACAAAAGATGTGAACAAATTAGAAAGATTCCAGTGGAGAGCAAAAATGATTAGAGATCTAGGAACTGGGATTAGTGTGAAGAAGAGAAGATTGAGGGGGAGATTAGTAACAATTCAAATACCTAAAATATGGTTATAAAGAAGATGATAAATTATTTTCTGGGGATGCAGTGGCCAGGACAAGAAATAATGATCTTAAATTGCAACAGGGGAAATTTAGGTTGTTTATTAGGAAGAATTTTCTAATTATGAGGATGATTAAGCATTGGAACAGACTATCCAGAGAGGCTGTGGAATTGCTATCCTTATAATTTTTAAAGAGACTATACAAAGTTTTCTAGAATGGCTTAGACAAGGATGACCTTGCCTCAAGCCAGGGAGTTGAACTAGATGATTGTTCAGCTGTTTTCCAGTTTTTTTGATGACCTGGATCTGTTTCAGTCCTTACTGCTCCATGATTAACTTGCCAAACAGATCCAGCAAGAACTAGATGTTAGATGTCATTGCAGTTTTATCCATCAAAAATAGGACAGTGTACTGCTCCAGGAGGAGTGTATCTGTGGACCCAAAAAAGTTATTCTTGGAGCTCTTTAAACTGTGTGCAACTCTTCTCCTCATAGGCATCTTGGTATGGTTAATAGCATGGAACTTCTGTGGCAAATGAAATTTCAAGATAAAAGTCTACGTAGAATTTTGTGACATTTGTGCCCAAGCCCATGTAAACAAATAGAGGAGTATTTGGCTTCATGTATCCATTGTGTACTCTCACTTAGCCCCAAGGAACAATCTTCCTAGACTTACGCAGAGGGCCTGGGTGCATTGTTATACTAATAGTGCTTTATTTCATGAGTAAGAGGACACATTTTTTCTCTACCACCAGATCCCAAATACTCAAGAGACAGCCCAGACCTTCTTAAGAATGTGTTATGTTTTCATAGCCTGCCTATAGATGTTCTCTCTCACCAGGACCAGCATTTCTTTTCTTTTTTCTTGTCCTGGAAGAAATTCTTTAGGCTCCTAGAATTTTGACTCTTCATCTGCCAAACTCAGACATGTAGATGAACTGAATGAATCAACTGGTCTCTTGTGCAATCTCAGATGCTTCTTAATTTTCACTAAGATGATTTTGCATCCCTGTATATTGGCTAAATTTGCATATAACAATTCTATGCACTCTTCTATACAACAGACACTCTTCTGCTCTGATTTTACTTTCTACCTACTGTCTCACCCTGAATTTCCAAAAATCTTTCCAACCTGTTTGCTACTGAGCTGGTATAATACTTTTACAAGGTTCAGGAGGAGCTGATGGGACACATTAATACAGCTGAGAGGGACTACCAGAAATACATGAACAAATGGTGACAGAAAGCCCCCACCTTCATGGTGGACAATTAAGCCTGCTTGGTCCTCCACCAAGCTAGATGTTGGTTTGTTTTCAATCATGGGACAAATAAATCCTTTAATTTATATACTCTAGCTTTTCCCCACCATGTGAGCACAGCCTCTTTGCTTTACATTTTAAAGCTATATACTGATTAACCCACTTCTGGTGTATTTCGTTTCTGTTTGGCTTCTGCTGTCTGTCAGACCAAGACAGAGGCTCTGGCCAGGAGGGTCCTGAGTGAGCGTGGGGCTGTTTTCCTGTTACTCCCCTGCTTGCATCTCCAGGGAGAGTTTCACTGGTCAGCATCCCCAGGCTCCTTGGACTCATTTGTGGCTGGGGTACTCTGCTCAGTGTCCCTCCATTGAATTTCTTGTTATTAACCTGATTGTCACTCCCATGCATTTTTTTTCTTTTTTTTGTCCCATGTAATCAGTCACTGTTCTCTCAGAGATCTCCCTAATTGACTGGGGCTTATAGTTTTCTTGGTGTGCTTAGGTCCACAATTCCCTTGGCACAACAAACAGGCCTGCCTGGCTTCTGATCCTTGGCTGGTTTCTTTATTCCAGATCTTGGCCTAGACTGTTGATGCCCTTACAGATATAAAATTCATATTGTTTAGGTAGGGCTGATATTCCCAGGATTAATCCACTTTTGTTACCTCAAATCTTATGTGCCTAGCTTGTGATGCTCATGGGGTGTCAAATAACTTTCAGAACTGAAAGATATTGATGCTCTGGCTACTTGTCCAGGACACGGAGAATGGGCAGCAATTACTCTCGTTTTAGCAACAGCTATGCAAACCAGGAGAAAAGAGGAAGGTAAAAAGACAGACGTGAAACTGGGAAGAAAAAGGCCCTAAGTTGCCCAAGCCAAAAGTAAAATTTCTTTTTTCTAAATAATACAGTTTTATATCTTGTATGTGATGGTGCCAGATGTGTTGCTTCTTCATCCATTGCTTTTGTTACTCTTCCCATCCTAACATTTTGTGTGCAGGCATACTTGGCCTAAGCTATAGTCTGGTCCACACCTAGAAATACAGAAAGTTTAAGTTCAATTGGTGCAAACATCTCTAAGGCTATTAGACTAGGTTGAAAACACTGTATATTGATTTAACTTGCCCTTAATTAGAATGGTTTAAATCATCTTTAGTTAAACTGATACATCTCTGCATTTTAAATCAAGGTTTGCTTCCCAAAATATTTAAAAATATATCAGCTCAGAACTGCTCCCATCTTGCAATCTTTCTCACCATAGAAATGCTTCTCCTTCTTCCTTAACTCCTCCCCAAACTCCTTGCCAGCTTTGTGTCAGTCTGAAATTGCTAGAATTCCTCCCTCATCTCTGTGTTGTTCATTGCTTCTTGAACTTGGCCTAGTTTACTTTTAGCTCCACTTATAGGTCCTACAAGGGGAAAAAAAGAAAAAGAATCAATGAAAAAAAGATTGGAGGAGGGATTATGGGGAGGAAGAAAGATCAAGAAGATAGGGAAGAGACACATGTCAGAGTGGACAAGAGTGGGAGAAAAAATAGTGTGGCTACTTAGATGGGGAAGAGGTGTGAAAGTTTGGAATTTAACTAATTTCTGAAATAAAAGAAAATAATTAGATGATAACATTTTGTTGATTTATCCTTCTTTTACAAAAAGGTAACCTTTAAAATGACAGTTGACATTCCATTGTGTTTGAGGCACTGGCTTTCAAACTTTTTGAGTTGTGTACCATTTTTCTAAACTTGTTTATATTACTGTGTATCCCTATGATTCTGCATTGTGGATAATAAACAATGTCACTATAACCAAATTGTAATCTGTAATCCAGCAACCTAAAAGATTATAAAGTTGTCCTTCGCATTTGCTTTTTCTTTCTTTTCCTTCATTTATATCCCCTTTTTCTGTTTTCTCATTCTTTCTTCCTGAGAACCCAGACACCCCAGTTTGAGAAAGACTGATTTAAAACAAATTGAAGTTGACTGTTGTTATTGCTGCACAAAACCTTGAAGAATAATTGTATATATGAATTACAGAGAAATAGGACAAGACCAAAGATGACCAAGGAAGTTGAAAGAGTTGAGATTGGTCACTTCTTTGAAAGGAGAAAAATCATGACCCCTAATAGATTTTTGCCACAAGCTTACCTCTCTCTCTTGAGATACAGCCTAACAAGATAGGAGCAGACTGCTCCCACATGAAATGGTAGGCTCACTCATGAACGTCACAACCCCCCGGAAGCTGGGGGGGGCATGGCAAGCTTCAATAGGTGGTGGCAGCAACCGGTGAGCTCCTGCAGGTAGCTGCAGTGCTGTCGGTGGTGGAGGGTGGGGTGGTGACCACCCGCAGATACTGCCAGCAGCATCAAGAGCAGCCAGCAGCAATTGGGGACCACGCACAGATACTGCTGGCAGTGTTGGTGGCGAGGTGGGGAGGCAGCAAAAACCATCCGCAGGCGTCACCGGCAGTGTCAACAGCACCTTTTTGCAGGGGGTGAACCACCAAGCTTAGGGGCTGCACATGCACCTGCAAACACCCCCTATGAATTAGCAATGGGCTCACTTATTAACTTAATCAGTTCCTTTACTGAAAGCAATAGGATGTCGCAAATAGTTCCATTTGCATAATTTGGATGTCTGCCTGCCTTAGTTGTGGGAATCTCAAGTGGCTTATCCTGTATTAAAATGAGATGCCGCTTATAGGAGACTACTCAGATATTCAAAATATGATTACGTGGGCTCTACTGGGTTCATCAGGACTGTGTGTCTTTTAGTGGAGTTATACATGTATAACAGGCAGACTTGATTTCAGCTTATGGCATAGAGCAGGAGTGGCCAGTCTTGTTGCAGGGCACTAAGATGTGTCTGCTCCTTTAAGGGCATAAGCAGCCTACCCAGGGAGCCCTGCAAGCTAGGCACAGCCCCACAGCTACAGGTTGCCTGAACAATGGGCTAATGAAGAAATTAGCCAGCACCTGCAGGCGGTCAGCTGACTGGAAGGAGGCAGAGCCCTGGACACACATAAGCCCGAGGCTGTGGCTGGCAGGGCATAGTTCTCTGGCAACTGCCAGGGGATGGAGCTCTTGTGTGAAAGAGCTACCAGAGAGATTTGGTTGCTTGATTTGCTGCCTGCAAGACTAATAAGGCTCCAGGAGCAAATAAGGCACCTAGGATTTGGAAGCACACTATACTAGGGGAGAAATTTGCCTTAATGGGGCAGAGCGAGTCTTCCATCATTATTGTTATGTTATAGCCCAGTGGCTTATGTTTGTGCTGTCTGGACTGGTGGTTTGGGATGAGGCTCTAAGGCAGGGATGGGCAAAATACAGCCTGCGGGCCAGATCCAGCCTGCAAGGCCATTCTATCCAGCCTGCTGGGCCCCTAAAATTTTTTTGAAAATTAAAATTTATCTGTCCTTGGTTCCTGTAAAAAATGACAGGAAACAGGGGCAGTAGGACTCAGGGTAACCCTCGGCAGGGTCCTGCAACAGTAGGGCCCGCCTGACCCCACCCCCCCAGCCAGGAGCCCCAGCAGGGGCTTCTGTCCAGGGACCACATGTCTGCCCTGGTGCGGGAAGCTCAGATAAGGGAGTGGGGAAGGGCAGGGAAAGAGCTGGTGCAGAGCATGGGGAAAAGCAGCCCCTTGCCTACCCTGTGGCCTGTGCTCCCTGCTGCAGCCACTCACAGCCTGTGCGGGGCTGTCCTGAGCAGGCAGAGACAGCCCCACCTGGGCTGTGAGTGGCTGCAGTGTGGAGCGTGGGCCACAGGGTGGGGGAGGGGCCACTTTTCCCTGTACTCAGCACCAGCTTGTAACTTGCCCCCATGCCAGCTCTGGGCAGCCTGCCCCCCTGCTTGCCGTGCTGGGCAGCATTTGCTGTTGCTGCCTGCCCAGAGCTCGCGCTGCGGTAGGCTACAGTGAGGCTGCCACCGCTGCCTCTAGGCTGGCCAGCTGGGGGGGCCGGCTCGGGGCGGGTTACAAGCTGGTGCTGAGTGTGGGGGAGAAGCAGCCTCTCCCCCAACCTGTGGCTGGTGCCCTGCACTGCAGCTGCTCACAGCCCAGATGGGGCTGCCTGTGCCTGCTCAGGACAGCCCCACACAGGATGCTTTTCCCCACACTCTGTACGAGCTTGTGAGCAGGGGGTCGGGGCTGTGTGCTACCCCCCCACCCATACCATGGGGTTAGGGGGGCACTAGGAGCGAGTTGGCGCGGAAGCACAGGGCCTGCCCTGGTGTCCCAGGGCCAGCGCCAGCAGGGCCCAGAGCAGGGTTGCAGCGGTACAGGGTCCTGGCTGGCAGGGGCTCCATGGAGCCGGGCCAGCTCCCCGCTCTCCCTGCTGGTGCAGCCCAGCCCAGCTTCACAGACTCCTGCCAGCCTGTGCCCTGCTCTGGGCTCCACCGGTGCTGGCCCTGGGACATTGGTCCCAAAATATTGGGACGTTGGTCCCAAGATGGTGACCAAGGGGCGAGGCACCTGTCAAGGGGCGGGGATACCCATGCAGCCCTCGCCAGCTTTCCAAAACAGGGTAAGTGGCCCTCCGCCCGAAATAATTGCTCAAAATAATAACTCCCTTGCTGTAAGGGGAGGCCTCAGTGCCCAGAGGGGGCATGCATTTGCCTAGAACCCTGCCAGCAGCCAGCTTGGAGCTTGAGTAGTTATAGAGCCTGTAGTGGATGGAGTGTGTGCAAAGTACAGAACACACAAGGGGTCAGAGAGCCCGGTGCCAGAAGGGTGTAGCTACATAAGGCCTAGAGAGTCTGATGACAGGAAGAGATTGGTTGGAGCTAGTGCCTCGAAGTCAGGTCTGACACAGTGGGCCTCAGCTAGAAGGCCTAGCTGAACTAATGGGGTGGAGGCCAAGTAGGCCAAGGTCCTAACAGAGGTAACCAGAGGCAACCTGAGCAGGGTGCAGGGTCCAGGGCAAATCAGCCTGTATGGGGCCCCACCCCTGGATGCGAAGAAGCCGGTGGTGGATTCAGCAGGGGTGGGAGGGTGCTAAGTGGCTGGATGTGAAGCCAGTGGCAGCGTGGAGTTACTGTGGCCACTCCACCCAGTTCTTTGGGGCCTCCCAAAGCACAGGGCCCAGGGTGGTTGCCCTGATTCACCCCCTACCTCCCAGGGATGGCCCTGGAGGTAACAATATCTGTGTAACACCCATGAGGCACGGGGCATGGTATAGGGAAGGTTTGGAGCCATGCATTTAGCCCCCTGGGCTCAAGGTGCCCTGTGCAGCATTGTACTGGAGTGAGGGCTGGCAAAGGGCCCAAGGATCATTGAGTTCTTGTGGGGTTCAGTGGACCACAGCCATGCAAAAGCCTGGTGATTCATTATTTGCCCATCAAGACATGGTAGGAAAGACAAGAGGGTGCCTTTGGGGTGGAGCTGGCACAGTCATGGAGCTGCCAGGGGTGTCATGGCCAACCCTGGGATCCCCAATGCGTGACAAACCTGCAGACTTAGTGCCACAGGTAGCATGAAACAGATTGGGGAGGGGGATAGGAAGCATAGCAGTAGATAGGGCAGGAAGCAGAAGGCAGAGCAAGAGATCAGGCCGGGGGCACAGGGCAGGAAACAGAAAGCAAAGCAGGAGTTTGGGCAGGGAGCACAGTAAAGGGAACAAAGGAGAGCAGCAGATCGGGCAGAGGAAGGGGATTGGACTGGTACTCAGGGAGGGTGTGGGGCTAATTTGGATAGATATACCCTAGGCCAATGGGGGCTATTTTAAAGTGTATTATGGAATATGTTTGTATTTACAGTTGCACAGAAAAAATAATGTGTACTGACTATAATGCAGTGATGTTTGGCTGACTCTACAGACAGACTCTGGCAAAGAGAGGGACAATAGATGTTATAGCCATGGAGGATGGCCCCACACCTCCCTCCAGAGCCAGCATTGTAATTTCTATTCTAAAGATGAGAAAACTATATACTTAAGTAGCTTGGATATAGCAAGGTGCTTCCTATTTGAGGGAGTGGACTGAAAATCCCTCTAAACACCATTTTAGCCTCAAGTTCTATGGGTTAGTCTGGGGGAAAAATAAGTGATATTTGCCAAATGCCAAAACTTTTGGTATTGTGAGACTACATATATCCTTACTTTCTTACATGCCTTTAATTTGTGAAACAGTTAACAGTGTTAACACTTAGATCCTTATCATCTACCATCTGAGTTGCCAATCATTAACTGCAGAGATGAACCAGGATGTTTTTACGTATTTGGGTTTGTTATTTCAGGTTCACTGAAGACTAGATAGGTGTTGGTGCATTGGTTTACACTTGTTTAATGTGTTTCTCTAAAACCATGAAGTTAGGTATTTTTATTTTAAATTAAAGTGAAAACTCTAGAAACCTGGTATGACCATGAGCAATTTGAACCTTCAAATGGAAATGGATTTAAAAAAATTCAAGTGAAAGTAAAAAAAACCTCATGAAATTGAGGCAGAAAAGCAGGAGAAGGGAAGCATGGGTTGTTATAAGAGTGGCAGTGTAGACCTTGATGTTCATTTTAAGACCTTGACATAACCAGTGCCATTAGCTGGACATGAGGCAAGCAAGTAGCAGCTTGGGGGTGGAGGATGGGGTGGAGAGGGGATGGATGGGACCTACATAGTTGACTGAAGTAACTGACCTATGTGAAAGACAATGCAGGTAACAAAGTAACAGGGTGATAGTTGCTCTGAAGGGGGGACTGGTGGAGGATAGTTGCTGTGAATGGGTAATTGGCCAGAATTTGTGACATCACCCTAAGTGAAAGCTTGTAAATCATATAAAAATAAAAAAATATTGTAGGACATATAAACAGCTACTGAAGCAGCTTAACCCTTGGGAATCTGAACAAGTGGAAAGCTGGAAACTTGAAAACAAACTTTGCTGTTATGGATGTGACCCCTGGGTATCTTGAAAACACCTGGCTAGCAGAGTCCTCCTATCACATGGAAGGCCTACATAAGTATCCCTGTTTCTTATCTGCTTCATGACCTTTGGATTTGAAGCTGGAATCGCGTTGACAATCAATTAATCTGTCCATGCCCCTTTTAATTAAAATTGAGTGTACCAGTAGTAGCAACTCCATAGATTATTTTAAAATTAGCTTGCATTTTGAAGGTGGGTTTTGCTTATATGCACAAACATAGTGTATTCTTCCCAAAATTACAAATTATTATTACAACACAGGATTTTTATAAGGTTTTATAAGCAAAGCTGTTAACTATTTTACAAAATAAGTCCTTTTGGAAAAATAGTACACACTTATTTTTCCATGCTAATTAGCTCAGTAACAGACTAACACATACTTTTTCTAGGCTTTCCAAATTTCCCACATTGTTCAGTCTCATTGAAATCCAATGCATTACAAATGCTTATAAACAAACTTTGAACATGTGATTGAGGATCAATGGTAACTTTATTCCTTTATGAATAAGAAGACTTTTTTCATGTTTTATTTAGAGTTCCAGGAGGAACTTTCTCTTTCAAAATGGCTACCATCTTCTGTTGTTTTCACTAGGACTGTAGACACAGCTGCTGTTGGTAGCCATTTTAAAGCATCTCTGTCACTTTTCTCAAAGGAACTGAGTATCTCAGCTTCTCTTACCATCTTCTCTGAAGGCCTTTATGGCTTCACTTCCACTGAGAGCAATTGGAAATGGCGGCCATTTTAGAAAGGTAAAAATCATTACAAACTTTGAGTTACGAAATATAATGGCAAAATGACTACTTACATATTTTAAAAGGTATTTATTGCAACAAATCTGCTCAACAGGGAGGTGAGGTAACCTAAGATGTGAGTATGTGCAGGGAAATGTAAAAGACTGAATGAGAAATGGAGAATGAAGGGTTGGCAATATACCACCCCCCTGTAATCTTAAGTGTTAAAAAATCATGAGTCTGATTGGAAAATACTACTAAATTTTGCCTTCTGGTTTCAGAGCCTTTAGGCTTCATATGCTTCACACTTTCAACTTTTTTTCTGCAACCACCAGAGCTAGAAACTTTCTGTATTTTCTTTACATGAAAGCTGATAAAATCTGGAGAATTCACAACAATCTAACAGAGGCTACAAGAAGCAAAAAGGAGTTGGGGATTTGTAGGCAGTGGGATTCAGAGAACAGGAAAAAGAGCAAAACTGGTGTGTACTTCATGGATTTGTGCTGTTGTAAAAAAATACAGCAGCTGTAAACCTAGTTTCACTAGTAACCTACTGAGTGCTTTGTGATACTTTGTTCTTTTGTTTTGTTCAGTGGCCAAGTAAAAGATAATATAAAAAAACCCGTAAAACATTTCTTTTTGTTGAAATCAAAATTTGCCATTTTTCAGTTGAAAACAAAAATTCATCTTGGTTGAAAGGAATTATTTAGTTTCCAGGTAATTTTAATGAAAACAAAGCACTAAGTTTGCAAGGGGATTTAGTTGCCATTCACAAGAGCAAGGAAGAAGGGGTACTGGGATGCGTTCCAATCCCTGCTCCTATGAATATTCAGGTCTTTTATACAAAGTGAAGCAGCTTCTATGTGAGTGAGTAAGAGAGCCCTGTCCAAAAATATCCTTAGGGCACTCCTTTGAGGTGCAAACCTTAGTTCAAATTCCTGTTCAAAATTAGATGAGGTAGATTTAATTGAATATTCTTATTTTCCATGGAAGTCCCAACCACTGCCAGATTGAAGTCCCTAAAATTCAAATGTTTTGTGTTTAGCTTGAAAGTATCTGCTAAATCTGACCTGAATTGATATTTTGCTGTTGGCTGAGAGAATTTTTCAGGGAATGTTAACCAAAAAAACACTAAATTAACCCCCATGCAGGAGAGAAATCAGCATGGAACTTGTATGTACCAGCCTCAAAGTTAGCTTTTGTGTCCATTACATTTTTAACGGTACCAGTGATCAGAAACTGGTCTATACTCATAACAGAAGTTCAGCACATGTGGACTAGTTTAAAAATGGTGGTGGAAACCAGTTTTGGATTTGCTGTCCTTCCCCCACCCCCACACACATTGGCGATGCACTTGGTGGTGTACCCCCTGCAAAAAGCACCATGGCATTCATGCCCACACAAAAGGGCAAGAGTGTGCTCTGCTCAGATCTAACTACACCCTTTACAGAAAACTGAGATGGACTCTCCTTTGGCCTTTTTTGAATGTCTGCACCCAGCCTAAGAGAATGATTTAAACTTGATAATCTGTAGCTGTGAATGGGTAGAAATAGGAATGCCCAGTTTTAATTCCTCACGCTCCCCCCGTTCATAGGTGAAATCTTTTAAACACAGAGGAAATCCTGAGGCCACAAGGCACCTGGAGGGATCCGGGGGGAAAGGCCCAGCTGGAGTATGAAGTGATTATTACACAAGAGGGAGGAAACAAACCGCAGCTCAAGCTAGAAGGCGGGCAGGATGCAAGCGTGCCAGGACCCGCACCGCAGTCAGGCCGCCAGCCCCCAGAAACAGCGCGCGACGGCGCCGTCTGTGCGTCGAGCGACTGGCCGGCCGCCAGGGGCACAATCTCCCCAGCCCCAGGTCACTCCGGCCCTTGGACCGGCGCCGCGCAGCCTCTGCTGGGCCGGCTCGCGGCGCTGTCAGCTCGGGGCCTGGCTTTAGCAGGAGGGCGCGGGCCGGGGCTGACGCGAATCGCTCCCCAATGAGGCCGCGGCCAGCTGCAGCCCCGGACCCGGGCGCTCGGGCCGGCGGGTGCCATGCGCTGCCCCAGAGCCGCCGTGGGTGAGAGGAGACTGCCCGCCTCCTCCCCAGCGCCTCCCGCCCCTCCCCCCACCCCCCGGCCGGGAGCTACTGCGCTGCCGTCCCTGTTACGCTCGCCTGCGTTTGCGGGGATGGGTGACGTCACGGCCACAGGGGGCGGTGATTGGCCGGGAGGTCAGCCCTGCCTCCTCCGGGCGGGGCGGAGCCGGCACCTCCCCCCTCAGTGCGGAGCTGCCGCCGGGCGTGCGTGGCTCCGGCAGTGCCTGTGCGGCCACGTCCGCGGCTCGGCAGGGCAGCGGGCGAGCGCAGGGTGGCCATGGGCCGGGCGCCGCGGCTCTGGGTGCTGCTGCTCGTGCTGTTGGCGCCGCGCGGCCGCGCGTGGGACAGCGGCGACCTGGAGCTGTTCGACCTGGTGGAGGAGGTGCCGCGCAACTTCTACGACTTCCTCGGGGTGCAGCAGGTGAGCGCGGCCCGGCCTGGCCCCCGCGCCGCTTGGGGGGCGTCTTGTGTGCCGCCGCCTCCTCGGGCCCGGCGCCACCTCCGCGCGTACGCGGTCCGTCCCCGCCGCTCGCCTCGCCCTCGCGGCTGCCCTTCCCCTCCGCTGGCCTCGCCCGCGTCCCTCCCCCACACCCCGCGCAGCACCCGGCCCCGTCGCCGCTCCAGCCGTCACCTCGCTTCCTCCCCTGCCGCCCTGGTGGCAGCTTCGCTCCGGCTCTCTGCTGAGGTCTTGGGGCCTCCCCGTCCCCTTCTTTGGAAGCTGACGCCCCGCTTGTCGCATCGGGCTTCACGCCCGTGGGCATCTTCAGCTCCTCTTTTCCCTGTTCCCGCGTGTGGCCGGGCTCTCCCCCCCCTCTCCTGGGCTGCCCTGCCCCTTCCCAGCCCTTCTCCCACGTGTGCTGGCCCCCACGCTGGGACTCTGTTCTCCGTGCTCTCTGGCAGTGTACACCCTACTGCTGTGAATTCATCCACTCCTGGAAGTCACTTTTCCTGCAGGTTTAATCTGCGTGCGGCCCTTGCTCATTACTGCTTCATCCCTTGCCTCCAGTGAGCACAGCACCGTTCTTTACTTTCCTCCAACACCTGTCAGTGACTATGTTTTGCTGTTAACAGGACCCCTCTGGCAAGTTCACACACAGTCTATTCTAGTGTCTCTTTTGCAGGGTTTGGGGGATGATAATTGAAACAGCAGGTGTATTTGGGAACCTGCGGTCAGGAAAGTGAAGGCTGATAAATCACTTGTTTAGGGAAACAGAGCTGCTTCCCATGTAGGGCAGTGCCCTTTGGGGAGAGTAGCAGGGTCTTTTGTAGGGGCTCAGTTCCAGGAGGTGCTTTTCCTTTTGGCTAATTAGGTGCAGATTCTCAGAGCCTGCTGCCTGGGTGTGAAGATACTATGTAACGTCATCTCAGCCCTTAGTCACAACAAAGCAGGCAGATTTGTCCAAGATTAAAATTCACTGCCACTGAGGAGATTCTTCTGTGGGATAAATTTTAAGAGAGGTTTAAAGTTTGTCTGCATGGGATAGTGAATTCTTTAAAATTACAGTTAGAGAAATTTAAACCTCTGTACACAACCGTGTGTAATTACTTCCCTCCCCCCCCATTCTTATGGGAGAAGTCATTCTTCTGCTGGCATAAATGAGCTCAGTAAGATTTAATTTCATTCTGTTAAAAAAAAAAAAAAAAAAGCGATTCTTATTTTGGCTTCAGGTTTTGCAAGATGTAAGAATTCCTGTCTAGAGAACCTTGAGTCACTTACTATTTTTATTTATTACATTTTTTCCCCTTTAAGACATGAGCAAGAGAATAGTCTGTGGAATTGAAACCAAAGCACAGAAGTGATGAAAGGAAATACTGCTTGATAAAAGCGAATGGCTAACCTACATACTGATGTCATTATGGGCAGACCATGAGCTTAAACTGTAGTATACATAATAGAAATGCTTCCACAGTTGCACTGAGATAAAGTGTTTGTAGAAGGGATAAAACTGATGGTTTATGGCACAAGCCAAACAGAAGCTGATGGGAGTTAGGAATACAAGTTCTTTTATAGCTGTTGTGTACTGTTTCTGCCATCTGTCTTTGAAGCATGTGATACCTGCTAGTAATAGAAACAGGACAGTGAATTCAGTGCATTACTAGTCTGCTTCATTTTGGTGACTTCCATGTTTCTGCCTTTAGAGTAGGGGTGGCTAACTGGCTGAAATAGCATGGGCAGCCTCTGTGGCATGCAGGAGATTGGGGAAAAGACGGGCAGCAACACAGCAGCAGAAACGGAGATCAGGTAGGGAGCATGGGGAAGGAAGCAGAAAGCTGAGCAGCTAATTGGGAAGGAAGGAATTGGAGTGTGGGGCAAGTTTTTGTGTTGCTGCTTAAAATGTTGGCCTTCATTGTTCAGTGAATTTAAACTTGGCTAATAGAAGATATTTTAGTTTGTTCTGTCATGGCTCAGTGTCTAGTTGAGAGGAGGTATCAGTTGGGTCTGTTCTGGGTCTAATATGTATATTTTAACATATTAATGATTTAATGGGATGCTGGGATTGAGTTCATGCTGAGTAAACTTGCAAATGACATTAAGTTGGGTGGAGTTGCAGACATTCTAGGGGATAGGGCTAGGACTAAAATCACCTGGATAGATTGGAAAAATGATCCATGATCAATCAGATGAAATTCAGCAAGGGCAAGTATAGTCTTACAGTTGGGATGGAATTAATTACATTTACAAATACAGACTGGGGAATGACTGGCTAGGCTGCAGTACTGCACAGAAGGACCTGGGTGTTACAGTGGACCATAAACTGAATATGAGCCAGCCGTTTGCACTTGTTGCCGAAATACAGCCCAGTATGCTGTTGCCTTTTTAACAGGAATGTGTCTCTTGCAAATCAAGGGAAGTGATTTTGACATGCTATTCAGCACTGGTGAGGCTTCACCTGGAGTACTGAGTCCAGTTGTGAGCCCCACATTTCAAGAAAGATCAGGAAAGTGTCTGTTGGAGAGTGACAAAAATTATTAGAGACCTGGGAGGCATGACTTGGGAAAGGCTGCAAGAACTTGGCTCATTTAGTCTGGAGAAAAGAAGACTGATGGCGGGGGGGACTAGATAACAGTTTTCAAATGTGATGCCATCTTACTGAAATGTGGTTTGAGATTGCCTAATCACTTCACCATTTGCCCACAATCTAACTGGGCCTCTGTATTGGAACTGAAGGCCCTTTATCTGTGGCCATATAGATTTCATAGACATCAGGGGTGGAAGGGACCTCAAGAGATCGAGTCCAGCCCCCTGCCCAAAGGGCAGGAAGTCAGCTGGGGTCATAGGATCCCAGCAAGATAAGCATCCAATTTACTCTTGAAGG
>NW_017728886.1:32230318-32242288 GCF_001723895.1 Crocodylus porosus
GGCCCTCCCAACTGCTAATTGGTAAACCCAGAAGTAGACTGGAAGTACTTCTGGTCCACTTACAGATCTGCCGGGGAGCATGCTGGGGGGGCTCCCCCATGCCTCCTGGCTTGGTGATCAGCCACAGGGAGAACCAGGGTGCCCTGCCAAACCCAGGAGGCACCAGGTGCTGAGCTGAAGGGTGGGGGGGGACACCAGAAGTGGACCGGAAGTGTTTGTGGTCCACTTCCAGGTCTGCTGCCAAGTGTGCTGGGAAGCCCTCTGTGCTTCTGTGGGACATTCCATGTGCCCCAGCATCACAGCATTCACAAGGCCCTGCTACCTAGAAGTATGTAGAATAAACATTTAAAACCGTCTTTATGTCCAAATTGCTGAATCTGTCCAAATCGATTTGCTTCCGAGTCAATTTGGAAAGATTTAAAGGGTCCTCTGATTCAATTTGGATTTAGAGATTTGGCCACTGAATCAGGCCGAATCTCTGCTGAATTGACTCGGGGACCGAAGCTCACAATCCTAAGTTGTTTTTACTAACTGGAGAGCAGCCCCCTACCTACTGGGATTTGTATACCTCAATTTTTTGAGGTATAAGTCCTTGATTAAATACAGACCATGTCAGCAATACAGCCCTCAGTCCTTTTTAGAACCCACAAGGAAGAACCATTTGTCCATTCCATTTGTCTCCCATCAATCTTTCTTAGCAGTCAGCCAGGAAACAAATTTGGTGGGAAAAGTAACAGTCCAGTTGAACCACTGTAGACCCATTCTCTCTTCTTCCAAACTGAAATTGTTGGCTACAAAAGTAAGATTGGTACTGGAATGACCTTGAACCAGTGGATATATGGGTGGTAACCTAGGGGTACTCCATATTCTTTCAAGCTCTTCCAACCCTTGTCCAGAAATGTTTTTCATACTTCAGGATAAGAAATCACTACTTCATTACTTGGAATGGTGAAGGAAGTATTTCAAGAATTAGAAGAGAGATGTCTGTTTTGTCCAGAAGAAAGGATGTATGTGGGGGAGGGGGAAGAATCGCTTTTACTCTATCAAATTTGGGATGGTTATCTGGGCTTCTGGTGTCCCTTTTCTGGATGTGTTGGACTGCTCTTGAGCTACTACAAACATCAAGGCTAAGATGCATCTAGATGAAACAGGCCAGTACTTTATGGAGAGACCATCTGAGAGGCAGTTATTAGCTTATGTATAGCACTGCACTAACAATGCTGTACTGCTTCTGGCTCCAGAGCTAGCTCAAGATACCTTGACACAGCACTCCCTTGCATTGTATAGGTGTAGCTTTTAATTACCCATAACAATGTGTCTCCAGTGCTTAGAAAACGCTAGTAGAAGCATCACGATTAGTAGTGAATCCTGCTTTTTGACCGATCCACCATGTGTAAAGGTATACGTGATAATGACAGAGGTGCATCTTGAATCCCTAATTCTGGGTTGCAGGAAGGCACATGTATCAAGTGCGAGTAATGACCACGAAACTTCTTCTGAATTGTCTTAGTCATCTGGTTTCACATGAGAACTGTTTCCCCCCCCATCCCACCTCTCTCCTTTTTAAACACTCCTGGAAGAGATGGTACTTCCTTTTTATAACCCTGCTGATCAAAGCATTTGCCCAGAAAATTGGATATCTGAGTTTAGTTTTCTCAGCCTGAGGAGCATCTCTACTTCCCAGAATAATGCCCTACCACCAAATTTATATCTTTAGAGAATGGAAATTAACCGTACTGGTCAGCATCTTTATTAGCGACTTGGATGTAGGTGTGGAATGCACGCTGTCCAAATTTGCTGATGACACCAAGGTGCTGCATTTTTAGGTAGGGAGAAGGAACCAGCAACACACCTATAGACTGGGGAACACCCTTCTTGTCAACACGGTGGCAGAAAGGGATCTTGGAGTCATTGTTGACTCCAGGATGAACATGATCCGCCAGTGTGAAGAAGTGGTCAGTAAGGCTAACCATACCTTGTCGTGCATCTACAGATGCATCACAAGCAGGTCCAGGAAGGTGATCCTTTCCCTCTGTAGCATTGGTCAGGTCATAGTTGGAGTACTGTGTCCAGTTCTGGGCACTGCATTTCAAGAGGGATGTGGCTAGCATTGAAAGGGTCCAGAGGAGGGCCACTCACATAGTCAAGGAGTAGCAGGGCAGACCCTACGAAGAGAGGCTGAGGGGCCTGAACCTATTCAGCTGCCACAAGAGAAGGCTGAGAGGGGATCTGGTGGCCATTTACAAACTCACCAGGGGGACCAGCAGGAATTGGGGGAGGCTCTGTTCCCCCCAGGCACCACCTGGGGTTACTAGGAATAACTGCCACAAATTGTTAGAGAGAAGGTTCAGGCTGGCCATCAGGAGACATTATTTTACAGTTAGGGCTGTCAGGGCTCTGGAATGGGCTCCCAAGTGAGGTGGGACTCTCTCCTACCTTGGGGGTTTTCAAGAGGAGGCTGGACAGATGTTTGGCTGGGGTGATATGACTGTGGCACCCATTCCTACCTGGGCCAGGGGGTCGGACCTGATGATCTGTTTAGGTCTCTTTTGACCCTAAGCACTATGATACTATGATAATTTGCACAGGATTCTCTTATTCATCTTCCTTCAGAGTTTGGGGGCTGTCTTCTGAGGTGTGTGTGTCACTTGTTAAAGGGATTAATTATGATTGCCTGTCATACTGAAGTGTCCTCTCCGATGCAATTGAAGAAACTAATCGTGATGTTGAAAGGCAACAGTAGTTAGTAGAGGGGTCTCTTTCCTAAGCCCATTCCTGACTTTACAGGGGTGTGGGAGGTGGGGGTGGGAGTTCTGAATTCAGTGGAACTCCCTCTGCTCTGGGAAACCTGCTAGAATGAAGATTTTTTAGTAAGTAAAAACTAATTATCACTTAAAATTGACATCTAGTTGCTTGGTGGATTGTAGTATAAAATTGTTGTTCCTTCAATGGAAAATAAAGATACTAAGCAGTTTAAAAAGGAGCCCAATAGAATCCCACCATGTCTCTGATTTCTATAAGCCTTAACTAGATTTGTATAATATAGTGTGTGCAAAGTAAAGTTCTGTACTTGGCACACACTCCCTGCACTACAGGCTCTATAACTACTCAAGCCCCGAGCTGTTTGCTGGCAGGGTTCTGGGCAAGTGCCTCTGGGCACTGAGGCCCACCCCTTACAGCAAGGGTGGGCAGTTATTTTGGGCAGAGGGCCACTTACCCAATTTTGGAAAGCTATCAGGGGCTGCATGGGTAGCCCCACCCCTTGACAGGTGCCCTGCCCCTGGTCACTGTTTTGGGACCAGTGTCCCTATGTCTTGGGACCAATGTCTCAGGGCCAGCGCCAGTGGGGCTCAGAGCGGGGCGCAGGCTGGCAGGGGTCTGTGGAGCCGGGCTGGGGTGCACCAGCAGAGAGCGGGGAGCTGGCCTGTCTCCCCAGCTGGGACCCTGTACTCCTGCCGCCCTGCTGGTGCTGGACCTCAGACACCAGTGTGGGCCCCGCACTCCTCCTGGCTCCCATGCACATTGACTCCCAGTGCCCCCCTCAGCCCTGCTGTACAGGTGGGGGGCAGCGTGCAGCCCCAACCACATGCTTGTGGGCAGGGAACGAGCTGGTGATGAGTGTGGGGGAAAAGTGGCCCTGCCCCATGACCCACGCTCCCTGCTGCAGCTGCTTGCAGCCAGCATGGGGTTGTCCTGAGCAGGCACTTACCTGAGTTTGCTGTGCTGGTGCAGCCACAAGGAGCTATGTGGTCCCAGGCTAGGAGCCCCTGCATGGGGCTTCTGGCTGCGGGGAGAGGGGCCTGGTGGGCCCTGCTGTTGCAGGAGCCTGCCGGGGCTTCCCCTGGGTCCTACTTCCCTTGGCTCCTGTCATCTTTGACAGGAACCAAGGACAGATAGATACGTATTAATTTTGTAAATTTTTTAGGGGCCCTGTGGGAGGGATAGAATGGCCTAGTGGGCTGGATCTGGCCCACGGGCTGTATTTTGCACACCTTAGTATAGTATCATAGAAAATGAGGGTTGGAAGGGACCTTAGGAGGTTATCTAGTCCAACTCTTTGCTCAAAGCAGAACCAGCCCAAGTAGATCATCCCAGCCAACGCTTTGTTGAGCTGGGTCTTAAAAACCTCCAGGAATGGAGAATCCACAGCCTCCCTGGGTAACCTGTTTCAGCATTTTGCTACCCCCATAGCGAGAAAATTCTTCCTAATATCTAACCTAAACTTCCCTTGTTGCAACTTGAGGCTGTTGCTCCTTGTTCTGTCATCTGTCACTACTGAGAACAGTCTAGCTCCATCCTCTTTTGAACCCCTCTTCAGGTACTTAAAGGCTGCTATTAAATTCCCTCTCAGTCTTCTCTAGACTAAATAAGCCCAATTCCTTCAGCCTCTCCTCATAAGTCATGTCCCCTAGCCTCCTGACTATTTTTGTTGCGCTCTGCTGCACTTTTTCCAATTTGTCTACATCCTTTCTGTACTCTAGATGTGGCCTCACCAGTACTAGATAGAGGAGAATAATCACTTCCCTTCACCTGCTGGCAGCACACCCTACCAATGCAGCCCAGTATGCTGTTTGCCTTCTTGGCAACAAGGGCACACTGCTGGCTCATATTTAGCTTATTGTCCACTGTAACCCCCAGGTCCTTTTCTGTAGAGCTGCTGCCCAGCCAGTCAGCCCCCATCCTGTATCAGTGCATGGGATTGTTTCATCCTAAGTGCAGGGCTTTGCTGCACTTGTCCTTGTTGAACCTCATAAGATTTCTTTTGGTCCAGTCCTCCAATTTGTCTTGATTACTCTGAATCCTAACCTTACCCTTCAGTATATCCACTACTCCCCCCAGCTTGGTCTCATCTGCAAACTTACTGAGACTGCACTCTGTCATCTTCCAAGTTGTTGATGAAGATATTGAACAAAACCAGCCCAGGACCCACCCTTGGGGCACTCCACTTCATACTGGCTGCCAACTAGGCATTGAGCCATTGATTACTACCCTCTGAGCCCGATGCTCCAGCCAGTTTTTTTTATCCACCTTACAGTCCATTCATCCATCCTGTTCTTTCTTAGCTTGCCTGTGAGAATGTTGTGGGAGACTGTATCAGAAGCCTTGCTAAAATCAAGTTATAACCACATCACTGGTCTTTCTGCATCCACAGAACCAGTCACCGCATCATAGAAGGCAATTAGGTCGGTCAGGCATGACTTGCCCTTGATGAATTCAGGGTGACTGTTCCTAATCACCTTCTCCAAATGTCTACCAATTGGATTCCTTGAGGATCTGCTCCATGATTTTTCCGGGGACTAAGGTGAGGTTGACTGGTCTGTAGTTCCCTGGATCCTTCCTTTTTTCCTTTCTTAAATATGGGCACTGTTTGCTCTTTTCTAATCATCCAGGACCTCTCCTGATTGCCATGAATTTTCAAAGATGATGGCAGTGGCTCTGCAGTCACATCAGCCAAGTCCCTCAGAACTGTTGGGTGATCCCATCTGGCCCCATAGACTTCTATATGTCCAGCCTTTCTGAATAGTCCCTAACCTGTTCTTTCACCACTGTTGGCTACTCAAACTGCTGCCTGGAACAGTAGTCTGGGAGCTAAACTTGCCTGTGAAGACTGAGGCAAAGAAGGAATTGAGCACTTCAGCCTTTTCTGCATCCTCTGTCACAAGGCTGCCTCCCCCATTTAGTAAGGGACCCACACTTTCCTTGATCCTCCTCTTGCTACCAACATATTTATAGAAACCCTTCTTGTTACCCTTCACATCCCTTGCTAGCTGCAGCTCCAATTGTGCTTTGGCCTTCCTGACTTCATCCCTGCATGCCCAGGCAATGCTCTTATACTCCTCCCTAGTTGTTTGTCCAAGTTTTTACTTCTTATAAGCTTCCTTTTTGTGATTTTTTTTTTTTTTTTTTTTTAGCTTACTGAAAAGTTCCCTGCTAAGCCAAGCTGGTCTTCTGTCATGCTTGCTATTCTTCCTGTGCATCGGAATGGTTCGTTCCTGCACTCTTAGTAAGGGTTCTTTAAAGTACAGCCAGTTCTCCTGGACTCCTCTCCTCCTCAGACTGGCTTCCTGCCTATGAGTTCCCTGAGCAAGTCAAAGTCTGCTTTTCCTTACTTTGCTGCTCTCCATTCTTCCTTTCCTCAAGATCCTGAACTCAATCATCTTGTGGTTACTGCTGCCCAATTTGCCATCTACTAGTATATTCCCCACTAATTCTTCCCTGTTTGTGAGCAGCAGGTCAACAGAGCATAGCC
This sequence comes from Crocodylus porosus, assembly GCF_001723895.1. NCBI lineage: Eukaryota > Metazoa > Chordata > Crocodylia > Crocodylidae > Crocodylus > Crocodylus porosus. The sequence goes on from NW_017728886.1 coordinate 32,236,569, forward strand.
CCTAATGGGCCTTTCCAGCACTTGTACCAGGAAGTTGTTCCCAACATTCTCCAAAAACTTCCTGGATTGTTTGTGCACTGCTGTGTTGGCCTCCCTGAAGATGTCTGGGTGATTTTTGAATTCCTCCCCACCCCCCATGAGAACCGGGGCTTGTGAATGGGAAACTTTCACTAGCTGTTTGAAGAAAGCCTCACCCACCACTTCTTCCAGGTCTGGTAGTCTATAGCAGACTCCCACCATGTCATCCCCATTGCTCTCCCCTCTGACCCAGAGACTTTCAACAGGCCTATGTCCAGTTTCATACTGGAGCTCTGAGCAATCGTATGGCTCTTTTACATAAAGTGCAACTCCTCCTTCTCCTTCTCTTTTCCCCTGCCTGTCCTTCCTGAATGGTTTGTACCCATCCATGACAGTGCTCCAGTCATGTGAGCTATCCCACCAAGTCTGTTATTCCAGTCATGTCCTAGTTCTGTGACTGTGCAAGGACTTCTAATTCCTCTTGCTTTTTCCAAGGCTCTGTGCATTTCTGTCCAGGCACCTAAGGTAACTAGTTGATTGCCCTGATTTCTCAGGAGATATGAGAACACCACCCTTGTTGCCCCCTCTTGCTTGCTCTCCCCCACTTACCTTAGGGCTTTGGTCTACATTCCCCAGTGAACGTAGTTTTAAAGCCCTCCTCACTAGGTTAGTGAACCTGTCTGTGAAGATGCTCTTCCCTCTCTTCATCGAGTGGATCCTATCTCTTCCCAGCAATCCTTCTTGAACATCATCCCATGGTTGAAGAAGCCAAAGCCAGGAGTGATGCATAGGGAGTGCACGGCGGTGCACCTCCTGGAAAAAGGTGCCACCGACACTATCAGTGGTACCTGTGGGCAGTCGCTGCTCACAACTCCGTGGAACTTGGCATCTGTGGACAGTCCAATTGCCCCTGGCTGCTTCTGATGCTGCCGGAGGCACCTGTGGGTGGTCGCTGACTCCCTGGTCAGCGCTTGCCGCCCCCTCCCCCCACTGCTGACAGTGCCGGTGGTGTCTGCAGGAGCTCCCAGCTCACTTCCACTGGGTTTCTGCTGCCATGCTCCTGCCACTGCTGACACAGCTGTGCTGCCCCCCCCCCGCCAACGGGAGCACGCACCATTCTTGGCCAAAGCCCTGCTGGTGACACCACCTGCATGTCCAGGCATTGAGCTGCAGGATGTACCTGCTCCTGCCCCCTTCCCTTGACCAGAAAAATCAGAGAGAACACCACCTGAATGCCTGTCTCCTTCACCCTTGCACCCAGAGCAAGGTTTCCCCTGGTAGTATAACTGATGCCTACATGGATGAGCAGCGTGGGATAGTAGTCAGAGGACCAGGTGTGTCTTGGTAATCTTTGTGACATCTCAGATCTGGGCTCCTGGCAATCAGCAGACTTCTTGACATATGGTATAGTATGTCTTGTAGTATTAGGGATGTATGTTGCGATTTGGAAGGGTATAATGTAGTTTTTACAGTGCAGACTGCATAAACTGGTTTACTGCTACTTATGGTGAGTTCAAATAACTCTGAAGAGATGGTCTTCTGACTTCTGAGAAGCATGTGTATGAAGTATGGTATTCTTGTAACAATTGACTTTTTAATGTTTACCTTGTTTTTTGGCACTACTGACACTAAGTCTTAAAGTTATACACATGCCCCCCAAGCCTTCCCTAGGGGGCTATGCAGTAGTGGGAGCCTGCCCCCCTGGATGAGTTGCCCGTGGCTCTGTCCTGTGTCCCTTCCTGTTCCGGCTGGACAGCGCCTGCCCTCATCCCAGCCCCACTCCTTCACCGTGGGGGGCCTTGAACTGGCTCCCCCATGATCCTTCCCTTCCTGATGTCCCTTCCCCCTCCCCCAGACTTACCGGACAGATGCTGCTCTCCAAACTACTGGGCTGCATATCAGCAATCAGATCGGTATCAGCTGATACGGTTAGTTAATAGTTGGCCATTGATATCAGCCAAAAAAATCTTTATCTTGCACCCCTAGGGGCATGTGGCTTATAAACCCTGGTTTGGCCACCCCTTTCTGATAAAATATATAGAAGTGAAAGTTGCTTCAAAAATATTTTTTCAAAAGCAGAAGCAAATATTTTACCTTGTATGAAAATCTTGTAATAATGTAGGTAATCCTGATTATCCTTTTAACCTGTGGATGTCAGTTGATTTGCAAACTTCAGCCTCTACTTTAGAGACTCAATTGTTAGAATTGGTAATTGGAGCATGGAGGAGCTATGGAATGCGCCAAAGGTTAAGCCATCTGATACTTGGATTTAGTAACCTGTTTTCTAATTTTGGGGAAATTATTGGCTTCTTCCATTCCTTACTTTGACCAGCACTCTCGAGTGTTTAAGCTTTGGCTTCCAGCTAAGCTGGGAATTTTCAAAATGTGAAAGAAAACATGATCAGGCCATGATTTGGAACCTAACAACAACATAAGACTTGAATTGATCCTGGGTCCCAATGAAGCTTAGTCTTCTGACCAACAGCTCTAGTTCCTTCTGCCCTTTCACAGCATGCAAGTCAATGGCATAAGGGTGCTAGCACAAATTTGCCAAAAACAAGACTTACAAACACTTGCTTTGTATATGCAGTTGACAATTTTAGCAAATTATTTAGAGTTCTGAGGCGGTTATGATATAACACAGACGCATTCAGATTTGAAGTACACATGTCTAAATTTCATTCTGCAGTCTAGGTTAAAGTATTCTTAAAATTCATATAAAATAAAAATGTCTTGAATGACAGCAGTTAATGTAAAGCAGAGAATAAAAACATAGTAATTGTTTTTCTTTACTGGAGTTCAAAGCCCCTGGGAGTAATGTGGTGCTTGAGGATACTCTAACCTTTAAGAGAACCTTTAGAAATAAGTACCAATTAGTATTTCAATTTCTCAGTCTCCTGCTGACTTCACATGTATGAAATTTCAGTCTCCCTTTGTGGAAGAGAACTGTATGCCTTCTTTAATATTACTGTTTTTTAAACCTGAAGAATATCAGAGATTGCTTTAAAGTAATAGAAAATTCCATTCTCCCTTGTCGTCTGTGCTTAATTCATTTGCCTCTGTTTGGGATCATTTGAGGTAGTATGACCAGCTCAGGATCGACTTATAAAAGTCTGCACATATATGGACTGTATTCTGCAATGGAGGGAATTAGTGTGAATCTGGTTATACAGTTGGCTAATAAAGGATAAACTTGGCTACCAAATTGCATTTGGATAAGTCTTGTATACCATAACTTAGTAGTTTAATAATGACCTACTGGATTAAAGTTTTGGAAGATAACTTAGATTTAGTCTTCTACCTCAGCTTTCTTGGTGCAAAGCAATTTCCTGTTGTTAACTGATGTGACTTTAAATTGCTTTCTTTCACTGGATTCTGGGAGTGCTGTCTTCAGTAGAAGTCTTTGGCTAGCAAATGACGAGTGTATTTAAAACATCACAGTAGCAGCTTTTAGAAAAGAGTATAGGCAGGAAGTGGAGGCTGGAGGAGAGCATGGGAATCCAGAAACCCCAGTAGCAGAAGCAGGAAAGCAGTAGTTTTGGGTGGGGGTTGCAGTGGTGGTGTCTCTTTGGCTTGCGAGCCTGGGGCTGTGGGCTAGCTGCTCAGGCCAAAGGTGGCCCACAGACTGTAAATTGGACAGCCCTGATCTAGATGATATCATCTGCTGTGAGGACTGGTCTTTGCAGCCGCTAACTCAGAGAGGCCAGTCCTGTTAATTAATTCAAGAAAATATGAAGTAGGTAAATGGGAAGTTGAATGCTTGAGAGAGTTGGAAGGAAACAAGAAGCTACAGACCCTATTCAATGAGAATCCAAGAATTACACCCATCTCAAGAACCAAGAAATAGATGTGTTCCTTTCTAAGTCCAGTGGCTATAATGGGGCTTATGCTAAATTTAAGCTTCTTGACAGTTCCATTGCATGGATTTTGGCAAGAAACTGGCTCTAGCAAATCAGTTGACTGGTGCAGTCTGACCATACATTTTAGGAAACTAAGGAAATTCTCTGTAATTAGCCTTCATCTTTGAACAGTCCAGGTCTTCCCTAAGTGTTTTTTCTACAGGCTGCCTTGCATCTGGGCTTTGGATATGATCCAAAACTCATGGGGCTCCCCGCCATCAATACCAAATGTGAATAGGGTCTTCAGAAAATAAGCCTTTGGCTGCCCTGTGGGATGAGTGCACTGAGAGATCCACTTGTTAGAGTCTTATTTAATCGAATCAGTTACTTACTAGAAGTAACATTCCATCTTCTCCCCCACCCCCAAGCAAATACCAAAAGCATTATACTACTTGTATTTTCTACGTACAGTATATTACCATCTTATTTTATAGAATCAGTCACTTATCAGCATCAGAATCTTAAACCATAATATATGTACTTTTTTTCTTCCACCAACTGCTAGAATAAATGGGTAAAATATTCTGTACAGTTTCAGTACTTTGTTGTATATTGGCAAAGCTCTTCATAGGCACTTTTCTTTGCTCACTTTTATTGTGTTGCTTACTAAAATCAGGTGTTCTGCCCATTGTGTTCCAATAGCTGGTAGGCACTGCAACTGCTTGGTACCCCATTTATCTTAGTCACAGATCATATTTCTGTATAGTAGCTCCATATACCAGACTCAAATCTCAAATGTCTTCATTACCCTGTGAGATTCTCTGTTCAGGAAAGGAACTGTGGGTAACACAATGGGTTTGTTTAGCTTGAAACAAAGTAATATGTTGTTCAGTAAGTGCAACAGCAGGTTGGCTCAAGTGAAGTAGATGTGTGAGGGACTGTACTACCCGTTTGAGAGAGACTCTGGATTGTATAGCTGAAACAGGCTGAGTATACCCAATAAAACCACCTGCCTCACTTTGAGCATGGGATTTATGGACAGCAAGAAGAAACAAAACAAGGTAGAATTCTTTAGAATATACATAAGAAACTACAGGAAGCAATCATTTTTGTGTTCTGAGGGATAAACCACATCAGTCTCCAAAAACTTTTATTTTGCTGAACCAGAGGCGCTGTGGTAAGGCCCCCAGAGCCTCCACAGCCTGGCATGTGTAACCCAGTGCTGCAAAGAACAGTGGGACTGTGCTGCCCTGGTGAGGTGTCTCCTGCCTGCGTAGCTGCAGTGGGGGTAGCAGCATGGGGTTGTGCTCAGGGGATGCAGACAGCATGGAGCTTGCAGTGGCAAGCAGCTTTCCTGTACAGCTCTGCTGTTCCCTGCAGCACCTGGTCACGTGCTGGGTTGTGGAGCCCTGGGGGAGGGTAGCTGGGCAGGGAGCATGAGCCTGAAGCTGGCAGTGCGCAGCCCCTGCCTTGTGCGCAGATCTGGGGGGTATTGGGTCCCCCTTGCCCCATGGGAGTGTGTGCAATCGCATGGAGCAGTCCCCGCACCCGAGTCCACAGCAGACAGCCCACCCCACCCTGTGTGTAGATCTGGGGGGGGGACTCATAGAATCAATGAGTTGGGAGGGACCTAGACAGATCATTGAGTCTGACCCCCTGCCATGGGCAGGAAGGAGCACTGGGGGTGGCAGGGGTCATAAGACCCCAGCCAGGTCCCCATCCAGTCTCCTCTTGAAGATCCCCGGGGAAGGTGAGAGCACCACCTCTCTGGGGAGCCTATTCCAGGCTCTGGCTGCCCTTACAGTGAAGTAGTTCTTCCTAATATCTAACCTAAACCTATCCTCCCTCAGCTTGTGGCCATTG
>NW_017728886.1:32244663-32251818 GCF_001723895.1 Crocodylus porosus
GGACTCGCATCCTTCCCGGGCCTCGCTACGCTATCACCCAAGAGCACCCCATTGTCAGCAGACAGGAACACGGAGGCAAAGAACTTGTTGAAGAGTTCTGCCTTCTCTCGTGCGTCCGTCACCAACTGCCCTGCCCTGCCTTGTAGGGGTCCAAAGTTACCCCGAGACTTCTTCTTGCTACCTATATACTTGAAAAAGGACTTTTTGTTATCCTTAATCCCAGAAGCTAATCTAAGCTCCAGTGCTGCTTTGTCCCCCTGAGATTGTGCACAGCAGCGGGGAGCTGGCCCTGCCCCCTCCACCCCCTGGACGAGCCGCCCGCAGCCCTATCCCATTCCCTGCTGGAGCCCTGCGGCTGTGCATTTTGGTCCCAAGCACCGCCTGGTTGGGCAGCAGCCTCAGCCCTGCTCAGTTCCCTCCCTATGGGGGCCTGAATTCCTCCCTGCCACCCCCCCCCCAGCTTACCTGCAGGAGCTGCTCTTCAGGCTGCCTGGTAGTCATTTGCAAATAGGCAACTGGTGCCTCCTGAGTCTGGGGGGCACCAGATCGCTGACCAGGATGGGGGAGGGCTTGATCCCCAAGTGGCAATTGCCCAGCGGCTGATCACTGAGCATGAAATCACCAGCGGCAAAACCAGAAGTGCACTTCCACTGGCATTTTCAGTTTCATGGCTGGCTTTTCCAGGGGGTGCATGGCCAATCTCTGGGGGTTCATGTGCACCTACATGCAGCCCGTACACATCACCAATGCATGTGCACATACATGTGCACCACCTGCCTGACTGCCCTCCTCCTGCTGCCCCTCAGCCCCCGGAGGCTAGAACTCTGCCACCCTGCAGAGGGCTCTTTGCAAAAGTGCAGAATCCATGGATGTCTCTAGTAAAATGAGAAATCCGTGTTTGCTTCCAGTAAAAGGTAAAATCCGCGGTTTACTCTGTTTTTCTGTGGGAAATGGAAAACCCAGATCCCCGCTGATTAGATAGCAAATTGATGTTATCTCAGGCAAGGAACATTGATTTGGCCATAAAATGGCAAGGAACAATTCTATGCTGTCATAACCTGATTCAGGGTTTTCTTGTCATTAGTACTCATTGATCATGTGAAAGAAATCACACGGGAATAAAGCATTTTTTTTGAGATGGCTGTGTCAAAACCAGATGCTTTGGGCTGTACATTTTTGGCTTAGTCCTATATGACTATATACACACCTAGCACTATGAAGTGACAGTGGGCAGAAAGAGTTCAGCCTGCTCCACGCAGATCCGGGGGACATGTGTGCTCCTATGCCCTCCTGGACCGGTGGCGCACAGTGGCAGGAGCCCCCCACCCCTCTGGCTGGGCAGCTTGTTCAAGCCCCAGCCCCAATCCCTCTCTCCTCACTTCTGTTCCCCCCCTCAGCCCACCACAACAGACTTATCAGCTGGAGGGAGCTGTGTCCAGTGTGGACAAGGACTGCTGCCTGTTTAGTCTATGGCCGAATCTCCAAATCGGCTCCGAATTGATTCGGAGACTTCTGATTATATTCTGGACCTTTTAATGGGTCTCTTGATTCAGTTTGGTTTTGGGGACTTGGCTGCTGAATCGGGCCAAATCTTCTCTGAATTGAATCTGCTACCAAAGCTTTACACAGCCCTAGAAGATGTTTGGTGTTTGGGGGAGTCCCTGATCCTTGTAACAACAGGAGGGGGAAAAAAGTTCCTTCCTGGCCCCATGTGGCAATTGGCAAAGCCCAGGTGCATGGGAGAAAACAAACGCCCTTCATTCTGCAACCTGGGTCATCAAGCATAACTCCACATATGACACCCCTTAAGTCACAGGTTCTCAAAGCTTTTTAGTCAGGGACCCCTACATAACTTTTGTGAATTTGGTGGCATTCCAGTTGAGAACCACTGTTGTGTTGCCTCAGCTTACCAGGTAACTCCTGTATTAAATAAAGAGTTTACTGGGCTCTTAACAGTTTCCTCTCCCACAACAGCACAAGACAGCAGCAGTGCAGTATTTGTCTTCTGTTAAGTTTAAAAAAAAAACCCCAACCCCTACTTTCCCAGACAGGCTTAACTTATTTTTCCCCGTCACTTAGAGAACAGATTCTTAATTAGTTGCAATGGAATTATTCCTGACTCGTACCACATTAACTGAGATGGGAATGAAGCCTAGGCAGAAAAATAAAATAAAGTGCTATTCTGCTTTGTTTGTCTTTTTTTGGTTAGAGACTGATTGCTATAAATGGGATTGTGACTGAAATAAAAGTAAAATAGTGGATTACCTTGATTTCTCTTAGTTTATGTAACATTTTTTTCATCTTTTGGATTGGTAATAGTAAAAGATTTGTGAACTTTAAAAAAAGCAGACTTTGTGGGATTGGAAACACACTTCTATGCTTTGAGTAAAAAATAAACTACCATGTACTTTATCAGCATATCTGCGAATTCTCCCAAATACCAACCTGCTGTAGAAATGTATGGTCAGTGACCTTACTATCCCTTGGCCAGGATTTGACTGACTATGAAAGATTTGGTCCTCCCTGAATAGCATTCAGACAATTCATAGAAAATGTGGGCACCTACTCCATAAATGGAGGAACAAAGAGTCCTGGTTACGATTGTGGTGCATTTTTTTTTCAGACTGCAACGCATTGTGAACGATTGCCCAATTAGATAATTTAATGACGATCTAAAATCAATCCATGCAGCTACCCCTGAAGCAGTCAAATGGTTGTCAAATTTAGATATTAATATATGAATACTGTAATCCTAAAATATCATATGAAAGAGGTAGCATATCCGTGAATTCTCCCATCCTTAGGGCAGTGGCTGTCAATTGGGATGCTGCTGCCAACGCTGCTGCAATCTGGTACAATTCTGCTGGTCTCCTCTGATGGGCCAGACTGAGAAGTGGTCTTTGCAGGAGTGCCCACTCACTGGAGCCCTTCTCAGTCCAACCTGACATGCTCCTCCCAGAAAGAGAGGCTTTGGAAATGTGTGTGCACTCTTACTCAGCTGAAATATTCTCTGAGGAAGGGGTTGGAAATACGGTCTGTGACAGAGTTCTGGTCTGCAAAGGTCTGATCTGGTATCGGTGGCATGAAGCTGCTCTGCTATGTCTGCACTCCCCTTGTTGCACAGGGGTCATGAATCTGTTGTGGAGGTGACTGCAGGCGGCTGGTGGTTCTAGGGGGGTGGAGAATTTGGGCCTGAAACCATGGCTGGGTCACAAGTTTGGCTGTACTAGTGAAAGGATACCAACCCCAGCTCTATCACTGATCATTTATACTGTACAGGGAATGCAGGGTGGTTGCTGTCTGGTTTTAACATGAATGGAGACTGTCTATGCATATTTGTAAGATTAAACTGTAGTAGATTTCCTGCTCAGTAGAAGTTTCAAGCTGTTTTCTAATGAGAGCCAGTTGAAGAAAAGGTCTAGATAGAGATAGATGAGTGTTGGGATATGCGTATTTTAATGTTATCTTCCTTATGCCAACTGTACATTCCAGCATTGATCATATTCTCCCACTAGGCTTGGATAGCTTGCTGATCATACAGCAGAGCAACAGCATATTTTGTTGATGTGTCAGTAGTTCTCCTGTACTCCCTCAGTTGGGATTGTTTGTATTTGGGGAAAGAACAAATCCTAAGCAAAGGACTTCTTCAGTAGTTTTGGAAGGTACTTGAATGTAAAGTTGAGTTAAGCACAAAGTCCAGTAAGTGAGCTTCTTTATCTAATGCTCTGGTCTTATTTCGCTCTCTTTTTTTTTTTTTTTTTTTTTTTTTTTACCCTCCCAAGTTGTTCAAACTAAGGATCTCATTTGGTGCATGGTAAGAATGTAATGAGTTTTTATGTTGATATGGAGAAATCGTAGCATTTTCTGCAACCTTTCTGTGTATGCTGAGTAAGAGAGTGATGTGGGGGGAAGGGAAGAACTACTTATTCTTTTGAAGTCTACTCTCAGAATTGGAGGAGAATCTGTCTCTGTTGTGGAAAATCAAAATGAGAAAATAAATAAGATGCTGATATTAGACTCCATGCAGTAGGTTAAATAGGAATTAAAAAAAACACTTGTCCTGAGTTAATAATGTTCCTGCAGGATTTTAAAGTTCATCAGTATTCAATAAAGCAAATTGTATTTACACTCTAGTTAGTAGATAATTCAAGAGAAGGGCACAGGTATAATTCATTCCCCCCCCCCCAAACTTCCATCTTGTAACTTCAGTTACGTTTATTTTTAACTTTTGTGTTTACCAGTGAATTTTTAACTGTTAGCTCTGGAAATTCATTTCTAGATCAGAAAGCTTCGTTTCTGCTGTGTTCTGCAAGGTCACCAGTTAAATGATGTACTTGGAACTTATGGTAACTAACAACTTGTTCTGTTTGAACCAGATTGGAATCTAGTTTCTTTCCCTCCTTCTCTCCCATTCTTCTATATCCCTCCAGTCTCCTATCGTTCTTACTGGGCATTTTATCTGTGGTGAGAACTGGTCTCAAATTTGCAATTTGGAATACCTTTATGCTTTCAAAGGTGCATGGATTTTTATTTTTTTTAAACAGTTAAAATTACAGGCAAGCTGCTCATTTGCCCTGTAGTACATGCATGCGTATTTTTTATAATGCCTTTGCTCTGAGGGAGCTTATGTTTGTAGTATCAGCTGGCTGTTTGTTTGTTTTTTTCCTAAATTGCTTACTATTTCATTGGATTTTATAAAATCTATTGAATAAGCTTTGCATTAAAAATCACGTAGTTTAGAAAGTTTATGCTTTTTGCAGAAATTCTTCAGGAAAACAAATCTACATGTCTCTTATATTAATTGATATGGCCTTCAGACTGCTTTTAAGAAAGTCACGAGGGGCAACTGGTTCTGGCTTACAGGCAGTACCCCAGTCTCAAAGGCTGCATCTTAAGCAGCAGGGTACTTAACTTCCAGTTTTCCCAGCCTTACAATAACCCAAATGCCTTCTGTGCTCTAATGTCAATACAGACCAAATAACATGGATTATAATATCTAAGATTCATTCACTGTACTAATGTCATATATATTGCCATTTGCTTACATTTCTCCTCTCCTGTCTGCATGGACAAACGAGGCAGTCCCTACATGATAAAATGAATGAGCACTGATTGACATCTGCTACAGGAAGACACGCAAACCTGGGGCTGAACACTTTAACACGGGGTAGGCAAAATATGGCCTGCGGGCCAGATCCAAACTGCGAGGCCATTCTATCCAGCCCGCGGGGCCCGTAAAAAATGTAGAAAATTAATATTTTTCTGCCCTTGGCTCCTGTCAAAAATGACCCAGGGGAAGCCCAGCGGGCTCTAACAAAAGTGGGGCTCTTTTGGCCCCACCCCACCCCCAGCTGGAAGCCCCTCCTGGGGCTTCTGGCTTGGTAGCATGTGGCTGCCGTGGGCCAGAACCACATGTAAGTGTGGAGGGAAAAGGGTGGGAGGGACCCTGGGCAAGGAAGGAGCACAAGGGGGGGGGGGAAGCGGCCCCTTCCCTGCCCCAGGGCTAGCACCCCACCACCCTTATGTTCAGCACCACCTTGTAGCCCAGCTCCGCTGCCAGGCTGGCAGCGGGGGCGGATTACAAGCTGGTGCTGAGCTCAGGGAAGAGCAGCCCCTTGCTTGCCATGTGGCCAGTGCCTCATGCTGCAGCTGCTTGCTGCCTGCCTGCTCCGGACAGCCCCGCCTGGGCTGTGAGCAGCTACAGCAGGGAGTGTGCCGGCCGTGGGGTGGGCGAGGGGGCCGCTCTTCCCTGTGCTCAGCACCAGCTTCTTCCCTTCTGGCAAGCAGGGTGTCGGGGCTGTGCACTGCCCCCTTCCTGTACTGGGGGGCACTGGGTGAGTGGGTGGGGAGCCAGACTAGATAGTGTTAAGTATGGTTTACCTGGGTTTCATATCCCATTACCTGCACTTTGGTTCTGGTGATCCCTTTGTTCCTATAGATTTTCTGTTTGCTTGCTTGTCTCTGCCAGCACTGTTCCCCCTTTCCCCTCCTCTCTCCTCGGCCCCCCCCATCTTTTGTATTCTAATTTCTCTCCTTATATTCTGCATTCTGCACATTCTTTCGCAGCAACTGAAAGTTTCGTAGTTAGTAGAGTCGGAAGTGACCTGAGCAGATCATCAAGTCCGACCCCCTGCCATGGGCAGGAAAGAATGCTGCAGTCAAACAACGCAGGCTTGGTGATTGTCTAGCCTTCTTTTGAGGACCCCCAGGGTAGGAGCAAGCACCACTTCCCTTGGAAGTTGGTTCCAGATCCTAGCAGCCTGGACTGTGAAGTAGCACCTCCTGATATCCAGCCTGAATCTACTCTCAGTCAACGTATGGCTGTTATTCCCTTGTTACTCCCAGTAGTGCTCAGGGGAACAGGGACTCTCCCATTGCCTGCTGGTCTCCATTGGCCAGTTTATAGATGGCTACCAGAATTAATGTACCAGTACTTCCAACTGCAGCCTGACCAATGTCATATAGACGGGGAGGATCACCTCCTTGGACCTGCTCGTGATGCATCTATGGATCCATGACAAAGTGCGGTTAGCCTTCCTGGCTGCGTCCCCACATTGGCGGCCCATGTTCATCTTGGAGTCTATAATGACGCCAAGATCCTTTTCTGCCTCTGCACTGACGAGAATGGAGTTCCCCAGCCTGTGGGTATGCTGCTGGTTCTTCCTCCCTAGGTGCAGTACCCTGCACATGTCAGAATTGAATTCCATCCAGTTCTCATCCTTCCACCCCTGTAACCGGTCCAGATCCAACTGCAGCCTGTCCCTCCCTTCTAGAGAGCCCACTTCTCCCCCCATCTTAGTGTCAGCTGCAAATTTGAGCAAGGTGCTTTTCACCCTCTTGCCCAAGTTGCTGATGAAGATGTTGAACAGTGCGGGTCTGAGGAGCGAGTCCTGGGGGGACCCCACTGCCCACATCCCTCCAAGTCGAAAATGACCTGTCTGCCACCACTCTCTGGGTGCGGCCCTCCAGCCAATTGGTGACCCATCTGACTGTGTAGGCATCGCCACTGCAATCTCCCTAATTTTTTAACCAGAATGGGGTGAGAGTCTGTGTCAAAGGCCTTCCTAAAGTCCAGAAAGACTACATCCACTGCAACACCTGCATCCAAGGATTTTGTGACCTGGTCATAGAAGGCCACCAGGTTGGTCTGACAGG
>NW_017728886.1:32252073-32336492 GCF_001723895.1 Crocodylus porosus
GCTCTTTTCCAGTCCTCTGGCACCTTGCCAGAGCACCACGAGTGTTTGTAAAGCTGTGCCAGGGATCCTGCAATGACCTCTGCTAATTCCCTCAACTCTTTGGGGTGGAGATCATCAGAACCTGCTGATTTGAACATGTCCAGCCCCACCAGAAGTTCCCTGGGCCTGGCTGTGCCTCCCCTGGGATCATCGGGGATCCCAGTGGGGGGGATGACCTGGTCCTTGCTCCTAAAAATGGAGGCAGAGATGTGAGCTTCAGCCTGCAAAAACTTGCATGCACATGTCTGTAAGGTGCAAATCTACCCTGTTTTCTAGTTTACGAAAGAGAGAAAAGCAACTTGATGTACAGTCAGTTAAAATGGGTTGAAGTAGTTTCACAGTCATGTACCCTTGATTCTCTCTGCCAGTTTGTTCATAACATTTTTCTTTCTTCATTCAAATATTATTTTCACTCTTCTTCTGTAGCTTAAAAGCTCACAGCAATAGGAAACTGACTGTGCTTGATAGTCCAGTGAAACTAACAATACATAAAATACAGTTAAATGCACAAGGTAATTAAAACTTAGATATTTTTCTCTTCATTCCTAATATTTCTCAATACCTAATGGTAGATTTTTCAGATAAATAGGATTTCAGCTGGTGGAGTTGCTTTTAATACCTTTGGCTATTTATTAATGCTGATGGACACCAAAAATATTCTAAGCATTTTTTTTCCTTTAAAAAACCTTAAAGGGGTGGGGTGGAAAGTAGTTGAAGCATTTCTAGAGAGACTTCCATGACAACTCACTCTTAAGAACTTGGGCAGAAAGAGCAAACAAACTATTTATTTATTCTGCTCTTGGAAGTCATATATTTGACCTTGTAATTAGTTACAGTTGCATTATTTGCTGGAAATGGGCTATTTCCCAATAAGGAGTGGTGACATACCGGTTGGCTTTGCTGCTTTCCTTTTTAAAAAAAATATATATTTATTTATTTTGTTCCAGTTTTGTTCCTGACTCTGCCTTTGCTGTTCAAACCTCCCATGTACACACCTATAAACCAACTTAAAATGATCATTCTATTGACTCCCAAAGAACCTTCTATCCCATGCCCCTTCTGTGCAGTCTTCAGCATGCTCCTACCCCTAATGATTCAAATTGCACTTTGGTTAAAACTCTGTGATTTCAGCCTTTGTTCCCTTCTGCTGAATGATGGATCTTTTTATGCAGCATCTAGTAAGCTGATTCTAATATGAAATTTCTGTTTATTTCTGGAATTTGCAAATAGCATCTGGAGTTTGGATGTTAGGAGGCACTTGTGATGTCGTTTTAACTGTTAAGGTCAATTTCTTTTTGGCAAAGGTGGAAAAACGTCCAGAGTACAGGCATTTCTTAGATGAATCAGTATATAAATGGGTCTGCTCAGAGTGTAACAAAGGCCGTCTTGTGCTGTTGTATGACTGAGCCAATAAGGAACAAGAGCAGAAGCACTTCTAAGCAACGAAGATTTGCTTTTATGTAAATAAGTTCAGTATTAAAATGCATAAGAGAAAAGTAGAAAATAAGGGTAGAATTTTTAAGAATATTTTTCAGTGTATTTTCAGTTCCACAGTGTATTAGTGGATCTTTAAAGTAACTTCTGTTGCTGTTGAAATGTATTAATTTTGTTCTTAACTTAGTGCTTTTTACATTTTCTTCTCCCCTTTTCTTGGCAGCATCTCCTCTTCCTTAAAAGTTTTATTCTACTAATCTTTGGCTGCTGAATTGTGGTTCATGCTTTTCTCATGCATTGTTTGGCTTTACATCCTGAGCCTGGTTCATTATTTAAATTCTGAATTCGGTCCCCCCCATCCCCTGCCAGTAGAAGCTGCTTGTTTTTACAGGGTGTGTGTATTACATAAACTTTAATGAAGGGCAAGGATTTTTGTGATATAAACTTACTGGATATAGTTTGAATATATCACTTACAGTATGGTTTTGTCCCAACATAAGCTATAATTTAGCTGTTATTCACGCTCAAGTTTTCTTAATTTTGAATAGTGTTTTTAAAAGTACACTTTTAGAAAAATAGCAACCTGATGAAAATGAGCTGTTCAGGGTTGCACTCTTGTCTTAAAGTAGATAATGAATGAACAGTGACTCATGCCTAGATGAGAAAAAGGAAAAGACCCAAAAGATTAGTCTTTCTTTATAACTTGTTATAACTTGTTTTTCTAAATTACCACCCCCCCCAATTAAATACTACAGTTAAATACCAATTGTTAAAGGACCTGAGGAAGTAATGTGCTGCATCTGCTAAGCTAATATGGGATAATTGGGCCCCATTTGTGGTGGCAGTGGTTGGCAGAGGATGGGTAAGACAAACTTTAGATTAAGTCAGAACTGAACCCATCTGCCCCGTATTAAATTTCAGAAGCTCACACAGACAGATGCTCAGTCTTTTTGGTTAATAGATGCCACTTTAATTTTTTTGCTTCATATGTTTCTCATTTCCCTGGAGGGGTTTCAGATAGAACACCTAACATGGAGAATAAGCACTTGAAAATATATGTAATTATTCATGTATTCTTCAAAATGTGGAACTTCACTATTGTAACAGGAATTGTTGTATTGACTCGGACCACTCAGACCTGGACCATCACCAAATGTTTCAGAGTAAGAGGAAAGAAATCTAACTGTAGGAAGATGCATCTGATCATCCATGAAATGCCCTATTCCAGTCTCTCTCTTGCAAAAACTTATTTAAAACCCCGAAGCCTATTTTATGTCCCTTTGTGGTGGGGGTGCTGCCAAGGACCAACATTTACCTCTGATCCTGGAGCAGAGAGGCCCATGGGCTGCAGGTTTGCCACTGAGGATCAAAGGCATGGCGGTGAAGATGCTGCCGCCAGAAGGCAAGCCATGCCAGTGCTGGGGGGAAAGGAACAGCAGCAGTGGTGGCACACTGCAGGAGATTAGGTGTGTTCACCCAGCCCAGCTTTACAGATGTGTGCTGATGCCAGTTTTCCAGCTGGCCCTGGGAGAGGGATAAAAACTCCACCGGCTGAAATGTGGGGAGAAACAGAAGCGAGTCCCTCTGGAGAGCCTGAAGTGGCCAGGAACAAACAACAGCCCCTGCAGGGGCGAGTGGTGGCAACCCCAAGAGGAGGGATGCCCAGCTAAAGCTGTCTTGGAGGAGCCAGGATACTTGCCTTTCTTGAGGTCATGGATCCCAGAGGAAGCCAGTGGAGACTGGGACAGCAGTGAGTCTGTGAAGAGAGAGAAGAAAGAAGGGAGAATGCCTGGGAGGAAGGCACCCCGGGGTGAACATTGCAGTGAATCAGGCTGATGCAAGGCCTGATTCAGGACGGTACACTATCCAAACCAGGACTGTGATTAAATATGGGCTAAGGCCCAACCATGGCTGGTAGACTGTTTTAGTCTTGGTCAAGGATTGTCATCATCTCTGGCTGGGACAAGGCAGGGTGAAGGGGAGGCGGAGCCCTGAGATGGAGATCTAGGCAAGGAAGCCAAAAGAGGGAACCAGGAGAGGCAGGATTCAAGAACGTCCTCTCAGCAATAATCTTTAACAACAAGTCATGGCAGGTGAGAATCCCTGGGGACCTTTCCAGGTATCTTACTGAAAGGCAAGCTGTCAACTGGAAAGGAGACAGCTGCATCTGAACGGCCAAAAGTGAAGGGCTCAAGTGAACGTTACTGGAAGTTACAACTTTCCATCACTATTTATTTGCATTGATTATGACCAGATATAAACACCTACTTCTAGGTGACTAACACTAGCTGCTTTCAGTCAGGAGGTGTAAAAAAGCTTTGTGGACAGTGATTATAGAATAATCTGCCAATGAATTAAAGGCGTGCTTGTTTCCTGAATCATGAGGACGTATCTCTCTTAGACCATGAGTTAGCAACCTACAGTCTGCAGGCTGCATCTGGCCTGCAGATAGGGCTTCAGTGGCATTTGTGGGTATATCAGCTGCCAGTACTTCCCCTGTGCTGTCAGGGGCAGAAGCACTGGCTGTGGCTGGGTCTTAGTTCCTATCCATCTGCCTCTGACTTGAAGTGGGACATCCTAGCCTTCAGGCTAAAGAAGTTGCCAACTGCTATTTGAGATGTTAGCACTGCAGTATAGTTGTGGATGTTCTTATTTTCCCTAGAAATATCTATTTCCTTTTTGTTCTAATTAGATTCTTCCATCAATCATGCCTTGTGGTGATGCATCCGACAAGTTAAGTATGTGTAGTGTATGAATAAACATACTAATGTATGTATGTAGTCCTATTTTGGGTCCCTTGCCACATTTCTTATCCAAGATAGCAGGTCATTTCTAAGGTGTGCTTTTTTGCCCCCTTGTCTTATTCTTTTGAGGGACTTTGTCAGATGTCCTAAAAAATTGGCAACATGCATACATATACACACTTCTAGATTAATGGCTTAGAGAGGCATGAATATCCTTTTAAAGAGGCTTTTCTGGTTTGTCCTTTTTTCACGGGTGTCTTAAATTCTGATTTTTAACTATAATGTCTGCCAACTCTTGGAACCGGAGTAAGGTTTATTTGTGGCCTCAAATAACCAGGATAGCCTTTAGCTTTGTAAAATTTAAGCATGGTATTTGTTGCCATCTAGTCTCGCTCTGATGTAGCAGTTGATATAATCAGTGATTACATAGTTATTTGTCCAACCAGCAGAGCCATTTCATAGAATCATAGAAAATTAGGGTTGGAAGGGACCTCATAAGGTCATGTAGTCCAACTACCTGCCCAAAGCAGGACCATCTCCAGCTAGATAATTGCAGCCAGGGCTTTATCAAGCTGGGCCTTAAAACTTCCAAGGGATTCCACCATCTCTTGAGGTAACCTGTTCCAGTGCTTCACCACTCACCTAGTGAGAGTTTTCCCTAATACCCATCTTAAAACTCCCTTGTTACAACTTGAGACCACTGATCCTTGTTTTGTCATCTGTCACCACTGAGAACAGTCTCACTCCGTTGTCTTTTGAAACCACCCTTCTGGTCACTTAAAGGCTGCTGTCAAATCCCCGCTCAATCTTTTCTTCTGCAGACTAAATAAGCCCAGTACCTTTAGCTTCTCTTCGTGAATCATGTGCCCCAGCCCCCTAACCATTTTTGCTGCCCTTCACTGGACTTTCTCCAACTTGTTTGCATCCTTTCTGTAGTGGGGAGCCCAAAACTAGACACAGTACTTCAGATGTGGCCTTACCATTGCAGAATAGAGGAGAATAATCACTTCCTTTGACTTGCTAGCAACATTCTTACTAATGCAGCCCAGTATGCTGTTGGCTTTTTTGGCAAATGGTACACTCTTGGCTCGTATTCAGCTGTTGTCCACTATAACTCTAGGTCCTTTTCCCCAGAGCTGCTGCTTAGCAGTTGGTTCCAAGCCTGTAGTGCATGGAATTGTTCTGTCTTAAGTGCAGGATTTTGTGTTTGTCCTGGTTGATCCTCATGAGTATATCCCCACGAGCAGGAATGTGCATTTCCCTAGGGACAAAGCTGCGGCTTGTCCCTGGAAAATGATTATGCATGCATGCAACATGCGTGGCATGTTGCCCCAGGTGAGGTGGAGGGAGGCTGGAGCCAGCACCTGGGCTGGTCCCAGCAGCTTTATTTGGGGTTCTGAGGGCCTCTGGGGAGCTGCAGTCATGGCAGCTGGAGTGTAGCTTTGGCCAGCCAGGCTCCCATTTCTGGTGCTACCCCACTTTTTTTTTTTTAAGGCATGTGATTTTGACCCTGCAATCTCCTGGAGTCAGCCCCTGCTCCCCCCCCACTTGCACTGCTAACTTGTGGCATGGGGAAGACCTGCATGTGCAGCACTGCAGACGGGTTTGCAGTGCTGCATGCTGCACATCTATGCTTGTCTGGAAGCATAGACTTCTTTTGGTCCAGCCTTCCAATTTGTCTAGGTCACTCTGAATTATATCTCAACCCTCCAGTGTATCTACTATATCCCACCCAGCTTGGTGTCATTCACAAACGTGCTCAGTGTGCAATCCATCCCATCTTCCAGATGGTTAATGAAGATGTAGAACAAAACTAGCCCTAGGACCAACCCTTGGGGCACTTCACTAGATGCTGGCTGCTGAATTAGGCCTTGAGCTGTTAATCACTCCCCACTGAGCCTGATGATCCAGCCAACTTTCTGTCCACTTTATGGTCTGTTCATCCAACCCATACTTCCTCATCTTCCTTGCAAGAATACTGTGGGATACAGTATCAAAAACCTTACTAAAGTCAAGTATATCATATCCATTGCTTTCCTTGCATCCACAGATCCAACCCTCTCATCGCAGAAGGCAGTCAGGTTGGTTGGGCATGACTTATCCTTGGTGAATCCATGCTGGCTGTTCCTTATCATTTTCTTCTCCAAGTGCTTAGAAATGGATTCCTTGAGGACCCTGCTCCATGATTTTTTTCTGGGGACTGAGGTGAAGCTGATTAATCTGTAGTTCCTTGGATCCTCCTTCCCTTTTTATAGGAGGGCACTATGGGCATTTATAAACATACTTTTTTGTCCTGCAACGTACTGGAGATCCTCTGCTTTGGAGCAGACTTGATTTAATCAAGTCTGTGCCGCATGCTGATGTGCACTGTGCTGCATCACATGCAGTTGTATAAGCAGCAAAATGCACGCCAGTGCACAGGAAATCATGGTGGTGCACTTTTGAACTAAAGCACCTTCTATGTGTGTTAGTTCAAAAGTGTACCACCGCCATTTTCTCGGTGCTGACATGCATTTCTCCAGTTATACAACTGTAAGTGTAATAGTGTTGAGCACTCTTATATGTAGAAATGCCCTATATTTTTTTTTCCCTTTTCCAACTGTCCCGGATCTCCTGATGATCACCCCACATTTTCAAAGATAATGGCTAGTGGCTTGGTTCTGTAATCACATCAGCCAAGTCCCTCAGCACCCTCAGATGCATTGCATCCAGCCCCATTGGACTTGTACACATCCAACTTTTCTAAATAGTTCATAATCTTTTCTTTCATCTTAGACTTGTAAAGAAATTTAAGAACGATTACTATCCAGCCCTGATGACTTATTTCTTGCATAGTTAGTAGGGCCAGAGGGACCTGAGCAAATCATCAAGCCCGACCCGCTGCCACGGCAGTAAAAAGTACTGGGTCAAACGACCCCAGCAAGGTGTTCGTCTAGCCTCCTCTTAAAGACCCCCAGGGTAGAAGCCAGCACCACTTCTCTTGGAAGTTGATTCCAGATCCTTGTCACCCTGACAGTGAAGTAGCACCTCCTGATGTCTAGTCTGAATCTGCCCTCTGCCAGCTTGTGACCATTAATCCTAGTGACTCCTGATAGTGTTTGGGGGAACAGGGACTCTCCCAATGCCTGCTGATCCCCTCTGGCTAGTTTGTAACAGGTCACTACATCCCCCATCAGCCTTCTCTTGTGGAGGCTGAACAGGTTCAGGTCCTGTAGCCTCTCCTTGTAGGGCCTGCCCTGCTGCCCCCTGATCATGCAAGTGGCCCTTCTCTGGACCCTCTCCATGTTGTCCACATCCCCCTTGAAGTGCAGCATCCAGAACCGGACACAGTACTCCAACTGCGGCCTGACCAGTGATGCATAGAGGGGGAGGATCACCTTCTTGGACCTGCCTGAGATGCATCTGTGGATGCATGACAAGTTACGGTTGGCCTTCCTGACTGTGTCCCCACACTGTTGGCCCATGTTCATCTTCGCATCAGTAGTGATTCCAAGATCCTTTTCTGCCTCTGTACTGATGAGAAGGGAGTTCCCTAGCCTGTAGGTATGGTGCTGGTTTTTCCTTCCCAGGTGCATCACCTTGCATTTGTCAGTGTTGAAGCCCATCCTATTCTTATCTACCCACCCCTGTAACCTGTCTAGGTCTGATTGCAGCCTATTTCTCCCTTCCACCATGCCCACATTCCCCCACATCTTGGTGTCAGCTGCAAATTTGAACAGGATGCTATTTACCCCCTTGTCCAAGTCACTGATGAAGATGTTGAACAGCGTGGGCCCGAGGAGCGAGCCCTGGGGGACCCCACTGCCCACATCGCTCCAGGTCGAATATGACCCATCCACCACCACCCTCTCTGGGTGCGGCCCTCCAGCCAGTTAGCAACCCATTTGGTTGTGTAGGTGTTGACACCACAGTCCCCTAGTTTTTTAATGAGAGTGGGGTAAGAGATGGTGTCGGAGGCCTTCCTCAAGTCCAGAAAGACTATGTCTGCTGCTACCCCTGCGTCTGAGGATTTTGTGACCCGGTCATAGAAGGCCACCAGGTTGGTCTGACAGGACCTGCCTCTAATGAACCTGTCTTGGTTGCCCCTAAGCATAATCTCCCCTGCTGGCCCCTTGTGGACATGCGCCAGGATAATTCTCTCAAAAAGCTTACTCAGGATCGAGGTATGACTAATGGGCCTATAGTTTCCTGGGTCCTCCTTCCTCCGTCTTTTGAAAATAAGAACCATGTTGGCCCTCTTCCAGTCTTCTGGCACCACATCAGAGCACCACGAGTGCTTATAAAACCATGCCAGGGGTCCTGCAATGACCTCAGATAATTCCCTCAGCACTCTGGGGTGGAGATCATCAGGACCAGCTGATTTAAATATGTCCAGTCCCTCCAGAAGTTCCCTTACTTTAGTTTATCATCTTTCACTATAATTCTTTCTGACATGTCAGTCAGTCTCTGACAATACTTTATATATATTACTGAAAGGAATGCCTATAGGTTTGACTTCAAATGTACACTAATGTAATAGTTTGACACACATCTTATTTCCTTTGTCTTCATTAATACTTTCTTTTTGCCCTGATAACTCAGTGAACTTGCTTGTTTTTTCCATCATGCTTCTTGCTTTATATGACTAAATAATTATTTTCTTTTTCATTTGGGAAATTTACACATCATTCTGTTTTTAAATGTCTACATTTTACTTTATCAGACTTACTTATACTCCTTTCTCATGGTTTAAGTGGTGGTGGTTATTCAGTTATGGACTGGATTGGGGAACTTTTTAACCTTTCCAGTGGTAATAACAGTTCCTTTTAAATTCTGGTGTTTGGGTGCTGGGCTTGTTAACTTTGGGGCAAAAATAAAATTGGCATAAATGATCTGAGAGAGAGTGTTAAAAGTTGTGCCATTTATTCCAGCAAGCACTGCCTTGAAAACTGAAATGGGGACTAGGCTTATTTTTTGGCAAAGAAACTTCACTTGAAATGTGAAAGTGTATAGTTTGTTTGTTTGTTTTAATTAAATAAGTGAGCTTAAAGTAATTTATTATTGGAACATGTCTGTTCATTAGCATGATTCTATAAAATAAAGTTACTATGTTCCCTGCCAAAGCTTAATATGGTAAACCTCGTTCTCCAGATAAGGTTCATCTATACTAACACCTATGCTTCTTCCTACCTACTTTAAAATAACTAAATGTGAATCCAGTTCTTTTTTGGCCTTGCATGCTGTGAACCCCTCAAATTGACAGTAGAGGCAGGATATTGGCAGTGTCCTTGTCTCTCTTTTATTTGTGGTAAGTTAGGATTTGTTTGGATGTTTTGGGCTTTGTGCCTGGTAGTTATGGAAGTTTTTAAGAATAGAAAAGTGATTGCATAACCTAAGGATTCTGTAGCCTGAGCAAAAGGTTCAACTAGTTGATCTCCTAAGGTCCCTTTTAGCTCTAATTTTCTACTGCTTTATGATTTTTATGTAAATCAGGGTAGGACTTGCATCTTTGACTCTCAATTCTTCAGTTATTGTTCCTATCATATTCTTTCAATTAAATCTGCTTTGCCATGCAATGTGTTTCTATAGATAGCTGTTGCACAGACTGGTAACTTGCCAGCTGGAACCTTTTGGATCTGGCCTGTGGACATGGGGCTTTGGCATTCAGCAACGGGAGTGCTGGCTGAAGCAGGGTCCTGGTCCAGGGTCCTTTCTGCCTTGATTCAACATATGGTTCATTCTATCCTGAAGTCAGAAAAGGTTGCATATCCCCCAGTGTAGATTGCTGCAGTGATTTAAGATCAGACCTTTAGAACCTGCAGACTAAGGATACCTAGAAACAAGTATGAGGAGTGTCCTATTTGCTGAAGTGTCACTCATTGATTCAGAAATGTAGTTTTGCAGGGGCTGGAACTTGGATGCAGGGTTCAGAGAGCTGTAGTATCAGGCAATTCAATGGCAAGTTCTCTGTGTTGAGTACTCTGAGGTTTTTTTTCTTCAAAATCCTGAGCCCCATGGTTATACAAGGAGGGGAAGGGGGAGAAGTGGATTGCACTGAAATGACACTTTGTGCTATTGTAGCCAACCTGTTGCACATTTTTAGGCTTATTCGGTCTAGTCAGTCTATAAAGGCACTTCTACATTTGCTCTGATGTATTATGATTAGAACGTGTCGGAGCAAACTCGATTCCCCTTGAGCATTCTGATAGGAACACTCCGGTGTGCTGTAGTGTCTCATGTATTCAGCACCCCCATGTTTCAAAATGGCAGCAGGGCTGCTTTTAACTAAAGCTTGTCGAACAAGCTTTAGCTAAAATGCCCCTGCCGCCATCTTGAAATACAGGATGTTGAACACCTGAGATGCTGCTGGTGTTTTAATTAGAGAGTTTCCTGAGAGCTGCTCTAATTTAACAACCCCTTCCATTGCCAACCAGACAGACACCCTAGATTTTTAAATTTAGGCAGGACATGTATTCAAAGCACACAGAGAATGTGCAGCAGTCTCTAGGCAAATAGAAAGGACATGGAGAGTTATTTAAGAATTAGGATTATAATGTTGTTTAAATTTAAGAATTCAGGATCTAAGTTTACTTTGTGTGATCAGTCTTAAACCATACCTTTTGTATTTTCAGTATGTCCCTCAGAATACCAAATTTTCTTGCATACCACATGGCACCAAATAAGACATGCACCCTGTTTTGGGAAAGCAGAATGGTAATCCCCCACCCCCCACCTCCGTCATGGCCCAAAGCTGCCTGCATTGAGCTGCTTGCTTGCCCTCATCTGCTTACTGCCTACTTCAGGCAAAAGCCAGTTTCAGCCCCCTCACAGCTGCTTCCAAATTGCCCTTAGCTTTTTGGCTGCTCACCCAAAATTTACTGTTAATTTGGTAGCAGCTGTGAGAGGGATTTCACCACTCTAAAATGCTGGATCAAGAGAAGCGGAGCCCTTGGTAGCCTTTATGACACATCCATGCTTCTATTCCAGTGCAGAAGTTGCTTTCCCCACTTGAAAAATTTGACTGGTCAAATATTGGACAAAATTTGTTTAAAAAAAAAATGCCAGTAGGTTCAAATAATACACAGAAAAAGCACAGATTTTCCATTACGAAGTGTGTGTGTGTGTGTGCGCGCGCGTGTGTGTGTGTAACAACAACAAATCGTATTTCTGTCGAGAAAGCTACAAAAAATGTAGCTTTTTTTGGTAAAATTGCTATAATCTTTAATTGGTTAGTTGACCAGTCAATTGACAGTATTTGACTGGTTAATTGACTGGCTTGCTACCCCGAAGTATTTATGTAGTCAGTGTTTGTCCCAGAAAATAAGACAGTCCACTGAGGCTTTCAAAGAGAACTGGGAATCTCCTGTACCTTCAAATGGTACATCTGAAAGATGCCTGTGGGCAAGCAAACATAGGGGAATGCTAGCACTTAAATAGTCAATATTCATATTGAGAAGTAAGGCTGGAAGGGACTTCAAGAGATCATGTAGTCCAACCTCAGATCAAACCTGCGGTCTTGGTGTTATTAGCACCACTCTAACCAAATGAGCTAAGTGGCCACTGTTACTCTGAAGCTTAGCACTGGTCTAGCCCTACTACTGTCTTACCTATTTGCCTTCCATCAGATTTATGGGTATTGTAACCCTCAAGGTTAACTGCTGAAAAGTGAAACTGTTAGCCTGATATCCACAAATCATTTGCTAGGGCTATGGCATCTACTTTACTTTTGCTTCAAAAGAAAAAACCGGTAGGCTGTGAATAGTGTTTGGCACTGAACTTGTTTATCAGATTCCAATATATTGATTAGTCCTGAAACTAGATAATGTGGGAATTTTTCTGTTTCTTAAATCTGTAGGAATCATTCCTGTACCTTCTGCTTAATAGGCACACTTTAATTAATACCCTGTCTTTCAGTTGGTAGACTGATCACAGCTACTGGTTACCCTGTCGGCCACAATGAAGTATGAGGACCTGTATTTACATGAAAGCTGGTAGATCTAATTGGCACTATGGGTCAGAGAAGCCATCAGAGGAAGCAATATTAGGCTCATGTCTGGAACTGTATGAATACCTAGTAAAGACAGAATTTACTTTTTAACTGAGAGATGAGTATCTGGAAGTTCTGGTTGTTGTGGGCAGAGTATTTTTTTTAACTTCAGGTGTGTGTGAAACCTGCTGTGCCATCAACCAGTATCTCTGTAGGATTGCTTGTAAACCCTGGGCATATGGATGTGAACCTGAAAGGGGCATACTGCCTTTGTTTGCATATGAGCGCAGCAGTCCTTTCTGCTTTTTATGTGAAGACTGGATTCGGAGGACCCCTCAAATGGCTAGTGTTGTTGTTTTTATCAGACTAACCTGAGGAAGCAGCCAAACAGTTTAAAAGGACACCTTCTTGGTTCCCAACTCTGGAAAGTTAACCATAAATCCATTTCAGTCCTGAAGGTAGTAATGTATATAAAGATGGCACTTTATATAATGCAGTGCAGTTTGAAAAGGTGTTGGCTTAGATCAAAAAGGTTATAACAGGAGGAAAAAATGTTCCTTCAGTCAGCATGAAATGTGGACATTCCTATACTTTCATTGCAAACACAGCAGTAACTCAATTTTTATCCAGTTAAACAATGAAACTGGCTTGCTACACAATTCTGGAGCCATGTTAGGTTTAAGTAGGCAGTAGCAGACTAATATGGGAAGATAGGTACACCTGCGGTAATCCACATATCCAGATAATTAAAGCAGATTGCACTTTTGCTTTTTTTGATTCTTGCTGAGCTAGAGAGTGTGAGAGCTGGATTCAAAGGTATTTGCTTCCCCACAGACACACAGGTGAGCCAAACTGATATGGAAATTGCAGGTTAATAAGAAAGTTTGATTCAGATCTCAATAACGTGCTGAGAGTCTAAGATAAATGTTTTTCCTGCAGAAAAAGCTGACTTAATATTCAGTAAAAACAGCAGTAGTAGAAGGACTTAATGGTGGCGAAGATCCCCAGGTGCCACTAGTAGACCTGAATTAGATTCAGAAACAGTTTTCCAGAAATTTTTAGTATAGGAAATCAAGTCTTCTAGAGTAAATCACGAAGATAACTACAAAGAATAGCCTAGAAGGAAGTTGGTTACCCCATTTCTGTGCTTGCTTGGCTGGATTTTTTTTCTTTTTTCCCCACTAGTGCAGTGGATCCAGCAAGTACTCTTAAGTGACTTTTACATCATGCCTCACCAGTATAAACTGGTTTAAAATTGTAATGGAGCAGAAGTTCAGTGCACATAAACCAGTTTCAAAATGGCCAAAAATGGTTTAAGATAAACCTGGTTGAATGCAGTATCAGACTTAATTGATTTGGGCCAAACTGGTTTATAAAACTTCTGTCACAGATCCCTACCTGGTTTAACTTAAGCCAGAGTCCTCCAGCATCCCAGCATGCTGTCTGGGCTGGGTTGGGCTGTCCTCTCTGCTCCAGAGAGTAAGGTTGGCCCTGCCCCTCTGCTCTCCAGTGTGAGCAGTGGCAGGGTCGTGGTGAGACACTGGCTGACATGCCCCTTTAAGGCAAAGTGGGCATGAAGGGTGTTAATTCTTCCCCACCCCTGCCAACCACAGCCAGGGTCTGCCTGTCTTCTGGACAGCAGAGTAGCAAAGGCGTAGGGGGTGGTCATGGCTGGCAGTCCCAGGCTGTGGGACAGAAGGGAGAGAGGGAGGAATTAACCCTCTCCCTGTCCCCTTCACCTTAACGGGGCTATGCCAGGATGGTGTCTGGCTGCATTCTGCCCCTGGGACAGTCAGGGGCAAACCAAAATCCAAACAATAGTGTTGGGTAAGCTCTTGACAATTTGTAGGCCACAAGCTTCCTTCCAGAGTCAGACTAGTATTTGCCTCAGAAAAGCAAAGTGGGGTTTCCCTCCATCTGCTGTGGGGGTAAAAAAAAAAAAAAAAAAAGAAAAAGAGAAACCAAGAACACAGCAAGATGAGCGTGACTATGTGATGTGCTAGAACACAGATACGTCTATTCAGCTGTTCTCCGTGCTGCAAGGTAGCAGTGTGGAGGGGTTTTTTGTTTTGTTTTTTTGTGATCCCTCGATATCCGGGGGTCAAAAAAACTTGCAGGGAAAAACAAAAGTGGAGCAGCACATGTGGGGGCAGCATGTGCCACTCAAAACCGGAGCGTGGCTGGCAGGAGCCACAATCTGGCTGCCAGAAACGCTCCAAGTGGTAGAATCACCGCTGCTGAGGCCCCGGGACCCTAGGTAAGGCTGCCGGGGCCAGCCCTGTACTGGCTCAGGTCTCCCCTTCTGCATCTGGGGTAGCCTGCTGCACACCAAAGGGTGCGTGGCACAGGCATTCCCTAGGGACAACTAGCAGCAGCACAAGGTGTCCTTCTGCTAGTCCTTGGGGAACCAAATATCTACACTCATGTGGACATGGCCCAGGAGGCCTAAAAAAGAAGCAAATGGTTGCCCTAGGCTTTCTGTAAACTCTGCTTCCGATGCTCTGGCCAGTTGCTTTGCCCAGAAGAGAGAAACCATTGCAACAAATCCTTAAAATAAATTAACTTGTTTTTCCTAGTTTGCCCCTCACTCTCTGGGCTCTCTCTGGAGACACCTATTAGTAGCTTCCCAGGTCAGGCCTGAAGAGTCCTACCACCTATTACTGCTGCTGCCTCTCTCCATATGTCATGGTGTAGGTCCACAACAAATTTGTTTTCTTTCCTAGCTTGTAGTTTACTAGGTAACAGAGAGCTCTTATTTTCCTGTCTGTCTCCCTGTGTCCCTTTATCCTTCCATAGTCCCAGAATGCTTTGGTTTTTTGTTGGGTAGCTAAAATACTTTTCTGCAACTTGATCACTTTCACCTTGATTACTGCACAAACAGCCTCTTTTTAGTTGTCCCTGTATCCTACGTCATTTTTTTTTTCTCGCATCTAAAATGCAGTTGTCTAAAATTTTAACTTTTTGGCTTTTAAGTCAAATAGCGTAATTCCTGTCTTTCAGTCCCTCCCCAATTCTCTGCTGCGTGTTCCACCTGACATCCTGTTTTGTTTTGGTTTTTTTGTATCTGCTTTGTTCTGCCATCCTCGCCACTTCCTAATCTTCTAATTTTCTTCCTCCTCAAGGCCAGCCCCTTGTATATGGAATGACTAAGTGCATTTTTAATCTTAGTATGCCAGGTATTTGTCCTTTTTTTAATCAAACTACTTTGGTGATACCTTTTGTTAGTTGCATTCTTTCTCCATCAGTGCCAAAGAAGAATTTTAAAAAGGTTCTATCATCCTGAGTCTCACAGTGTATTTTGTTTTAGCTGTGGTGGTCTCCTAGACTATAGGTTCCTCAAAGTGCATATTTTGATGTTTGTTTGTTTTTGTTTGTTTGTTTTTGTTCCATACATATTTAACAAATCCTTAAATTATTAAAAAAGAAAAAACCCCCACAAACCTGGCTGCTCTGATACTTAACTTTTTCTCAGCTGGATAATGCAGGCTGTCACAGACCTACTTTCATAATAGCAGGAAAGTATTAGATTCCTCTGCTGCTTCAGTTCTATTAGTAGGCTTGTGTTCAGCAGAAAAAGCAGTTTTGTTTCAGTAGAAAATTCAGTAGAAAGCTGCTATCCAGCCTTTGCTCAATATTGTTTTCAATATAAAATTAATATCCAGGTTATGGCAGATGAGGCTTGTGGTAGCAGCATCCAGGACTTCGCTATACCTATTACAAGCAGAAAAATGTCATCACTGGAAAGGTCTTTGTATCTTCTCCGTCAATTGGCATGGAAAGAATGTTGTCAAACATCTGAACTAAGTTGTTCAACCTGAAATAATACATCAGTTTTTCTTGTAGTAATGTTGCACATTAATAAAGTATGCATGTATATGGAGCTGGCAAATGTAGATTCACAGGACAAATGCAATGAAGTATAATTTAAATGAATATAAGAAATGCCATACTGGGCTCGACTAATGGTCCATCTAGTACAGCATCCTGTCTCTGACAGTAGTAGGAGTGGGTGCTAGAGGGAGAGTACTGAACTGGATAGATTTAGAATGATTTATCACCTATTCATTACCTTTCCTGGCATCCACCATTATTGGTTTAGAGATGCCAGAGGGAACATCTTTAACCATTCTGTTCAACAGCTATTAATAGATCTGTCATCCATGAAGTTGTCTAGTCCTTTTTTGAACTGGCTGTGCTGTCTGCCCCTACCATCTTCTGTGGCAATAAATTCCCCAAGTTAACTACATGTTGCATAGAAAAGTACTTCAGCCTGTTAATTTTAAACTTGTCTCCTAATAATTTAAGTGAGTACCCCCTAGTTCTAGTGTTCTGGGACTTGGTGAATAATACTTTCAGTTCATTATGTCCACACTCTTCATGACTATAGAACTTTTGTTATTCACCACCCCTGAGCCTTTTCCTTTCCAAACTGAAGTCCTAGCCTTTTTAGTCTTTCCTGGTATGGCAACTGCTCTATATCTATGAACATTTGGTTGCCATTCTCTCTTCCAAATCTACTGTATCCTTTTTGAAATGCAGAAACCAGAACTGTACACAATATTCAAGATGTGGGAGCGCCATGGATTTGTATAATAGTATGATGATTTTCTCCATTTTGTTTTCAATTTCCTACTTAATAATGCCCAACATTTTACTAGGTTTTGTTACTGAGCTGCGTTTGTTTTGTTTTGTGAATTATCTACAATGACTACAAGGTCTTTTCCTTGAGATGAAACACTTAGTTCAGAACCCTAGTTCAGCATTGTGTACATACAGCTGATGTTTGTTTTTCCACATGTACATTTTCCTGCACTTGTCAACATTTGAAGTTCATCTGCCATTTTCTTGCCCACTCAGCATTGTAAGATTTTTCTGCAGCTCTTCATCAGCTTGGGTTTGGCTATCTGGAATAATTTGGTATCATCTGTAAATTTGGAAGTTTCACCATGCATCCCCCACTTGTGGATCATCAGTGAAAATACTGAATACAATTTTATTCATTATTATAGATTCAGCCAAGTTACCAGAGGGAAGTGTGAGACTCGGTGGTCTGTAGTCCTCAGGATGACCTCTGGAACCCTTTTTGAAGATGTATGATATGTTGGCAACCTCCCAGTCCTCCAGCACAGAGGCCTGTAATGTCGGGTAACATACTATTGCCATCAGTTTCGCTATTTCATCTTAGAGTTGCTTCGGCACTCTTGGGTGAAGGCCATCCAGTCCTAGTGACCTATTCGTATTTAATTTATGGTTTTGCTTTTTTTGTTTGTTTTTTGTTTTCTTTTTGTCTTTTCTTTTGTTCCAAAACCTTTTTCTGTTATCATTTAATGTGGTCCAACTCTTCAGACATTTTGATCCAACATGGGAGCTTCCCCATACCTTATGTGGTAAAAACCAGTGCAAAGAATTCATTTGGCTTTTCTACAATGGGGCTGTCATCCCTGCGTGCACCTTCACCATGTAATGGTCCTCATGCTGGATTCCTGCTTTTGATCCATTTTAAAATGCTATTTCTGATCAAGTTGGGCATCTTTTGCTCGATGTTCTTCAAATTTCTTTTTTTTTTTTTTTATCCTGCCTTATTTTGTTTTTGTACTTGATCAGCCAGAGTTTGTGAGTTTTGCTGTTTTCCTTATTTGAGCACACCTTTTTTTTGAAGGATGCCTTTTTTCCTTGAGTGACCTCTGCCATTAAAACATGCAGGGGTTTTATTGGACCACTTGGTATCCTTTCTGATTTGTGGCATGGTGTATACTTTTCTAATAAATACCTATAAAATGGTATTTTTAAACAGTTTCCAAGCTGCGTGTGAGTCTCCTATGTGTTTTGACTCTCCCTTTTAACTTCTAACTTCCTCATTTTTGTATAATGTCCCTTTCTAAAGTTGTATATTGGCATGGTAGAATCTTTAGGTTTACTCCCTCCTGCTAGAACATTGAATATAATGATGATCGCTGTTACAGGGTGGCTCACCAACAGATGGATTTGAATCAGGTCCCCTCTTATTGAGGGTTAGGTCTAGAAGTGTAATTCTAACTATGCAGTCTTTATAGACTCAGTGGGATTTCTGTGATTGCTATAAGCACCATCTCTTTATGTTTAGTATTTTAAGCAAGTTGCTTAAAGGACTTAAAGGGTTAAAGGATGAAATCAATCAAGACCATCAACCTGATTCCATTCTCCTGAAGCTGCATTCTTTTTTCAGTTCCCTCTTTTTCTTCTTTTTTGTCTGGATTAAATTTTTCTTCAGTGGGCTATATGCTTGTTTCCACAGCCTTCCTCAAAGAGGGGGGAGGGGAGGAGGACGGACTTTTCCTGAAATTCTGAATTTTCCCAGCCTATTATAGGTATGCAGCACAAAGGGAGAAAATGGCACAGTTGCATTCTTGCTTCGTTGGATACTATACCTAAGATATGTTCTGTTACTTTGTCCTTTTTGAGGTACTGCCAATAGACAAGGCTAAGCCCAATGAAATGTTTATTGGGGGGAATAACTAATATTCCTTTTTTCAGTAAATTTCATATTGGTCAAATGGAGAAGCTTGCTATGTACTAACACTTTTCCAATTCCTTTTCAAACTGATGTCTTTGTTGAAAATAATGTTGTCTGAGGGGTAGAACATAGATTCAGATTTATGGCTTTTTGGAGAGCTTTGCAACTTGAAATATGAATTTAAACCAAACAAAATCAAAATGAGAATAAGCCATGTTAAAAAAACACTGCTGTATCTGCTACATAAGGATTGTAAGTATTCTGGAAGTGGTAACAGGATTTCACATGAGAAGAACTATTAGTTCTCTAGTATTTTGTATTTGTGCCTATTTATGCTACCCGTACTTCAAAACAGTGCACAATTATGCTGTTTATGGACACTTACAATTTTTGGCTTCAGTTTTGGTTTCTTACCACTTGATGGCAGTGAAGGAGCTAGTGTTGCCAGGAAAGGTTAAGGGCAAGAACCTATTATGAATAACAAAAGGGGTGGTACAACAGAAGTTTCAGAGTTTGTAATATTATTCACATATCTAGGTGATATTACATATGCCACAAGTGACAGTAGAAGAAGAGAAGCCTCTAGATGGAGCTTCAGTACTTCTGATATGTGAGATATTTTGGTACCTAAGTTGACTGCGTTTATAATTCATTTTGAATAATTCTGTCAGACTGGAACTCCTTTCTGTTTAAGGATTTTTGTCTACTGTAATCAGTAAAACAATTGTAACTTTTCTGCTTTATAATGTAAATACTTCCCGAAGGCTACATCTTTGCGCACATGACTTCTAACACTGTGTATTCAAGTCCATAGCCTGTCTTATAGCCTTGTCAACATTCTTATTATCAAAACAATATTAAAAAGTTTTTTGTATGATTTAAGCAGGCATTTAATCCTTGTAAGATTTTTATTTTCTCAGGTAAATTCAAGAAGGTTTTGTACTAAAAAGCTCACAATAGAAGACAAGTTTGAGAAGTACTATTAGAATTCTAAACCTTTTGCCATTTTGGTAATGATTGATTGCAACCTAAACTTAATTGTAGTAGCTTGCATAAATGTGTTTTTAAACATTTTATTTATGAAGGCCTCATTGTACTTTCCACACCTCTTGTGCAGGTGCTATGGGGAAATGAACCACATAATGACCCTGATATAGTAATTGGCTGCACATGGGTGGACCCTTGTATGGAGACAGAACTTGATTTGGAATAATTGGTGCTTTATGTCATGTGAAGGGTTCTGCTCAGGGAGATCCAATTTTGAGTTCAGGACCAACATTGTCATTAGCAAATATTTATTCTTTTCAGCATACAGTGCCTTTTGAATTATGTTACTGGAGTAAGTAATCAGGTTGCTTAATCCACACAGTCTGTCCCTGTGTGTTGAAGTTAATGTTTTAAGAAATAGTAATTTGTTAAAAATGTTAAGAACCCTGCACAAGTCCTATAGTTTTCAACTGAATACTACAGAAAGAAATTGAAACTTAGGTTATTCAGCTAGAGAAACTATTCATAATATATGTAAAATATTCTTGGAATTTAAGTAAAAATTAACATGCAAATGGGGATAATTGAATTATCCTCCAAGAAACTAGTTGTACATTCTTTAAGTTATTTGAGTTATTGCTTCAATTATAATAGGTGCTATTTTACTATAAATATAGGTATTTCCTAACTTTGTATTGTAAGGAGAACTAAGATCCTATAGATGCTCTTCAACGAAGTCCAAGTAAGGTCCTTGATCAGGAACACACATTCAATCAGCAAGGGGAGGCTGAGGTGGGGGACCTGGTGGTTGCCTACAAACTCATCAGGGGAGATCAACAGCAAATAGGTAGAGCCCTTTTCTCCCCAGCACCACCTGCGGTGACAAGGAACAATGGTAATAAGCTGATGGAGAATAGGTTTAGGTTGGAGATCAGAAGGCAGTATTTTACAGTTAGGATGGCTAAAATCTGGAACCAAGTTCCAGGGAAGTGGTCCTCACCCCTACCTTGGGCAAATTCAAGAGGAGGTAGGATGATCACCTGTCTGGGGTCTTGTGAACCCAGCATTCATACCTGCCTGTGGCAGGGGGTCAGGCTAGATGATCTGTTCAGGTCCCTCCTGACCCTAGCTATTATGAAACTATGAATCTACTGAAAGAAATGAAAAGTTCAGTGAAAGATTGAAAGATTGCTCAAATGCTAGTGTTAGCTGTGGGAGACCTGGATTTAGGTTGGTTAGCTGCCTAGTGTTTAGTCTTTCAATGTCTAGGGTTTGCCATTTTAGAATGCTGTTTCCTTGCTTTACCAGGGTGATGAGAAGATATGCACATTCAGGATTACAAGGTGGTGTGAAACCAGTATGCTGATATAGACCACAGAAATGTATTATATGAAGAAAAAACCGCAACACCCTCTTGGTAGTGTCTACATCAAAGATTTTAAAATATTATGTCTTTGTAGTGGACTGTGAGGGCTGTGTTCCTTTTAAAGCCGCACAGAACTTTTCTAGTATGTATATAGGGTCACTGTGTAAAAGAAGAAGGAATCTTTTCTGATAATGTCTGTATAAGTTAGTCACTTGATATACTGAGAAAATTACTAGAACACATCATACATAAAACAAATTTGTTTGTTTAGGAAACTAATTTAGTTAATAGTGCTCAATTTTACTTACCAAAATAAGTAGCATAATTGCAAGAAATTAAGTATATGGAAAATGAGGAATAGCTGGTAGTATTTTTAGTCGAAGTTAAAATAATTGACAAGTAATTGTGAACAAATGTAATAGAATGCTAGCTACTCAAATAATAGAACACACACAGTGTCAATTGTAGTGAATAAATTTAATGTATGATTGATAAATCTGTGTTAAATCACATACTTCCTGTTTCTTAAAAGTATGTGCTTGCACCCATGTGCTTGCTTCCTTAGGGATAATTGGTTACTACCAACTAGTTCTTGTGTTAATCAGCTTGGTAAGTTGCAGTTTTCCAGAAACCATGTGTGTTATTTTTTTTCTTTATTTGCTTCTTATCTGATTAAATGTCAGATTGTAGTAAATGTCTCAGATTTCTAGAGTTTATATTCAGTAAAGTTGCCAAGAACTTTCTGGTTTATCATTTTTTACACCTACAAAACTGGAGTCCATCTTGCCTAAAAGTATCCCTTAATTATATTCTAATATTTATTTTTAAAGGTTTTGAAGCTAGCATTGTAGATAAGAGTGCTATAGCACACTTACCTTGTGCTGCTAAGTGGATTCTAGTTTTCCTCCTGCCCGTCCTCTGCCCCATTTCTTTTAATGAAACTAAATGAATTGTTGCAAAAGGTTTTCAATTTGCAATCATAAATCTGAAAAAACTAGCTACTACTGCATGCAGTGCTTTTCCTGATATATTGTTAGATTCAGTGCAAATTAAACAAATGTTGTAATCTGTAGGCAATTTTTAGCTTTTCTGTCAAAGGAAAAAATAAGGTACAAGAATTGGAAACTTGACACAGTAATCAAATTTCCTTTAACATTCCTATCAGTAATGTAGCGTACCTTTACTTTATTAAAAACTGAAAATTTCTAGGGAGAGATCCTCAGAAGAATGATTTAAATATACCTTTCATTTAAACTGTTAACTTGAAACTATGTATTTATTTTACTGCTTTAAAAAATGGCATCATGACAAACCCCAAGGAAACCATTCTTAGGATCATTGCTTTATAATTTTTTTTCACCATAAGGAGAGCACATTTGAACTTCAGTTGTATTGTATTATATTGTGATTTCACTAAACCAATGAGTAAGGATATACTTTTTTTGTTGTTTTGCTCAAATTTTGTGTTTCTGTTAATTTGAAAGCGGGGGGGAACTTTTTTGTTTTTAAATTCAGTGACCTTTGGTGGAAGTTTCTTAAGTAATAAAGGAGCAAAAACATTCTTTTCTGCTTTTGTCTCATCAACAAAACCCTTGTTGTTGGGATTAGTGTGCTCATCTCTCCAGTTACACTTGAGCTTAAATTAAGTATTTTGAAGACAGACTAATTAAAAGCAATATTACTCGTGTGTGTGTGTGTGTGTGTGTGTGTGTGTGTGTGTGTGTGTGTGGACACCCCCCCCCCTTTTTAATTTTTAATCAGTTTTACCTGCATCATATATTGTGTGTCTACATATTAATCAGTATTACTCAATACCTCTTTTTAGTTCCTCCTTCTAGTATGCCTCTTAGTTAGTTAATACCTTACTTAACGGCTTATTCCAGATATTGGTACAGATATGCTCAAGTAAATATAGGTATTAGTGTGTGTTAATTAATGGTGTCTCAAATTTTATTATATGAATAAGTGACACAGATTAAAGCTACTTCTCATTTTTGGCACATGAATATAGGTTAATAGCTTACAAGTGATGGGATGTTAAACTACCTTTATTCTCTTAGATGGAGTATAACTTTAAAACTTATGTCCATATGTAAAATCCTAGCCTTTCTAAAATTGAAAGCTTAACAAGAAGTATTCATAATTAGGATATTGCCTAAACTTAGTACCTTTTTATAGAAATATTTGATGTTTTAAATCCTTTATAAACATGAATTTGTAATATTTTGATTTCTTTTGGTTTACACATGCATTAAATAAAATGACATAGGTTTTATATTATTTTTAAGAAGGCTTTTAGTGTGTAGCTTTATATATGTAGCCATAGCTTCCAGATATGAATGATATTATTAACTTATGAGATGGGAAAATAAAAGGCAGGGCACAGCTAGAATCTCTAACAGCATCTTGTACAAAAGAAAATATTAGTCGTAGAATCATAGAAAATTAGGGTTAGAAGGGACCTCAGGAGATCATCCAGTCCCAGGCCCTGCTCAAAGCAGGACTAGCCTCAACTATACAAACCCAAAGCTTTGTCTGCCTGGAACTTAAAAACCTCCAAGGATGTGGGTATTCCACCACCTCTCTGGGTAACCTGTTCCACTGCTTTACTATCCTCCTAGTGAGAGAGTTTCCATTGATATCTAACCTAAACTTCCCTTGCTGCAAGTTAAGGCTGTTGCTCCTTTTTCTGTTATCTACCACCACCACTGAGAACAGTCTAGCTCCATTCACTTTGGAACCACTCTTCAGGTAGTTGAAGGCTGCTGTTAAATCCCCTCTGTCTTTTTTTTTCCTCTAGTCTAAATAAGCCCAGTTCCCTCAACCTTACCTCATAAGTCATGTGCCCCAGCCCCCTAACCATTTTCGTTGGCCTCCACTGGACTCTTTCCAATTTGTCCACATCCTTTCTGTAATGGGAATCCCCAAACTGGACACTACTCCAGATGTGGCCTCACCAGGGCTGAATAGAGCGGAAGAATCACTTCCCTTCAGTCTGCTGGCAGTGCTTCTAATGCTGCCTAGGATGCTGTTAGCTTTCTTTGCAAGAAGGGCACACTGTTGGGTTGTTTATCTTCATACATTGTAAGCCCCAGGTCCCTTTTTGCAGAGGTGCCACTTAATCAGCCTGCCCTCAGCCCCAGTGCATGGGATTGTTCCGTTTATAAGTGCAGGACTTCGTGCTTATCTTTATTGAACCTCATGGCTGTATCCAGATGAGTTTGGCTGTGCAGTATGTGGTGCTGCAGACCTGTCTGCAACTCCACACACCTCACATTCAGGTGTTCCCCATGCTGCTACATGCCAGCAGCATGCACTGCCCAGAACTAGAGTCTGGCAGGCTGGAGCCACACTGGCTGCCAGCCAGGTTCTCAGCTGCAGAAGTGCTGCAGCTGCAGGTTCCCCGGGCCCCAGAATCCTGGGTAAGGCTTGTGGAGCCAGCACAGTTGTTGGCCTCAGCCTCCCCTTCCCCACAGTAACCTGCTGTGTGCCAGGCTGCATGTGGTACAGGCATTCCCTGGCGACAAGTAGTAGCAGCACAAGGGGTGCTGCTTTTACTTGTCCCCAGGAAATCAAACATCCATGCTCATCTGGACGCATGCTCCCCAGTGTAGCTAGTATTCCTCCCAGCTTGGTGTCATCTGCAGACTTGCTGAAGGTGTACTCTATCCCATCTTCCAGATTGTTGATGAAGATATTGAACAAAACTGGCCCAAGGACAACCCCTGGGACACTCTACTTGATACTGGTTGCCAACTAGATGATGAGCCACTGATTTACTACCCTTTGAGCCCAGTGATCCAGCCAGTTTTCTATCCACCTAGTCCATTCATTCAACCTGTATGTCCTTTGCTTGCTTGCCAGAATTTTATGGGAGACCATACCTCAGCTTTAACCAGGCTTTTGATATGTTACTTTGCTGTTCTCCCCATACCCATAGAGCCAGGGTTTTCATCCTAGAGGGTGATCAGGTTGTTCAGGCATGACTTGCCCTTGGTAAATCTATTCTGACTGTGCCTAATCAGCTTCTCCTTTAAGTGGTTAGAAATGGATTCCTTGAGAACATGCTTGGTGATTTTTACAGAGACTGAATTGAGGCTGACTAGTCTATAGTTGCTCCTTTTTCCCTTTTTGTAAACATGAGCACTGCATTTGCTCTTTGCCAGTCATCTGGGACCTTTCCTAATCTCAGTGAGTTTTCAAAGATAATGGTCAGTGTCTCTGCAGTTACATCAGCAAACTCCCTCAGCACCCTTGGGGGCATTGGATCTGGCCCCATGGATTTGTACATGTCCAGTTTTTTTTTTAAAGTCCCTGATTTGTTCTTTCAACACTGGCTGCTCACCTTCTCCCCAAACTGTTGCCAGGTGCAGTAGTTTGGGAGCTGACCTTGCCTGTGAAGACTGAGGTAAGAAAGGCATTGAGTACTTCAGCCATTTTTGCTTCCTCTGTCACTAGGTTCCCTGTCATTCAGTAGGGGACCTGTTTTTTTTCCCCTGATCTTCCCTTGTTGCTTACATAGTTGTGTAAACCCTTCTTGTTACCCTTCACATCTCTTGCTAGCTGCAAGTCCAGTTGTGTTTTGGCATTCTTGATTTCATCCCTTTGTGCCGGAGCAATACTCTCACTCCTTTAGTAGCTTGTTGAAGTGTCCACTTCTTATAAGCTTCTGTTCAGTGGTTTAGCTTGTGGAAGAGCTCCCTGCTAAGCCATGCTGGTCTTCTGCCATACTTGCTAATCTTTCTGGGTGTGGGGATAGCTTGTTCCTGTACCCTCTGTAAGGTTTCTTTAAAGTACAACTATCTCTTCTGGATTCCTTTCCGTCTGTTCCTTGAGTCAGAGTCTGCTTTTCTGAAGTCCGGGGTTCCTTACTCCGTCTCTCTCCTTCCTTCTTTTTCCTCAGGATCCTGAACTTGATTATCTCATGGTCACTGCTGCCCAAGTTGCCATCCACTTCACTTCGACATTCCTCACCAGCTCTTTCCTGTTGGTGAGCAGTGCTCACTGCACTGCTTATTGCTCCCCCCCCCACAAGAGAATTAGGGCCTGTGATCTGGAAACTTCCACTATCTGTTTGAAGGAAACCTCGTCCACCTCCACCTCCTGGTCTAGTGCTCTGTAGCTGACACCCACCGTGACATCACCCTTGTTGCTCTCGCTCGCGCTCGTTCTCGCGCGCTCGCTCTCGCGCGCTCGCTCTCTCTCTCAGCCAGAGGCTTTCAAGAGGTCTGTCTTCAGTTTTGTCCTGGAGCTCTGAGCAATCATACAGCTCTCTTGCATAAAGAGCATCTCCTCTTCTCTCAAGCCTGTCCTTTCTGAACTGGTTATGCCCATCCATGACAGCGCTTCAGTCATGTGAACTATCCCACCAAGTCTCTCTTCCTATCGCTTCACAATTCCATGACTGAAGACTTC
This sequence comes from Crocodylus porosus, assembly GCF_001723895.1. Classification (NCBI taxonomy): domain Eukaryota; kingdom Metazoa; phylum Chordata; order Crocodylia; family Crocodylidae; genus Crocodylus; species Crocodylus porosus. The sequence continues at coordinate 32,278,518 of NW_017728886.1, forward strand.
CAGTTCTTCCTGCTTGTTTCCCAGGCTCTGTGCATTTGTGTACAGACACCTGGGCTAAGTATAGACATTTGCAGGTCTTAGGGGGAGATTAAATGTATTCAAAATGGCTACCCCATAGCAGGTAAATCAGAATGGGGAGGGCTGGTTGGGGGGTCTGCTGGGGAAAAGAGGGGCAGGCGTGGCCCATGAATGGGGGGGCAGGTGCGACCCGCGGATGGTATGTGGTCCCCCTAGCGAAACTGTACTCCCACTCCTTCCGCCCCTCCCCATACCAGGACTTACTTGCTCAGTTCTGCCAGTGGTGAACTCTGATAAAAGCACATGCAGCTGGAGTGACTTGTGGGATAAGGGTTGAGAGCGCTGGCTGGGTTGGGGAGCAAACAAGAGATCAGTGTAGGGGAAGGGAGGAATGAAAAAAGCAACCCTTGGACTGGGGCCAATGGCTGGGTTTTCCCAGCCCTGGAGAAATGGACAGAAGTTCCATGTACCAGTTAACCTAAATCAAGTTAGTCAAAATGACCTCCCAATTTAAAACTTTGTGCATCCCAGTGCCAACCTTAGATTCTCAGATTCCGTCTCATTGACTTGTGGTGTGTTTTTTGTGTTCTACCTTGTAAAACTAGATACTAGGGAGGTCATTTTTAAATCTGATTGAACTTTCCAGATGTCTGTACTTAGCCCTAAGGTAACTAGCCAATTGCCCTAATTTCTCAGGAAGAATGAGAAGAAGTGTCAGTGCTTTTGAAGTTATGGATTGATGTGTGAAATCTCTGGGGTTTATCTTGTGAATGACATTTGTAAACCCTGATTGAGAATCACTGGGTTAGAATATGTAATATTCTATACGGTATGGAGTTAACCTAAGTTTTTTACTTGAGAAATGATGACCCATAGGTAGCATACAGTGTTTTTTGTTTTCATTTTTGAAGATGGTGTTTCAGTTATTTAGGTTTGTTTTTTACCAGCACCATTTCCAGGTCTAGGTCATCAGTGTTTTTTTTATTTCGCTTTAGTAAATGATAGCACATTTTTAGGACTTAAGTTTTCACCTGTGCTCTTTTTAGTAGTTATATGAGCAAAGGAACCAATTGCTGTGTGGGGCTTGTGGGTTGGGGCTTGGAGCAGGAGTGGGAAGGGGGTGTGGAGACCCTCGCAACAGCAGCCTCTTTCAAGGTTGGCAAGTGCCACCCAGAGGGGTGGAGAGGTGGGGATGGAATGAGGAGAAGGGGCTTGAGGGCTGCAAATTTTAACCCCCTCTGGACCTCATGCAGCCAGGGACCACCAATTGGAGCAGCCCTGGACAATGTTGAATAAAACAATATGACATGATGGGTGTAGGAACCTCTTATGCTCCTAGGCTCACACAGTTGCTGATATAGAAACTTTTCATCAACCAAAACATGTATGCATGTGTAAATGAGACTGTGAGGCTGATTGATACCCATAAAAGTTGTCCCTTTTTTGTCATTTGGGGTCTATGCATTGTTAGAAATTTACATTAAATACATGCTTATGTTTACAGAATTAAGCCATCAGCTTTGAAAATTATAGAAATCATTGAAACTTTAATTGTCTTGTTTCATTGTCTTGTGCAAGGCCTGACATTTGCTTTTATATGTTTTGAGATTTTATTTGGCACAGTTTACACATTATTTATATTCATGTAGTCATGGACCAAGATGCAGTATTCTTGTATAATACGTAAGAGGTCCTAGTTCATTTGCATTTCATACAGATCATTGCATGATTCTATATGTTTTATTTAGTGCAAGTGAACAAACTTACATTTTATGAACCAGGTAATACTGAACTTGCCCCATCTGGTTAGTATTGGAGTCATTATTTATCTGTTATGTTATTCCATTTTTGCTGATTTTATTTTCATGTTTATAGTCTTCACTTCATAACTTGGTTTCACATGATTTTTCTTTTTAAAAAAGTCATGAGACTACAAGTTCTAGACATAATTTTGATTATCAAACTTCTTGCAGGGGGTTGAAATTTTTCTAATGAGCTTTAGTTCCTTTCTTTTTCCTTAAAGAGTTTTTAATAAATAAATATGTATGAACTCCATACCTGAGCATTCTCATTTGAGCATTCTTTTAATGTATTGTCTATGACTATTTGCTACAGGCTTGTTCCACCTTGAACAAATCCTTCCACTTCCCGTAGTTATTTGCCCCAGCATCTAAATATTTTTCTTATTCCACCTGGATATGAAAGTAATATTACCTTTATTTTTGGTATTGCATTATTCTGTTCTTTCTTTGATCATCTATTCCATATATGCCCAGTTAGTACGAGTTGAATAGTGAAGGAGTCTATTGTAGGACCTGATATCTTTTGTGTTAAAACTGGAAGTTGTATAGTGAACAGTGGAGAAGATTTCTGGAAGAGAGAGCTCTTTTTGGTCAAGATGGCCAGTTAAAGGGAGCCATGGAGATCTGCACTCTGTCTATACCTCTGCCAAAGAAAATAGTATCAATGCTAAGCAAATTACTTAAACCAAGCCTTTCACAAGTAGTTACTAATAGTGTTCTTTATTTTCCTGGTATCTAATTTTAGACCCAGCATTTGAGTGCAGATGTTTAAAACGCTTACAGCTATAACTTAGTGGGTGTTATCATAGAATCTTAGAAAAGTAGAGCTTTACTTAGAAAAGACTTCCAGAGGTCATTTGGTTCAGCTTCCTGCTTAGGACAGAATCATCCCTATTCAAATCATTCTATGCTAACCTATTAACAAAACTACACAATCAACTGCAATGCAACCACAAGATATAACACACTAACTTCCACAGATAAAGCAAGGGGACCACAGTGCCAACATCAGGCTGTTGCAGAGGTTGTTAAAATATGTGCTAGACATCCAAGGATGCCTTGAGCATATGAAGTGCTATAGAATGCTGGCTGCATTAAGTCAATGATTTTAAAAACTGATTTTTTTAAAAAACATTTTAATTATGTTTCCTTTTTTAAAATAAATGAGCTTAAATGAAATTTTGAATTTAATACAGGGTAGGCCAAGGTCTAACTTTACTATAACCTATTAAAATAAATAAAATATGTTGAGTAACTCAGCCTCTGCTAAAAAGCCTGGAGTTCAGGCTGTTTTTTTTTGTTTGTTTATTTTTGTTTTTTATTTTTGTTTTCTTTTATGTAAGAATGAGAGAGAAAACGTATAAATGTTGAGGTCAAGCTTTAAATATATAGTACAATATTTCATGTAGTAGGAGGCCTGACTTTGCAAGGGATTATACTACTGGATGCAAAGGACCAAAAAGGTCATCACAAGTGTTTTGAACCTGGCTTCTGACTCCAGCAGATGCCATCATGTGTACTCCTTGATCAGGATTATCCATGGACCACACCTGGAGAGTATCAAGCTCCTGTTTTATTCTCTCTACCTGAGCTATGATTCAAATTATGATGATTTACGACATGATGGAGGCTTGTTTGTTCAGTTCACGGAAGAACACACATCTGCTCACTAACTACCAAACCCATGTTTCTGAATGGTTCAGGATACTTTTGGTTAAATTGCCTTTCTTGGTCCCTTTGCTCATATGTAGAGGGATGAAAACATTTAACTTCTCAGCTGTTTCCACCGAACTTGTAAAAATCACTAGCAAAGCACCTGGAACCAGAGTGTTTTAGTGAAATTCTAAACCAGCTAAACTGGAAATCAATTGAGAGCTGAAAAAGCAGGAAATTTTTTTTATTCATGGACTGGAAGAAAAGAACAAGGGGGGGAGAGAAGGATAAGATTTAGCCTGAAAACTAGAAAGGAAGGGGCTAAAAAGTTTTCAAACCAGCCTAGGTTTTTTAAAAAAAGACTCTCAATTTAAAGAGAATTGGGCAAGTAGGAACTTAAGGTCAAATGACTTTCACCTAGGCATTTCAGAAAACTTTCCCTAGGATGACCTGAAATAACTTGTTTAGTTCATCATTCTAGTACTATCACAGTTTATATAAATGTGTAATAAATTGCATCATGTTCTGATTTAAAAAAATAAAGTTTGTTTCCAAAACATTAAAATTTGGTTAATAAATTTTGGCCAGAGACTGTTTGGGAAGGCTGGGGGGCAGCAGGTGCCTGCCACCCCACTACTGCTCTGGGGTAGAGCTGTGGCCTGAGCAGAGGGGCCGGGTCATGGTGACAGGGTAGAGCTTCAGCCTGGTGTATGAGCAGTGGGAGAAGGTGATGCAGTGTGGCCCCCCTCCCACTCCCTGGTTACTAGCTACACCACCAGCAGTATAAAGAGTGTTGGGGGTTCCTGTGACAGTGACAGCAATGTGTCTCACCACCCTGCTCTGCCCTTCTGGGCCGAGTCCTGCCCGCTGGGCTGTGGAGGCAGCTCCTGCTCATGCTGGTCCATCCAGGCTGCAGCCTCATGCCTGTTGGGTGGTGCACAAATCTGGGGGAGCATGTCCCCCACTTCCTTCCCTCTGCCCCACACAGGGTTGGGGCCTGGAGTGGAGGCATGAGGTCTGGAGTGAGGGGCACCAGCAGGGCTGGGGTAGAAGTGGGTGGTTGTGGGTTGGGAGTGAGGGGCACTGGTAGGGCCAGGGGGCTGTTTTCTGTTTAAACTATTTACTGGGTCAGGACTGCCCGTTAACATTTACAAATGGGTTCTGGTACAACAAAGGCTGAGAACCACTGATCTAGTGAATAAGAAATATACAATTCATCATTTTATGTTTAATGTAGGATTTCTGACAATCCAAATATGTTGAGCTCTGTATTTTTAAGGGGTGTGTGTGTGTGTGTGTAATGTATATAAAATCTACTGTGTGTACATAAGAAACAGATATACCAAATCTACTGTAAAAACTGTATTTTGTTGTAAATCAGTATGTTATGTTATATCAGTTGGTGAAAATTAGGGGTTTTTTGCATTGGCTGATGACACCTTTATTTAAAAACAACAAAAATATAGTGGGAAAGTAGATGCAAATAGACTTAAATCAGGCTTTTGGCTTCCTGATTTAAATCATGATTCAAATCAATCCACCCGGGAAGAATGCTAAGTAGATAAAATAATAAGGTAAAACATTAAGTCTGAGTTTAAGTTGGGCACCCAAAATCAGTGGATACTTTGGTCCTAATCCTTGTGCCTCAGTTCAACAAAGTGTAAGATGAAGATGATGATGATGATATCCCCTCCTCTCATAAGGGTGTTGAAGATGAGCTATGTTTGTGAAGCACTTGAACATTGTAGTGTTGAACACCACAAAAAACCTGGGAGGAAATTATTTAAACCCAGCTTTGAAGACAGAATCATTAATGTGCAGTAAACAGGAAGAGGTGTGACGCACTGAATAACAGAGGGAAAAAAAACAAACACTGAATACCTACTCATTAAGTGAGTTATGTGCAGTGAATAAAGATGACAAGGTTCTTTGGGTAAATATGATATATTTTTATTAGACCAATTGAATAGTTGGAAAAATTGTTCTTTATAAGCTTTTGGGCACAAGTACACTTCTTCAGGCATAGGGAGAGTCTGAAGGCATCTTTTGGAAAAAATATGGTGGTTTAATGAAAGACTAGTACTCTAGCATTCCAGAAACGCCAAAGTAGCCCTGACTTTTTTTTTTTTAATTCTTAACCCTGAGGAAATTCTCAGAATATTCAGTTTTGCCTTTACCACATAATACATTCTCCATCTATCCTTATAAATAATTGCAGATACGTTACTGTACTGGAGTAGTTACCTACAATTGCTTTGTATACAACCTTTATTAACTTTTAAAAAAGCACAACCCTACCATGTCCTCCCTTGGATCATCTCTGCTGCTGCTGTTTCTGCTCTCAGCCACCATGGAAGTATGAGGGGGGGAGAGGGAGAGGTTGACTCAGACATGAGTAATCATTAGTCCTTGTGACCCTGAGAAGTAGGAATAGACTAGAGTCCTGTTAGCTCAATTTCATTACCTTTATCAGGAGAAGAAAGTGTTTCCTGCTACCTCATTATCAGTAAGTTTAGGAGTTTGAGGGGGAGGCATAGTTCTGCTATCCCTTGCAGACCTCTGAGCTGAGCAAGCTGCTTGTTTCCTCTTTATTAGTTTCTTAACAATAGGAAAGCTGTGCTATGTAGGTAAGGGAGGCAGGCAAGTAGGTGTGTTTAAAACCTGCTGGCTTGGACTAAGGCCACAGAGGTGTGATGGATGTTTGTTTGTTTGTTTGTTTTCTAACTGTGGAAATTTTCCACTGCTAGAAATACTTCTGGGAGCCTGCAACTATCCCCTGCCCCCTGCTCCTCTAGTCTTCCTCAGACTGGCTTGATTCTGATCTGGGGAAAGCATGGGGAGTGGCAGGGTAAAGCCCCTGCCCACTCCTCAGACCAGACACCATGGTGTGAGGAGTGGGTGTGGAACAAGCTGTCGCTGCTCCTCCCCGTGTGGTCTATAGGAGGGGTAGGAGCAGCTGCCCCCTGTACCTTCTCCATGCTGGAGTGATCTGGGTCTGGAGAAAGCAGGAGAACCTTTCCCTTGACTTCTCCCAGAACTAGGAGGAGGCAAGCAGCAGCTCCTTTCCCCAAAGTGGGGTGACCTTCATCTTGGAAGATGCAGGGAGCATTTCTTGACTACACAAGGACTTTCATAGATTTATAGATGTTAGGGTTGGAAGGGACCTCAGTAAGTTCTCGAGTCTGAGCCCCTGCCCTGGGCAAGAACGAGTGCTGGGGTCAAATGACCCCAGCTAGGTCCTTGCTCACTCTCCTCTTGAAGACCCCCAAGATAGGGGAGAGCACCACCTCCCTTGGAAGCCCATTCTAGATTCTGGCAACCGTTACTGTGAAGAAGTTCTTTCTAATGTCCAACCTAAATCTGTTCTCCGTCAATTTGTGGCCATTCCTTAGTTACTCCAGAGGGTGCCCTAGTAAATGGAGCATTTCCTGTTCCCTGCTATTCTCTCCTGATGAATTTATGGGCAGCCACAAAATCACCTCTCAGCCTTTTGTTGCAAAGGCTTAAGAGATCAAGGTCCTTTAGTCTCTCCTTGTATGGCTTTGCCTGCAGGCCTTTGACCATATGAGTGGCCGTCCTCTGAACCCTCTCAAGATTGTCTGTATCCCTCTTGAAACGTGGCACCCAAAAGTGGATGCAGTACTCCAACTGCGGCCTGACCAGTGCCGTGTAGAGGGGAAGCATCACCTCCCTGGACCTGTTCATCACGCATCATGGTAATGCATGATAAAGTACGGTTAGCCTTGTTTATCACTTAGTGTGTGTGGGGGGGGGGGGGGGGGGGGGGGGGGCAGGGAAGGGGTTTGCACGTAGCTTATTAGTTTGGGTTTTTGGACCATTTCCCCAGATTATCCAGGTCATTCTGAATCCTAATCCTACCTCCAGAATGTCTGCAACTGTACCAACTTGGTGTCATCTTTTAGATTTGCTAAGCATGCACTCAGTTCCAACACCAAATCATTTAATGAATATGATAAAAAACCAACCAACCAACCAAACAAACAAACCCAGGTCCAGAACAGACCTCTGGGGAACCTTACTTCTATACCTTCTGATTAGACATTGAGCTATTAATGACTGCTTTGTTGAGCATAATGATGCATCCAGTGTTCTATCCATATTGCAGTCCTTTTGTCTATGGTCACTCATGGCATTCTCATTAATTTTAAACAGCCAGAAGCCTTGTTAAAGTCAAGGGTATTGCATCCACTGCTCTTCCCCTCCCCCCACCTCCACTGCCCCCACCTCCTATCCACCCCCATCCACAGAGCCTGACACTTTATCATAGAAGGAAATCTGTGTTGAGCACATCCTCTCACTGTCTATCCAAAACTTTTCTGAGATTAGGACCTAGCTTGGGGGTGTGGGAGGCTGAGTTTGGAATGCTATTTGTAATTTGGGAGAGGTGATAGCTTGCAGAATCTGCTTTCTTTGTCTGCCATGGCAATTGCATGACCACCTTCTCTGTTTAATATCTTGTCATTCTGTGTGGGGAGCCATTCGCTACTGAATGGTCAACTGGGATTGGGTAGAACCTGTCTAGCTTCCATTCTTTTGTCATGGGCTGACACAAACTAGTAGTGAAGTAGGCCACAGATCAACTGGTATTTTTCTTTTTTCCTTCATTGAGAGCAACTCAGGAGCTGCAACAGAAAAAGGAGAAATAAATTCAGATCAAGTATGTTTCAAAGAAAGCAGAAATAAATGAAGTCTCTGCCTTCTACTTGTATCATGTAGGCCAGTTCAAACCATTTTAAAATCAAAGGGTACATTTCAGTGAAACAGATTAGATAACGTTACTATACTGTGTAAACGGTAGCTATTTTTGTTGAGAGCCACATTTTGTCTCTGGAAATGATTCAAGGCAATAGGCATTTTAATAAAGATAATATCAGCCTCACATGAAGCTGGCTAGACAATTATACCATAGACTCAGCAAATCTGTCCCACTGTAAGTAATACAGGATGGTGGCTACTTTTAATAAGGTCAAAACTTTTGGAAGTTTTGGAAATAAGCTTCAAATTGTCATGCAGAGACTTGATTATTGACAACTCTTATTGATTATTGAAAATTGACAACTCTTGAAAAGAAACCCCAAATTTTCTCCTTCCATATTCCTTTAATTATAGCAGTGATTCTTAGCCAGAGTGGTACAGCATGCTTGGGATCCTTTTAAGTGTACTGTAGGGTGCCAGGCAATATTAACGCTGGTAGACTTGCAAACACCCACCCATGATTCACAAAATAAACTCATAGATTTCCAGTAGGAATCTCTAGCTAAACTAAACTGTCTATACAAAACTAATTCTGATCTATTGGGGTCTTTTTGAGGTCTTCGGAACAAAAGAATTGCTTTATTTTTTCCATAATTAGGAAATGAGTGACAACTGAGCACTGACAATTTTGAGGGGTGCTCTGAGTCTAACATGGGGTTCTGGAAGTCTAACAAGGTTGATAACTACTGGTTTATATAGCAGCTTAGCCTGGGTTTCAGCCTTATTGGTCTATGCATGAGGTCTGTGCAGATCTATGTCAGAGAATGATGCAGAACCTAATATCACTTGCCTACCAATGTGTGAGCCAGAAGTCTGTAACTGTTGTACAAATTCACTACCAAGGGAAAAATGTCCTAAATGTGAAATAGCAGCAAAGCCACTTGAACAGGATCTACAGAACACAGTGAATTTTAGAGTTAGGAAAGGTTCTTGGACAGCATCACTTCTGACGAGCTCTTCTGGTTCCCTCGTGTTCTTGGATTTCATTTGGGTTGAGGATGTTTCTCTGTCCCTTCATAGAGGCTATGGACTGCAGTGAATTGCTATAAAGGTAATGGCATGTTATGACCTCCCTAAGGTTTTGAGTCCTGAGGTAGTAATAGATCCTTAAAATGGTAGTCAGACAGGGACATGAAGGATTTTTGCTGCGTCTCCCTTGCATGACAAGTAGGAATGAATCCCAACTAATTTAGGGAGGGGGGGGGCTCTGACTAAAGAGGGGGAAGATTCTGTTAAATGTTGCTTTGGGTGTTGGTTTATAATCCTGTCTGTTTTTAACAACTGCTTTCAAAAGACCAAATATATTTACATGTATTTGGCATGAACTGGAACAGATGTCAGCAACCCCCAGCACGCATGCCAGAGCATGGCACTCAAGGCCATTTTGCTTGGCATGCCATTGCCTGCCTGGGCTGTGGGTAGCCGCTGCCAGCCACAGAGCCCAGGATGCTCACAGCAGGTGGCTGGGAGGCTGCAAGCAGCCTGAGCTCCATTGCTGGCAGCAGTTACTTAGAGCCTGGACTGTCTGCAGGGGCAGCACCAGCCTCTTCCCAGTGAGGGGGCTGCGCTGCGAGTGGTAGCAGAGTGGGCTCAGCTGTGGGAGGTGGGTGGTGGCCACCCGAGTGGTGCTGAAGGGGTGGCTATGGGGTGGGGAGGGGTGAATGTTGGCGTGGCTATAGCCCAGGGGCGGGCAATTATTTCGGGGGGAGGGCCGCTTACTGAGTTTTTTAGCAAGCCATTGAGGGCTGCATGACAGACCGCTGGGGCAGATCAATATAAATTTTCTAAATTTTTTTAGGGGCCCCACGGGCCAGATAGAATGGCCTGATGGGCTGCATCTGGCCCATGGGCTGCATTTTGCATACCCCTGCTATAGCCCCTCTGCAACCCCCCTGCCCAACACTGTCCTTGTGCTCCAGTGCCCCAGCTGGGCTCTGCCAGTCGTGACTGCGTGAACCCCTCTGGGTGGACAGCCGAGGAGGGGCCTGAGGTAGTGCACACATGTGTCTCTGAGTGGTCGGCGGTGGAGGGGCTGGGGTTTCACTGCCCCAGCCCCTCCCCTGCCATGTGCCTCATGTCTCAGAGCATATGCTGAGGGAGGGGCCTGGGGTAGTGCTGCCTCAGCCCCCACCATTTTCCTCTTTCCCTCTTTTTCTCTCTCTCTCATCACAACATCTTTAACAAAAAAAACCCCCACAGCAAAGTAGTATATGAAGTCTTATTTATTGTCACCAGGCTTGGAATTTGTAGAAAACCTGGTATTTCCTGAAAAAGCAGCGTTTATGATTAACTATATTAATTTGCAGTGCATCCTGCCATGTAGCCCCTCACCCCAGTTTTGTTTTCCTGACATGCTGGCACCTTATGAGGGAGACATTGCAGGTTTTTTCAGAACTCTGGCCAAAACATTGCATACTAGAACAAACTGTAGAAATTTTCCTGTTTTTAAATAGTGTAACATCCTGTATAATCTCAAAGCTATTTTATCATGGTATCTGATAAAACAGCTTTGGTTGATCTTATACAGATCTTACCATTTTTGGTCATAGAGCCAGCCATTGGTTTTGAATTTTAAAAAATGAAGAAAAAGCTCAACAGTATGGAAATATATGGAAGTACAGAGACTGGCATCAGATGCTCTCAAAACTCTTTTTCCCCCCTGTTCCTGATGTTTGTGTTTACGTAGGCAGGAAAGTTCTGTCTCAAACAGTGCGCTCTGTAATCCAATCTAGGTCATATGCCAGGATTTTAGAAACATATTTGACAAGACATCTTTATTGTGATGATGATATCTGTGCCCTTTTCAGTATTACTGAGATCCTTAGACAGTTTCTTGAAGAACAACCTCTAGAAGTACTTATCCAAATTTAACAAGTTGTTTCAATCTAGCTTTCTTCATGGGAGATGAAAAATACTTATTAATCTCAGTGCATCCTTTGGATTATTTTGTTTTTTCTGGAGCCAGGAAGCATTTTTCAAATTTCCAATGCTAGAGAAACATTGGTTCACCTTCAAAACTCAACAGAATTGATTTCTAAAATGGTATGTCTAAAAAAAACAGAAAAGGAGAGCTAAAACATTTTGTTTTCTCCCCTTTGCTCAGTGTTACTTCAGAAGCATTCCTCAACACTATCCAGTGGCATGTAATAGGCAAGGGAGTAGCTCACTCTTCTTCCTTTTCTCTTATGTTTGCAAAATTAATTTTATATATAAAAGTAAGGAATTACATATATCCAGTAATGGGTGTCATAAGCCTACTGTCTTCATCAGCTCATCATCCAGTTGTTTTCTTTGGGTTTTCTGAGGAAAGTCTTTTTCAGACCATGAAGCTAAACCCTGTTGGCTTCCTTAAGGGTTTCTGCACATGTAAAGGTTGATCTACCTGTGTAGATCAGCTAAGGGTGATGTACTGTAATACATCAGATTCAGCTGATAAAGTATACTTTGACTCTTAAGAAATAGCTTCTGCTTTTTTAAGAGACGTATTCTCAAAAAATTATATGTAATTCCCTCCCACAGCCTTTCCCCACTCCCCCAACAGCCTTGTCCTCACTTTTTTTTTCCCCTCAGTATATCCTTAAAGGGAAACCTTATCTAACCAGAGCGGGCATGTTACACTTTTTCTTTTGTTCTAGACTCTGTTCTTCATAGTCTATATGGACATTTACATTATCTGGATGATATACTGCAAAAAAAACACAAACCAAAACTTAAAAGAAAAATTTCTCAACCTCATCGGGTAGTTTAACTACCATTGTCACATATTGGTAATTAGTCATTGTGTCACAGTACTGCCCAAAGAGGGTCCAAGTCCTGGATTAGGAATTTACTGGGCTACATATTGATAGACATTGTCTCTGCCATGAAGAATGTAATTAGGTAAACCTGAAACACTTAGGCCATGTCTGGGTCACAAATTTACTGTGCCTGGCAGCAGTGACTTCAAACAGGTTGTGGAGTTCCAAGCTCATGGAATCCCTGTGACACCAAGGATGGATTAATTGGCACTGCTCAGAGTGTGCGCCAGATAGTCTGCTCTTGGTGTCTTGCCAACTCCACTCTACTGTTAGGAGGTAATTTTGCTTGGGCAGTGTATAGCTGCTAGACACACCTTCAGTATCCTTGTAGGCAGTCGCTTCAAGTACTATTTTGTAACTTTGATTCAGTTTTTTTCTGTTTGTGTAAATAGATGTGGTAATAACTTGTTGGTCAGCATAGTGTCTGTCCACTCTGTATCCTAGCTGAGGATTAGATAAACTTATGTTTTTTATTTGGACCTTTCCCGTCTTTGTAACTGTCTAATGTTAATGCAGCAGATGCAAAGTGAAGCGTAATCTACTTTTGTACAGTATTTTTTTTTAAATTAAAAACCGGTTCCTTAAAATGCATTATAATTAAATAATGATTGCAGATTTTAAATTTTTAGAAGATAAGGCAAGAGAAACTGGCATAGCAGCATCTAAAACTATGGGCAGACACATTTGAAGCATTCCAAGTGCTGTCGAAGAATAACCCAGAGTGAGGCTGCAAATGTTCATGCCTAAAGTCCTTAAAAAATGACTGGCTGCAGGGGGGAGACATCTTTGAAGCGCTTTATTTTTGAAGTGCTTCCTAAAACATCTGCACATTCCAGCAGAGCATGACTAGGGGTTGCTCAGTCCTGTGGCATCCCATAGTGCTCTGCTCTCCACTGACCTGCCCTCCCATGTTGTTCTGAGGTACTTGGGCTTTGGGAGGGCTCCCAACCAGCCTCCTATCACTCTTGGTGTTCAGGTTGCATGGGTTGGGGTGCTCTCAGAGGCAGTTGCCTGCAACCAGCTTTGTGGAGCTTGGGTGTGATACAGAAAGAATTATGTGAATTTGTGTTTGTGTTTGGTGGCTAAAGCTCAGATAGGTTTATCGTCTTTTTAGGATAGTAGCTAGCAGGTCTTCATAGCAATCAGCCCAGTGCAGAAAAACTGCCCAGATCACGGTAAATGACCGTTATGTATTATGTGCACAGGCATCCTTTAAGTTGCTGCAGAAGGGCAAGGCTCCCAACCTTGTATTCAACCCTGTATAGCCTAGATACCCCCAACTCTGTGCCAGCTCTTATCTCCCTTTCTGTCAAGAGGCCCTTTTTTACTTGTCTCTTTGCCAACTCCAGACACCTGCAACTCGTTCCTTGCCAACTGCAGTTCCTCCCTTCCAAGTTTGAATATCTGGAGCTCCCTGAGTTTGGGGGGTTTTCTAGCTCATTCCCTTACTGTATTTAAGTGTCTTCAACTTACCTCTGCTGAGTGCAGGTTGCCTCTTATTATCTCCACTTTTTAGTGAGTTGTAATTTTTTACTGCCCAGAATGTTCAGTTCTTGTTTTTTTTCTTTGAATTAGCAGTACAAAGAAGCTGGTGGCATCTTTTATCAGGTAATCCCGTGGTCAGTGAAGCCTGTTACTTCCAAGGTCCTTTGCAATATCTTAACTGTAGCTTAGTATAACTGTGGCCTAGCATAATGAAAACTCCTACGTCCTCTTCTGGGCAGCCAGGGGGAGGAGAGCAGGTGGATTACTGCAAAGAGAACAGCCAGTGAGTTATTCCTGTGTGCTTGGCTGTTCCCAGAAACCTCCAGAGACCGGAGGCAGAGGCATGCATTCCTGGTCTCTAGCATCTGGATACATGTTTTTGCAGTCATCTTAAAAATGCTCCGGAGAGGGCAGGGCACGTCTGCATGGCACAGATATGCTCTGAATTTGAAGCACTTCAATTTAAAGTGCGTTTGAAGTACACCAGATTTCTTGTCTGTCCATACCTTAATTTTTTAAAGCTGGTGTATATATATATCATTTCAGCATGAATATATGTAAGTTGTTTTTCCCCATGCCCAAGGAAAAAGGAAAGGTGTTTAAAAACAAAACAAGAAAAACAAAACAAGTACCCCATTCTTTGTAGAGTGTTCTGAAGTACACTCACGTTGCCATTGTGTGATACTCATAGTGGCATTGGAATCACGTTACAAATTGGCTTGAATAAGGCATATTATGATGGGGTGAATTGGAACATACTTTTTCTCCATTATCTTCTTTGAAAGAAAAAAAAAAGTCATACCCATAAGTTGTGAGGGTATGGATGTATGAATAAGCGAGTACAGAAATTTACCCTTACTCAGTCATTGTAACCTTGGTTAGCAGCTTTATAATCCAAAGTATAAAATTATTTAGTAATGTAATTTTGGAGCAATAGCCAGAGATTCTGGAAGAATACTTGTCTCACATATAGTAATTGAGAGCCCTCTAGGAAAAAGACAAATACTGTTGTAGAAATCTTTATCCCCAAAAATATCCAAAAAAGGTTTGGGGATGACACATTCTACAAGGAGAAAAGTTGATTAAAGTTGTAAGAAGGGATGGGGGGGGGCATTATTTTTTTCCTCCCTGAGTTTACAGGGTCATCACTGTATTTTGGCAAGATCCATTTAAAAAAAAAAAATCAGAGAAAGTAATTTTCTTCAAAAAATTATGGCTGTGCAAAATAAGCAAAAATGGAGTTTCAAAATAATCAAGCAAAATATCCTAAATGAACATGACTGCAGTCTTTGTCTCCCGTCCCCGTCCCCTTTTCCTAAAGTAAAGGTGGTTAAAGAGCCACAACCAAAAGCACTTTCTTACAGTATTTAACATCTATTAAATTATAATAGCATGTAAAGTAAAATGAACTTTGTCTTGTACATTCACATCCCTTGGAGTCTAAGAGCTGATTTTCCTAGGTAAAACTTAGTGCAAGTGAATTAATTACCAGAGGAAAAAAATTCACAAGTGGTTCCTGAGTCAGAGTGCTACTTTCTATTTGTGACTTGGTACTTGCCTCCTAAGTGTCTCTAAACTTTGAAAATGGGACTTTTGGCTCTTAGCTCAGTTGCTTCTGAAAATTTCATTCTGTATCTTGTTCTGAAGTCTAATTGTGATTAAAATGCCAACTAAGTAAAATTATCATTTTACTGTTATGACTGTTAGTTCAAGTTTAGCAGCAGTATAGTTTTGTAAAAGCGAAAATACAACTACTTTTTTTCTTTTGTAAAACCTTAAAAAGTAAAGCTTAGCCTACCCTTCACTACCCTAGTGAATAGAAGGTTGGTATGGACTGCGCATGAAACATTTTTGTTTTAATCAAGCTTTAAAATTGTCAGGTTTTTTTGAAAAACTAGTGTTTTTCTTGGGTGTCTTGTTATAGTTGTTAGTTATTGTCCCTAAATGATAACTAGGTGAGGCAAAGGAGCTGAATAAAATTAATCTTCCATTGCTTTACTTATTTATTTCTTCCCCTGCCTTCCCCCACATGGAGTTTTCCATCTCCATTATGCCAGTTATTGCCTTCCGTGCAACCAGGTTAAGGAAAGAAAATATGCTGTAAGCTTCCTTGTCTACTTTAATTCTTCACTAGTTTAGTGTGACTGTTTTGAAAGAAGACACATTCTTTATCTGAAAGTTATTTTGTAGCTGGCATAAGTTTGGCATCTCTGCTTCTTCATTGTTGAAAATGATTCACATAAACAACAATTTTGAAACTAAAGTTATAGTAATTTCTGCCAAAGGAATTAATTCCACAGCATTTTAAGTCTCCTATGTGATTTTATTTTTGTTTCCTAGACTTTTTTTTCTATTTTTTGGTCTATGTAATCTCACCTTTTGGCTTTGGCAGGCTCAACAGTATGACTCCAAGATCCATGCTAGGAAGTACCTGTTAATTTCAGTTGTACCTTCTACATATAAGCTAACTTGAAACAGGAGGTTAAGACAGAAGGAAGCATTTTTTCCAGTAGGGCAAAGTGGAAGAACATGGACCAACTGCACCAGAGTCTGAACTGGGGCATCTATCAGTATTCTGTCCATGAAATTAGACAGTTATGGTCATTTAAAATATTTTAGAGGTTTGCCTAAATGAATGTGATCACGAGAGTAGTAAAGGTGTTGGAGGGAGTAAGGAACATCTACCAGAAGCTTTGTTTTTCACTTAAAATGCTGAAATTAATAGCACTGAGAAATCAAGTCATATTCTACGTAGGCCAGGGAAAGACATTTTCAAAGTGACTTGAAAATAGAACTTGGAGAGAACATTGTCCTAGACAACAGGAGCAAAAGAAGAAGTTCTTTTATAACTAGCAAGGATACTGGTTTTATCTGTTTAAAATAAAAAAATTGTAAGTTCTCTGTTTAAAACCCCCAAAATTTACTTTTTATGCAATTTTTAAAAATGAAATGTATGTATGTTTCAATTTAACATGTTTTATTGTTATAGTTACAATTTTAAAGCAATTTGGAAGCCTACTAGTGCCTCAATCATTATAATACAATAAATTCTAAATACCTATGTATTTTGGCATTTGATTGTGGGTTTTTTTTAGTGGAAAATCAGAGCTCCCCTGCCCCCTTCGCTCACCAGGATGCGGGTCCAGCTGTGGTTGTCTGGCTGTGGCTTTGTGGCACTGAAAGTGAGCACCACTGATATGCCAATGCCCTGCCCATGCTGGTGCCCCTTTACTCCCAACCCACAGTCCCCCACCCCTCTGAGCTGTGCTGGTGCCCCTCACTTCCATCCCGCAGTCCTCCATTCCCACTGCTGCCCCTGATTCCTGAGCTCCAGTCCCCTGACCCTGCCAGTGCCCTCTCCACCCATTGCCCATGCCAAGCCCTGCCAAAGGGGACCCTCAGCTGTCCCTGTCATGCCCCTCCCCCCCCCCCCAAAGTCCCTGAGCCCTGGCTCTCTAACCCCATTCCCCTATAGACTTAAACTTTAGCCTGCATGCAGCTGCTAGGACTGTTCCCACCACCCTGCCTGGTTGTAGGCCAGCCACGTGCATGTGTGTACGTACGTACGTACACCAACACACACACACACACACACACACACACACACACACACACACACACGTGTGTGTGTGTACACACGGTGCTCCCAGCCTCCATCTGCCTTTCCCCCACTACCCTAGCCCTAAACAGCTCCTTGTAGGCTGGAAGGCTAATGGCCTGCAAGGGGAAACTCATCATTTCCTGTGGCTTTCTTCCTTAAAGAGGAAAATCTCCATTTTTCTCCTTCAAAGGAGAAAATGGGCATTTTCCTGTAGCAAACAGAAAACCCAGATTTCTAGTAATTAGCAGTGATTTAATTGGGGTGGGCAAAACATGGCTTGTGGAGGGACTTTATCCAACCCACAATAGGTCCTTTGGTCTCACCTGGTCCAGGTGCCATCCAGCCCATGGTGTGTTCTGCCATCCCCTGGGCATGCAGCAGGGCTGGGGCAGCTCTGTAGCTGGGTTGCCTTTCTAGGCAGCCCAAGTGGTGGCGGCTTCTTTCAACTGCTGCCACTGCCAGCCCCAAACCCTGGTACTGGTGGGATTCTGTGCGCACAGCCCCACCCCATGCCCACTCTGGATTCAACCTGGTGGAGTGGGCCAGCTTGAACCAGCTGGTGCACACAGCCCTGACCCAGCCTGGCATGTGCCTGCTCCAGACTTGCCTGTCCAAGCCAAGCAGCAGCAGTGGTGGCTGGGCAGAAGCTGCTTCTGCTCGGTGTGGGGGAAAAGTGGCCCCTTCTCCTAGCAACTGCCAGGCCCTTCTGGCTACAGCCATCCAGAGTCCACTCCCGGGTTGCCCTGTGGCTCCTCTGCGCTGCCAGTGCTGCTCTGCTAGGTGGCCTGCTGGTGGCAGCAGTGGAGAAGCAGCAGGGTAGCCTGGGTGTGGGCTCTGGGTAGCTACAGCAAGAAGGGTCTGGCAGTGGTAAAGTGGAGGAGGCACTTTCCCCCCAGGCCCTGCAGCGTCTTCTGCCCAACTGCTGCCATTGCTCAGCATGAGCAGGTGATCCAGAGCAGACATGTGGTGGGCTGTGTTGAGGTTGTACATGTGGGTTCCAGATAGTCTGGAGCTGGTCCACATCACCGGGCTGAATCTGGGGTGGGCTGGGTCAGGGCTGTGCGCATGGGTCCCCACCGGTAGCACAGGGCTGGGGCCAGTGGTGGTGGCAGCCAGAAGGAGCCACCGCTGCTGCGTAGAAAGGCGGGGTAGGTGGGGGTTGGGGTTGGCTGTTGGCAGTGGTGGGAGGAACCCCAGGGCAAGTGGGGTCCAGGCTGTTGCTGGAAGGGGGCTGCTGACTGCCCTGTGGCAGCTCCCCAGAACTGCCGATTTGGCCCATGGACCCAAATAATTGCCAGCCCCTGGATTAGATTAAGGAACATAGTGAATTCCTCCAGCAATTTAGTCCATATTTGCTGCTTTGTAAAAGATGCTGTGTAAATGCATCGGTACCCTTATGCTGAAAGGTTGAAGAGAAACTGTGACTGTTTGTGTGATATGAAGTTGTTTTACAGTGCAAACTAGATATTGGAGTAAAATGTATATGCCTAAAGCAGTGTTTTTCAGTCTCTTTAGACTCGAGGCTCTCCACAAAAAATGCTAGCTCTTAGCTTTCACTTATTTTCTGGCTGCAGAATGATAATAAAGCAATTCTTCTGTGTAAAAAACCCAGAAAGACTACAACCAGACTGAATGTTTTCATCATTATGACTTCCTTTTTGAAATCTGAATTTATCTTATCAATCATGTTTGTACACCCAACAGTGTTACCTGATTAATAATCACTGATCTAAAAAAAAAGGCTTATCAAACTGTAAGAATTACTGACTGACTTAATTCTCATACAAAGATGTTCTAAGACAAATTCATGCCTACATGTATTTACTTACCATGTAAATAGTTCTTGGATGCATAGGATAGCTGCTGGACTTCAGTGGTAAGTTTTGAGTTTGAGCTGATTCTTGTTAGTTCTTTTCCCTAAAAAGTATATGCGTCTTTCTTGATCATGCATAGCATTTTACTGTATAGCAGTAAATAAGTAAAGGGAAAACCACCACAAAATATCAAATCACCCAGGTCAGACTTGAGTAAAATACTGCCTCTATGATTGCTTCCCCACGGGTGCCTATTACAACCTGATCCTAGTTAAAGGCCTGAGTAGATGAGCTTTGCACTGTGTCCTGGAGTTTGCCAAATTTGCACCTTGACAAACTACTGGGGAAAGCTGGTTCTTGTGGCAAGGTCCCTAAAGTGTGAAAGCCCTGTTGGTAGGCCTGAAGAGGCACATGGAGAAATAAAAGCAAAGATTAATCCAACAGATCAGGCATTGTTTGGGAACAATTATATTTAACAGCTGTGAACTGATATCTGTTTTTAAATTCTTGCTGTGTGCCCTTTTATTCATTTCATACTTTATTTTTATTGCTTATTTCCAAACCACCTGTTGTCTTTTCCTTATGGCTCTAAAATGAGTTAAACTAAAATTTGCTGTGCCTGTTGCTTAACATTGCAGGTATAATTCAGGAAGCAAAACCTGTCTGCTGTAGTGTTGAATAAACCACATACTTCCAACATTCCACTGATTTCAATGCAATAACAACACAACAGGGAAACCTATCAGGACTGAAAATAATTTTAAAAAATGTTTTAAAGCTTTTGTATTTATATGTTGCTAAATTGTTTAAACAATTTATAAAAGAGAAATCAGTATAAACTAGCACAGTGTATTCTTGCGAGCATCTGATTTCTGGCACAATCTCCTCACTGGCATGCTTGTTTCCAGTCAGGTATGCCAAAGGAAGGAAGATTCTGCTGTCTCATGTTTGAGTAACCAAACTTCTGCCTGCCCTCCCCCCGAAACACTAACAAACAAACAGCCACCCCCCCCCCCAAAAGCATGTCCATCCCAGTTCCAGGATTGGTACACTGTACCTAGGTTTTTGTGAGTGAAGGGGCTTTACTTATTGCCTGAAATGTAGTTAAAAAGAAATTGAAACATTTGTTTTTCTTTTTCCAATATGGTTTAAATACCTCTTCATTATTTATGTGTTTTAAAAGGGCATATATTCTCACAAAAAGTTTGTTTCCCAGGTGAATAGTTTCTTGTTAGACATTTCTTGACTAGAATGTAGCTACAGTATTGGAAATAGTTCAATATTGGATTTAAGTACCACAGTAGCATTTCTTTAATTAAGAATTGAATGTATCCATGACAGTGGGACTAGTTTGTAAGAATAAAATGGATAATTGCCTTTCAATGACATAAACATGCGAGGCCAGGTTCTTACCTGGGTTAAATTAAAACAGTTTCACTGAAGTCAGTGGATGCTGCTTAAATCCAGATGAAATTCTGTTCTGATATGTGGAGGAGATGTAAGTTAAACCATGTCAAAGCATTTTTATAATTTTAAAATACCTAGCTGTGTTTAGAATTTCTTCTGTAATTCCTGGAACAGAAAAAGAATTTATGAGGAAATGTTTCAGACTTGTGTCATCTTCCATTTAATCTTTCACCTTTTATTTCAAAGGATGTTTCTTTGTTCTTTAATTTGTGTGGTCTTTCAGGGACATAGAACACATACTGCATTACAAGTAAGAAAGGGAGTTATTTCTAGGAATCTTTTGGGAATCTATTCTGTTCTTTTCTCTGTAAATACTACATATTAGTGACACAGCTGGATATATTCTGTTTCTTCACTCAACCAGGAAGAGCTAGAGAGCAATATAAGGGCATTGAGGTGCTGTTTCCATAGAAGTTCTTAGCCCTTTTGGGGATGCGGAGATCAAAACAGGATATGTGCTGCCATTGGATTGTTATTTCTTTCTCTTGCCCCACGTGAGTTTTATCAGTTTCCAGTTGCTCTGTGCATCTCTTGTATCACTTGTCCCTTTTTTTTTATCTTCATTTTCTGGTTTTCATCCCTCTGTCTTGTACTTTTTTGTCTAAAGATATTATTACATTTTTGGGAAGGGCTTAGTTAAGCCTGATTCACATAGTTTTGCCTTAGTTTTTCTTTTTGCTGTCATGCCATAGTTGGTATATGCCCTTAAGTATAATTGTCCCATTGGACAAAAGACATGACTGGTGTGAGAAAGTGAAGGATGCCTGAATTGATGAACAGGATTATGCATGCACATGAAATGAAAGGATCCTGCTACTATATTTCTTTAAAAAAAAAAAAAAGGTAGGCGGGCCTACATACCTGCTGAGTGTTGCAGAGCTCTTTGCCTTCTGTGTGCGTGGCAGAGTGTGGGCAGCAGCATATGGTTGTGCCCCTCATTGTTGCTGTATAGGCAGGGGGCACATCGCCAGGGTGGCGCAGAGCTGCCAGCTGCCAGCAGCTTTCCTGTGCAGTCTTGCTCTACCATACAGCACCGGGTTGCATCTGCCAGGCTGCAGAAGCCCCAGGGGAGGGCAGCAGTGCAGAAGCCTGAGCCTGTAACAGGCAGCGTGCAGCTTCCCCTCCCCCCCCTTCCCATGCACAGGTCTGGGGGGCGCAGGTTCCCCCTGCCTCACCAGAAAGTGTGCACAGCAATGGGGAGCCAGTCCCAGCCAGCCCTGGAGGAGCCATCTGCAGCCCCATCCCACTTCCTGCCAAGGCCCTGTGGCTGCATATTTCAGCCCTGGGCCCCAAACCTCATACACTGCTTGGCTGGGCAGTAGCCCCAGCTCCAGTCTTGCCCAACTCCCTCCCTTCCTCCCTATGGGGGCCTCAATCTCCTCTTCTGACTTACCTGTGGGAACTGCTCTCCAGGCTGCCTGGCAGCCATGTGTCTATACATGCCCATGGTGCCTGACTGCCCTTCTCCTGCTCCACCCAGCTCCCTGCAGGCTGGAGCTCTTCCACCCTGCAGAAAGCTCTCTTCAAAACTGCAAAATTTGTGGGTTTCTCCGCCAAAATGAGAAATCTGTGTTTTCTTCTGGTAAAGGGGGAAATCCTCATTTTACTCCGGTTTTCTGTGGGAAATGGAAAACCTGGATCCCTGCTAATCAGACTGATTGCCCGTGGTAATATTAGATGGGTGGATAGATGATTGTATTTCTCATGAATTTAGGACTATGTGAGCCTTAGAAAAAAGATCTTGATTAGTAATCATAACTATGTTTAAGCAGGATTGTTGCAGATGAGATGGCACTATACAGTATAACTTTTTAGTTTTTCTAGTTAGAGTAAGCATATTTGGTTTGCTAGTAAAAGATGAAACTCCGAAGTGTATGTTAAATTTAAATAGCAGTACGTTAAAAGTATAGAGGCGAGAATAATCGCATAGTTTAGGGAGAAGATGGGAGGCTAGATTTGACTTTGTTAATTTTAAGTACACTAGGACTGTGGATCATTTGTATGGGGATGGTTTGAAACTTGCTTAGTTCACAGTGGATAACTGAATTAGGAGCTGCTGAGCAGCTTGCTGCAACTCTTTACTTCAAAGGGTTCTGCTTTTTCACTCAGCTGGAGCTCATCAGTGGTTCCCTGCAGCTGGTTGGAGAAGCAGAGCCTTTTGAAATAAAAGCTGTAGCAAATAGCTGGAGCACCTCAGTAGTCTCATGCAGCTGTTTGCTGTGGTTTTGTTTACCCGAGATATACCTTCTTATTTGCAAGGATGCTAAGAAGGTAACCCTACAAAATATCTGGGTTCTGCTGTGGAAGAATTAAAGCATATTACTTATAAAACTGAAGATAAATTATGGATTTTCCATGAAATTTTTAAAGTCTAAGTAAGTTATTTGAAAGAGCACATTCCTCCATACTTTGCCTCTTCTTTTCAAATATTTTTAATGTAAGATATGTAGCATTTGTGATAATATTGGAGAATCTAAAAGTGAAAATGACTCTAAACAAAACAAAAGTGAAATCTACTAATTTGTTTCTATGCAAAATGTAAATGGGATGAATAGAAAAAAGTAGTTTTTGATATAAAAAAAGCTGCCTAGTTAATCATGGTTCTGTAGATATTTAAAAGAAGTTTCTTATTAATACTTATTCTGTTGATGTCTTCTTAGATAAGTAAGGAAAAAAATGTTTTTGAGAGGTGGCATCTGTGTGCATTTTAAATCTCTGCATATACTGACTGTGTAAACACTAATATCGGGAAGTACAGAAGATCGAATCTATTTTCTACTGCCTGGTTCTAGTTTTTACTCATGGAAAATCCACTTGGGTACATGCTGAAATATTCCTGTTTGAAAGTTCCCATATAGGTGTTTTCAGGTGCATAGTTGCATGTATGTAGCAGACCATGCAGTGAAGCCTCTGAAATTCAGACTTACTTGTTTTATCTAAATGCACCATGGATGCAGATGTTTTAACCTGTTTTGTGAGTCTGAAACGCCTAAGGATTCTGACCCTTTCTAAATTAAAATCACTATATATTCTGTGATAGTTTTGCCCAGACTGGTCTAACGACCAGTGGTAGGTTTGTGAGGCCACAGTAAGTAGTCGTACATTGAATCTGCCCCCTCCCCATCACCTTTCTTTTAAATCGCTAAGAAGGCATGATGGTACAAGAAATTTTGTGGGCTGATTAGTGGTCTAATAGCTTGGGAACCACTCTTCTGTAGCAGGGGTTGTTCAACCATGGCTCTCAAACTGCAGACAGCTCCTAGACAGTTTAAATAGAACTCCTAAAGAAAGATTAAATACTTAAATAATAACTCGCCCTCTCTCTCCTTTCTGGTTTTTTTATTTTTCTTAAGTTTTTGCTTGTTTATTCTAAGAAGTAATTTGTGCTCCTGGCCTACATTCATTAAATGATGCTGTGGTATCTGCCCTCCCCCACAACAGTTATGCTTCTAGCTGTGCTACCTGTGTATGGCAGGAGGTGTGATTTTTGGGATTAGGGAACAGATCCCAGTTCTGCCCTTTCTACCTGCCAGTGCAGTACAGTAGCCAGTTGAAAGTCAAGGGCCCACAGCACCTGCTGTGACCTGGGGCTGTTCTGGGTCTGGTTCAAGATGAGCTGCCAGGTGGAGGGTTCCAAGTCCCCAGTGGGGGAAACTCTTCAGCTCTTCTCCCCTACCCCTCTCCCTTCCACTGGGAACCTTATTTAAACCCCTGTCCAGTGCAGGGGTTTGAACTCCTCAGCGGGAGAGCCTGCAGGGCAACCCTTGGCTGGCTAGGGACCTGGGGCTACTCCAGGCCAGTGCCAACCAGATTGTTGGCACTGCCTGTTGGAGATGGGAGGCTGCCCAGGGCTGATTGTCAGGAATCCACCCCCAAGCAGCCCCCATGTGTGGATATTCTACGCATTCCATTTAAGGGACCATAAAAATTTTTTTGTTTATATGTGGAACACTTTTTTTATGGCTGGTTGCCTTATGGTGCCTTAAATTGGGTGTATGTGTTGCACCTTTGCCACTTTATGGCATGATTTGCATGTTAATTTTGGCATAAACATAATGTGCGCCACGGGGCTTAATGACAAATTTATGAGTTGGGATGTGTGCAGATGATGTGTGTGGGGCATGTACAACTAGAATGTTTTGTATCCTGAATGTTTTGTGCAGCTCAAGTTCAGCCTCAAACCAAAATCTAAGGAAGTTTGTCCAACTCTATCTGAGATAATTAACTGCAGATATGAACATACATTCATCGTTTCCCTTGACGCTTTAGCTAAGCTGCCTTTTGTTGCAAGGAAACTCCATTGCACTCCTGCTTCACATGAAAATAGTATGTCCAAAACTGTGAACAGAAAGAGAGAAGTAGCTTGCTATCTGGTAATTGGGAGAATTATTTGAAACATTAGATTTCACTCTGCAAAACTTAAAACATCTGAAAGTTGAGAACATTTTTCTATTTTAAATAATCTTTGCTGCCATTTTTCACACTTTCCCATGGTATAATATACACCTTTGGGGTTGAGACTTTTAATTCTTGGTCTCTGTCCAATTTTTTAAATTAATTTCTGTTGCAGTTATTTTGCATAAATAACAAGTCAGCAAATGTTGCTTTTTCCTTTTTTAGTTAGGGCTTGATTTGGGAAAATACATTATTTACCCATAATGTCTGAACATGATCATTTGTTGTAAAAGAACACTGAAGAGCCCAGTACTGATGTACTGATCCAGCCATTGATAAGGGAATCGTACCAGCTTAGTTCCTAGATTGCTGGCTTCCATTAAGTTCAGAGTCTCTAAGCCAATATATGAGGACACATAAGATAATATGTTTGTCTCATGCAAGTAAATGCTAGTTATCAGGTATGTGCTTTTTCTTATCTGCAGTATGATGCTGCATTATGGGATTATAGATTACCTGGAGTTAGAAAAGACTGGTTGAAATTAGTGCTGTGATCCCACATAAGGGAAATAATATTAAACCAATAGTTTGTCATCAATGACAAGACAGTTGTCAACATGGAACTCGGTGTCAGGGATACATCTAGCAAATTGATTTTATGGAGCACCACTAGATGTCTTTGCTTTCACATGTGCTTTTTAATTAACTTCCCCTCCCCCCCCACTAGAAACAATGAAAATAACCTAATATTTATTTAACCGTGAACAAAACCCTCCAAGTAGTCCTCAAAGTCTGGTCTTTAAGGAGTGGGGAGGGGAGAACTCAAACCTGTAAGTATATATGATTCCGTGACTCCCTTGTCTCTTGGGCTAGGGACAGAAATTACATGGGCTTGTAAAAGTGATTGGAAAGTGGTTCAGATCTGTAACACAACAGAAGTTCAGTTCACATAGATCACTTTCAAAATGACCAAAATAAGTTCAAGGATGGATAAACCTGGATGGATGTAGTATCAGACTTAACTGATTTAGGATAAATCTGCTTGAGCTTCTGTCCCTGATCCCCTCCAGATTCAAGTTAACTCACAGTCCCCCAACATCCTGGTATGCTTTGTACCTCCCCACCAACCCCTCTCCCCCTTGCAGGTTGGGTGGCTTTGCTTTGGCCCATGCTACTTGCTCCAGTGAAGCAGTGAGGTGTGCTCTAATGCCATCCCCCCACCCCGCCCCCAGCTTGTGGCCTGGGCCACTGCAGGCAAGTGGCTACATTTCTGGAATCAAAAAGTGAATATCTGTTCACTAGCTTATTGGTTCAATCTGTGCAGCTTAGATTAACATGCAAAGATGGAATTGATTCAGCCTCAGGCTTTTTGACTCTCTGTACTTAGACTTGTAGGCTGGAAACTTTTCTGGAGGTGTCCAATGTTACCCAGAGACTCTCTTCTTGCTAAACAGAATAGCAAGGGGTCTGTTAGCACTACAGAATTCCATTGTGCTTGAATACAGTTGTGAAGGAAAGTTAGATATGTTGACTGAAGTTTTAGGACCAGTGAAGTCTAAGAGCAGCTGTATTCCATAATTTCAGCTAAATATGGGAGGATATTGAATATTATTCATCCCTGTTCTTATTTCTTCTTCCCTCTTTTCCCCCTCACTGCGGGGTTAATCATGATTGTCTGTCACAATGCTGAATGTGATTTGTCCTGGTTTTGACTATGAAGCCATTGTTGTCATATCTGCTACCATGATTCTCCAAAATTATACTTACCTTCAACACACAGCATTGTTGTATTTAAGTCCAGGACGTAGGTGAGATGTCTAACTGGATCAGTAGCTGTAAATAATGTAGTTGTTAAATTACTTCCTACATATCTATCCAGTAAGTTTTTAGTGTAAATAAGTCAACTTTGATATCATATTTCATGATATCGTACTTCTTATTGCTCCGTTTTACCTGAGCTTAAAAGTAAACTTACTTTACAGTTTCTATATACTCCTATTCCCTTGTTTCCTTTTTTAATACTGAGCATAAGAAACAAATTTCAGTGGGAATGAAAGAGATCCCATTTTAGAATTTTTAAAACATTTTGCTGTAGCAGCAGTAAACAGTAGATCTGAAATCTTCCACAAGTAAATAGTCTTTATTTTGGAGGGAGCATAATTTAATTTAAATTTTCCTTTTCAATGTGAAAACCCTGTACACATATTGCTGAAATACTTTGGAAGCACCTGACTCTGACAGTATTTCCAGCAGTGCTTTATAATGCTTTCAGTGGGCCTTTGACAAGAAAAACTCATTTGGGTCTTCAAAATAAAATTTAAAAAATCTTGACATAAGCCAAACAGATGAGCAGATGAAGTCAAAAGAGAAAATGTGAGGCTAAACTCTTTAAATTTTCATGTGAAAACGAAATGTTTTAAATCGCTAAGAAGGCATGATGGTACAAGAAATTTTGTGGACTGATTAGTGGTCTAATAGCTAATTAGTGGTCTAATAGCTAATTGGGTCTTCAAAATAAAATTTAAAAAAATCTCAACATAAGCCAAACAGAAATTACTTACATTACTTGAAATGCCAACAGCAACTCACAGTGCCTCTTCCTTTCCCTCTTTTCCTTGCTTCCAGAAAGCAAAATAAAAACCATAAAATGCAGCTATACAGAAAGACTTCCACTGACTTCTGCCACTGGGTGTGCACGCTTTGTATGTCAGTTGAAAATTCTTTTGTTTCAAAACCCAACTTCCAGCTTTCCTCTAAATTGTCAGAACAATTGTTGTTTACTTGCTTAACCTGCAAAACTCTGTATAGTTTATAGGATAACAGAATTTTATCTTAAAATCGTAGATCAAATATCTTAGAATTGTATGTTCCATTTCATAACTGAACTCTCCCTCAGATTCCCTCTGATACTGCATGTCAGTCCTTCAAAGGATATTTAGTCTTTGGCTATAACTTTTGTGCAGCAAGATGCCATAAGCCTTAAAAATTGTAATTAAAATAATGGTTTGTAATGGAAAGCTTGGCAGACTAATTACAGTGTTGCTTTAATTGTCTTGTATCAGCTCTGCTCCTCTAACAGCTAATTCAGGTCTGTTTTTGTTTGTTTGTTTTGTTTTTAATTCATCCCTGTTGATACAGTCATCTTAAAACATATCTTGGAAAATAAATCCTAAAGCCAAGAAATTTTAACTTGCATGACAGGCTTATCTAAGCATGTTAAACTGAAAAAGGAGTTTTTGTTCTTTATTTATATTGGAGTCTTTTAGATATGAGAAGTCTAGCATCATTCTGATATACTGTCTTTCAAGGTATTTGCTGTGAAACACACGATCTTGGTTTATAACATGATGCTTTGTTATATATTGTGTAATGGGCAATAAATATAGCCTCTTTTAATCTCTCTTATTCAGACAGTTCATAATGTATTTTGTATACTTCAAATATGCAGTAGTCTGTTGAACATGTGTAATTGATTCAATATTTTGTTTATAGGCACTCTTTCACAAACATAAGAAAGATAAAAGAGAAACCTGTAGGGTACAAATGTATTCTTTTTAACACCTTCCAGAAATATATATAACGCTAGTTATGGTGGTCTAAAATTAAATACAAGCTGAACCTACTTCAAAAAAGGACAGTTCTTAAGACTTACTTGAATTAGATTGCATGAAAGTCCTATAAATATTGAATTAGATGTAAATAATGTTAAGGGAACAGCATGCAGAAGGGCCTGAAATTCAGAAAATGAGCATAATAATTTGAAAGAATGGTGACTTCCTTGAAGATACACAGATGTATTAATTTTTAATTTGTCTTTTGATCTTTGAATTGGCACAGAAGATTTATTAGTTAATTTTTAAGAAAGTATTTGAAAGTTTTGGCAAATTCTCTTGTAATGAATGTATGGCAATGAAAGAAGTTAAGATGAGAGCGGAGTTAGATTGAATGGTTGTTCAGTCATGTGGGTCAGGCTAGCTGCATAGCTTGGTTGTTAGACTGATTGCTCAAATTACATTGCCTCAGGTCCTGCACTTGGCTGTCTTCTCAGATCTTAACAAAGTTCTGGCAATTTGTTTCTGACAAAGTTTGCTTTGTGTTTTTTGCAGGATGCTTCATCTGCGGACATTAGGAAAGCATATCGCAAGCTTTCGTTAACTCTACACCCAGACAAGAACAAAGATGAAAATGCAGAAACCCAGTTCAGGCAAGTAAGTGAAGTGCTTTAATATGCTTTGGGGGGAGGGAAGAAGAAGTGGGGGTGGCATTTTTTATAATCACATAACTTATTTATATGAAAATATAGTTTTGATAGCAACAAAATGTTTTCTGAAATAATTGATAGCCTTTATTAAAAAGGAAATTTTATTCCTGCTTTATTTGGATTTAATGCTGAACAGATGTCATCTAAAGTATCTCAGATTAGAATTCAGCTATTTGAATATTTTTAATACCGAAGTATTTAAAAATGTAGTTGTATACTGCTAACAGGAAAATGAATATATTATTTTCTCTACATGAAGACATTGCTTGTAAACATGCACTGACCTTTCAGATGGAAAGTTTGAAAATGGAAGTTTAGGAAAATGTTCCACCATTTTTAAGTAAGTTTTATCAGTTAAGGCAGTAATTCATTTCAAGTCTCAACTGTTTTTCCCTTTTAGTCTTAACAGGGCAATAACATGCAACTGTCAAGTCAAACTCAGCCATTTCACAATAGTTTACTAAATTAAGGCAATTTGCTATGTGGCTTTAATAATGGGGGCATGTTAGGACCATTGAAGAGATGCCCATCACCTTAAAAATTATGTTTTCTTTCTGACCCTTCTATTTGAGAAAGATAGCAACAGCAGAGCGAGAGAGATTTGAGAGGGAAAATCTTTAATTTTAAAATTTGCATACTTTGTACATCTGACGTGTGTGTAGGGATATCATTTTTTCCTTTGCACAGTCTGTTAATTTTCCTCAGTCTGGAAAGAAAAACAAATGTAAGTACAGGAAAATAAGAATTGTAAAACTACAAGAGTGGCAGGATTATTCAGGGGCAAGGGAAAATCCTAAAACTGCCCTTTTTTTAAATGTAAAGATTTGCAAGTATGAGCCCTTTTATTTCTTAGAGATTTGGAATATATTAATAAATGCAGTGCTTTTGTTTCAGTTGGTGGCTATCTACGAAGTATTGAAGGATGAAGAAAGAAGGCAGAGGTGAGTATACCTTGCATAGGTTTTAAACCATGCAGGACTCCCAACCGTGTACAGAATTAGTTTTGTATGTTATGAATAATTATGCTGACTTCACTGGAACTATGCACAGTAAACCGGAGTTACATGAGATGTATAGGCATGGTTTGAGACCATATTTTTTGTAGCCTAAACAAATATGTTCCTGAAAGTCAGCTGTATTTGACATGTTTGTGAGAGAAACTTATTCTAAAAGAAATATTTTTTAAAGGCAGTTTTCACTTGGTCACTTCCTGTTAAAGCATTCTCTGAAAGTACTTGCTTTTTCTATATTGCTTTTGTATTAGTGGATCATGTTATATGCTACAATCTGATTACTTAGGATTGTGCCTTGAAGAATATAGGTACAGCACTCTCTGCTCAGCTGTTGGTTGCTGCTTATTATATAAGCAGGGACTTTTCCATAAAACTTAAATATTCTTTCCTGAATGATTCACAGTATAGGCCTTTAATAACTTTTGGGTGGTGTCCACATGTAATATGATATTTAAAAAAACGACATGGATATATATAATGTTGTAAATGTATATTTTTTGGGGATATGGATAGCTTGCTTTTCCTAAGAGGTGGGCTGTTGTCATGCGTCTTGAGCAGCCCAGGGAAGTACCAGCGGCTGTTGAAAAACCTAAAAGATAGTCTTAAGGCACTGGTTTCCAAACTGATCAGCAGATGATACTGGACCCCAGGTACCTTTTCATAATGTTCTTGATTAAAAGCTTGCTAATGAGACTATTTAGTGGTCCATAAAAAATGTTGATGATTAATAGGTGTCTCTTGGCCCAAAAAGTTTCAGAGCCACTGTCCTAAAGAACAGTAACTTGTGGTTGGTTGTCTGGCCAGGTAATATATCTGGGCATATGATTTGTTTTAAGGTGTCTCTTGAGTTAAATGTTCCCAAGTTAAGTTGGCTAAAGAATAAGTAGCCATACTCCGAGCACAGGACTTTTAAAATTAAGATATTTTTGCGCTTGCAGTTTTTAAAATAAGGATTCACAGGACCATTTTCTTGAAAGGCCTTGTTAGAGTCCAAGTATTAAAGCAGAGATTATCTGCGTTTTTATAATTTTCTATGTTGTTATGTTATGGTGTTTAGAAGAATATAGGAAATTCTGAATGTTTTCTGTTCTTCCCACTGTAAATTTTTGGTATGGCTTCAGGAAGCTTAGGAAATCAAGAAAAGATTAGGAAATTTAATTTCTTAACCAACAAGGAGGGTTAGGAAGTTAAGATGTCTATAGCTGCTTTTAAAAGTTGCAAAAGTATGGATTAGCCTGAAATCTTCTCTCTATTTGCTTTTATGGGTAACATTGTTTCATGTTAAAATAACTGGCACTTTGCTTTTACCCAGAACTTCCTGTGTGTAAGTTGGACTTCCTTAAGAATTTCTCATGCTTTCTGTACCAGGATATTGCTTTACATGTAATTAGGGTTGAAATAGCCTGCAACTATTATGTTCTTGGGTCTTGTATTCTTGAAAACATTGTCCTGATTTTTTTTCTGTCTTGTTTTGGAAACCAATATTGTTAAATTGTTGTAATTTCCTTTTATTGTCTTTTAAGGGTTTCCTTTAATCTTTCAAGTGTAAGACTTTTTTTTTTTCCTCATATCAAAAATAGTCTGTTTATAATTTTCTCTCAGAATGTGAATCCATGGATGATATCTCGTCCATAGATGAAAGAGTGATTTATTTATTTTTTAAACCTGTGAAGTGTTCTGGAAATGGTGCAAGTTACATTTATAAAAAAAAAAAAAAGATGCAGCTGCCCAGTATTTCCCTGTTCAGGAATCCTTTGCTCCTTTGGGTGCCCAGTAGAAAAACTGAACTGACATTTGCGTATATAAAGAGAGGTGATATTTATACCCTTTAAAGCATAATTAACTTGTTGGTAACTACTGTTTTCTAAGAGTCAGTCTTAACTAATAGATTTGACTTTCTTCTGAATTGATTTATGTAGCTCTTGGGAACTTAAAGATGAGGGTCTTTGTCTGGATCTATAGGGGAAGGGGCTAGTGGTGTCTAGGGTTTCCCCCATCCTTCTCTCTTTTGGAATTTGGAAGTGTGCGGTAACTGGAAAGTGGGAAGTATCAATTGAGCTTGATGGATTGACTGAAGTATTTCAGGTAAGGCATTGACCCCTTGTACTCGGCAGAGGTTAAATGAGCCTTAATTCAGTGATCAAGTGTTCTCTCACTTGGCTTTGCACAGCTATGTTTTTTTGTTTTGTATGTTTTTGGGATTTTCCCCTTCCTGCTAAATTTTTCAGGCCATGTTTGGTTCGTCATCTTTTCCATAGCAGCTCATTGTCCAAATGGGGTAGGATAGGAAGCAGCATTCAAGTTTATTGCAGTCTAGCAGGTGTCAAAGGGTCTTTTTACATGCAACAAAATTGGCCCTTAAAGCAGCTTAACTGCCTTTTTGCACTGCTTTAATGGCATTGCTATTTACAATGGAGGGCTCTGCCACTGCAGAGGGAAGGACCAGGCCTTGTGCAGCTCAGGGGCTGTGTGACCTGACACCAGCTCGTGCAGTTAGGCTTGACTGAAGGAAAAAAATGAAAAGTGGCACAGAGCCTGATCCTTTTTTTTCCCTTCTTCTTCCCCTTTCTTTTTCCCAGAACCTGCCTGAGCTGCATGCGGTCTGGTGCTTCTCTCTGCAGCTGTGGCACCCCTAGCAGCCAGGAGATTAGGCTTCTTGCCACTTTTTTTCTTCAGTTGAGCCTGCCTGCACAAGCTGGTGCTGGGTTGCACAGCCCCTGAGCTGTGTGGGGCCCAGTGCTTCCCTCTGTGGTGGAGGTGCTCCCTGGGACCACTTGGGCCAGGTGCCAATGGGCAGGTACCACCTGGGGGGCACTGCCACTGCAGAGGGGAGCATTGGGATCCCCCACAGATAGGGCCACTTGGCCTGCTGGCAGCTTCCCCCCCCCTGCACCATGGGAGAGGCAGGTAGGCTTTAAGGATTGGCCCCCCTAACTCTTGTGTACATGTGATGGGGGGGTAGTTAAGTTTAGTTGTCCCCAAATTGAAATGGTGGGTTTTTAAAAACCCACCATTTCAATTTAGGGAGAATTAAAACAAACAAAGCCCCCATCACTTGTACAAGTGCCCAAGATCGCTTGCAAAGAGACCCCTTGTATGGGGCAAGTTGCCTTGGGGAAAGCATCCAAACATCTAGCATGTGTATAGCAGAGACAACCTTGCTGTTCCAACCCCTTAACAATCATATATGAGGAAGGATGATAGGGATTCAAGCAGTAATCCTGGCCCAAGTGCAGAGAGGGTTTGGGAGCTTGTGGCAGCCCTCAGAAAGTTGGAAATGATTAAAGAAGGAATGATTATCTGCTCTATACAAGTAATTGTTAAATAGCTCCCATATGAAATAAGTTAATACATTTGCAGCCTAAGTAAACTCTCCCATCTCTGCTCGCATCTCGTAACTGTGTCTGAAAACAGTAGGGACAACTTCTCAGAACATCTCGGTGAAGTAATTTCTTTTAGTAGGTTTATGAGAACTTTATTGGTTTAATGCACAGTGCTAAACGTATGGTATAATTGTATTCCCTTCATCTTGCGGTACAAACATTACTTTATAGTACAACAATTTAGTGTATTTTTAACAAGACCAATAAAAGAAACCTGCTTGTTTTTATTCAGTAAGGTACAAGTGTTGAGTAGCATATACCAGTTTAAAATGTTCAGTCTTGTTATCTCTTTCTGATTTTAATAAAACAAATGTTCATTTAATGTACATTAAATAACTTATTGTATGCACATGCTGTATGCACAGTAAAAGCACAAAAACGTATTTGTGTGTTGTTTCCCCTGCAAGAGTTTTGGGTCGTATGCATAGGCACTGGGGTCATACATAGGCACTGGAATACCTTCCCTTGCTAGGATATATTGTGGAAAATCACAAATTTAAACTTGCTTCTGTTTCTTTACCTTGATTTTATCCTGCAAAGGAAATGTACATTATTTAAACACTGATAGGTTCTTTGCATATAAGCAAGGTGTCTTAATAAACTTAAAATTTTAGTGCCATTTAAACCAGCCTTTTTAATTTGTGAACATGACCAAGATAGACATCATTCTAAATCAGTATGAGTATATGTATGGAAAATGTGGAATATTTTGAAGGGTTGTTGTGTTACATGTCTTTGAGAACTTATGAGAGAGATTCCTATATGGTTATTTTTAATATTTAGTTTAAAAAGTGAAAAATCTGATTACTTGACATTTGTTTACCTTTTTTAATTAAATATATCAGGTCTCTAAAGGATTGCGTGAAATATGAGATTTACTGGATTTTTAAAAAAGTTATACTTTGTAACCATATATTATAATACTAATATAGACTACAAAAACTGATTTTTATTGCATTTTAATTAACTCTCTAGAACTTCAGAAACTTCATTCTATATAGATAGAAGACTTAAAGTGTTTAATTTGAAGTAGGGTTCTAAATTTTAAATAAAAATGTTTAACAGAAAATTGATTTATAAAGTTTATTTTCTGGTGCTGTGATTAATTTATTTTGTAGGATTATTTATTGCCCACTGTTAGTGGCTGATTACACAGAACTGCTGGGCATACTCATGATTCTGCTAGCTGCATTTTGCATACTTGCTTAAGTCTGAGGAAAGGGCAAAAAGTGCAGCTAGATGAGATGAGATAAGATAGAGCAGAGATGTAAAGATGAACAGTATAAAAAGATAAGAATAATGTTTTAATTCCATTTTGAATATAATTCTTGTTGCATATACTTTGATTCACTCCCCTTCATAGCTAATACAGATTGTTTTTTAATAAAAAAGTACTTTTAATGAATAATCTGCATACTTCCTAATTAAACAGTGTCCTAAATGTGGAAAACGAGATTAAAAATTATCTAAGGCTTTGAGTAGCTCTGGGATCATTGTACATTTGTAACCCTAAAAATCATTATGCTATCTTTATTTTTCAAATACAGAGCTTAATTACCATTGAAAGCAGTGATTTATCTTTTAACAGTATATATTCTAAAAAGTGGGTTATAATAGAAGCTATCTTCCCTTAAAATGGCCAGTCGTGTGAGCCATAATGTTCATTGATAGTATAATCAATAGAGCATTGATTCTAAGACTTAATCCTTGGAGACTGTTGTTCAGTACAGCAGACACAGCCTAGTAAATACAGAGTTCTGTTTAGAGTGTTTAATACATGCGATTTTACTATCTTAAATTCAGTTACATGCTGAAAAGGATTATATATTCTAAAGATAAGATTGTTTTGTTAATACTCATAATGCATAACGGTATTCGAAGGTAAATATAGGGCAGCATTCTTTTATCAGAATTTTTTCTCCTAAGTTTTTTCACCAAATAATCTGTCTAGTGATTAATTTACCCCATTGTATCAGAGAGAGAATATATTTAGTAAATTAACAGTATAGGTGAAAACTATCATCCTTTTTGCCTTATTCCGATATGTCTTTAGAAGCTTTCAATTCACATATAAGGAAGCATACCTTTTTATTATCAACATTTTTGTTGGATTTGCATAGTCTGCCCTTTTAATTGAGTTTTTTAAAAAATATTCTAACTTTTTTTCTGATATTTCTAAACCTGTTTAGGAAATCAAGAATGTATTGTGGATTTTAGATTAAACAAGTATTAACAAGATTGTGGTTTCTTGGATTGATCCTGAAATAACTAGTTTTTCTGCTTTGAGTAGTTTAGTCTTTTCCTAAACTAATTGCTGAGCATTGTTTTCCTATACAAATAAGTTGTTGCCTCTAGGTTTAAACTGATGTATTGAAAAGAGAGGAAAAAATCAAGTAGCAAAACAGAATTTACAATATGGATGTGAGTATTATGAAAATTGACACTGAGACATAGTTTCACAATATATATTTTATTTTGGATCCAGATAAAGCATATGTCAAAATCTTGTCTTTAAACCTTTTTCCTATACCTAATAATTTCTGCTTGCCATGAACAAATAATCACTTATCAAAATGATTTCTAGATTTATTGAATAAAGTATATTTTGCTCTTAAACCTATTGTTTTTCCACTAAAAAAAAAATGAAGTAGCTTGTGATAAATCCTTTTTTTTTTTTAAAATCTCTTAGTACATCTCCAAGGTATCAATTTAATAACTATCAAAGTAGCTACTGCAGTTGTTGCATTTAAATTGATTTACATGTCAAGACTGGCAGTTTAGCAGCTGCGCTATTATTCCTGGATCGGTCAATTTACTTGAGAAAAACCTACTACTGAGTTCTACTGACCTGCATGACAATATAGGCCCTATTTCTATTCCTGTAATTAGGCCTGCGACTAACTCAGAATATTTTTAATTAAAATATTTTGGTCAATGTGTTGCACCAAATTAGGCCTTTCAGTGCAGATTTAATTCTAGAAATGGTGTGATTAGAATATGTAATGAGTTGTGCTCAATTTAAGATGAACAGGTTGTATATCTTGTATGTACAGTATTTCAGGCTTTATATCGTACCTTTTTGCCTTTTAAGAGAAAAAAACAATATTTTTTTAGATGGTTTATATTTAGTTTTTCTTTGGCTGTGTAAATAGTATTTTAAAAAGAAGCAGCATTAAGTCCTCTAGCAGACTAATATAAGTTCATTTATATTAAAATAGTGCAACTAACAGATTTTTACCCATATCACTTTTGTAAGGACTAGGTTTCTATATTAAACTAGAATTGTATTAAGTTTTAGTAGTAGATTGACAGCATAACTTTTGAAACAGCTGTATTAAGAAAGATTTGTCTACCCCACATAAACCTTGATTTCTAATGATACAAGCAAGTGTTTAGTTAACTGTCATAGAAGGCTTATTACTATCGCACTAAAGTTTTACTCTGACAGTGGTGGTATTAAAAAAAAAAGAACAGGTATTGCATTCATTGTTCATAGTTTTTATGTTATTAAAATCCACATGATAATTGAGACTTTGCTTCTTGCTTTCTCTTGTTGTTTATTTTCTTTAGTTATTCACCTCTATTATGGAGACCTGATCACTTGATTGACAGGCAGGTAGAACATATGTTCATTTTAGAGCAAGTGCCATTTCATAAGTGAATCGAGTGAGGGTGCTGTAGGAACAGTAGAGTTTCCACCTTTTCTTCAGGAAGTGGAATACATTTTCACAATATATTGCCCTGAATCCTGTCTTTTTTTAGACTTGCAATTCCCAGGTTTTACAATTGACAAAGTAAAGCATGGCTGATATTTATAAAAGTTTTCCTGACTCTTTTTTTAATGTTGAATCTTTTGGTCATTTCTCTCTCTGAAATTAATGGTTTGATTTATTTCATTTTAAACTCCATGTAAGTCTGTTATATTTGCTACTGTAGGTATGATGATATTCTGATCAATGGACTACCAGATTGGCGACAGCCTGTATTCTACTACAGGCGGGTGAGAAAAATGAGCAATGCTGAGCTGGCATTACTCCTGTTCATTATACTCACAGTGGGTCATTATGCTGTGGTTTGGTCAATCTACCTGGAAAAACAGCTGGTAAGTATTGGTAATAAATCAAATGCAGTACAATCATTAGTTTATCTGAAATTCCTGCAAAAGTTTTTATATGTTACTGGAATCATTCCTTGTGATCTTTTTTTACATTTGGAATTTGTTTTTTATGGGATTTTAAATGTTTAATGTGAAAGTAACAAAGATGTTATAAAGCTAGGAGAATAATTGTTTTCTATGTGTTCCATAATCAAAGTCAAAATGAGATGAGTATTTTTTATCACTAACTTTTTTTTAAATATGTTTTTAATGTTGTCAACTGTGGATGGTACCAATTAGTGAGGGAGAAGGATTTTTGCTCATTATCAGAATTAGAAAGATGGCACACAACCTCTCAACCATCTATTGAAGCAGAAACATGTCCTTCTGTGGTCATGACTGTGATTGTGGCAAATTTGTTTTTAAAAAAGTGTCTCTGATCAAGCTGCTCAGTAGTCATACTTACTTTGACTGTACTTGTGTTTTCTGTAGTCAGTTTGCAAAAATAATGTGCCGTTTAAACATGATGATAAATGTTCTAGGGTCCATTTGATAAGCAGTCAAAGCTGAAGTATATCTTTATTCTTTTCCAGTCTACTAGAAAGCAATAGATTTTTATTTATATGCTAAAAAATCAAACTAATTTGAACAGTATTCACACATTAGCATCTGTTTACTCTTTTTATTTTCTAAGCTACGTTATTAAAGTTGATGAATAAGAAAGGAGGCAAGTTGAATGCTTTTCTTCTAAGAAAACTTTGATTGCTATGGAGATGCACATGACTGACAGAGCTGGACTTCATGTGTGTTTAAGGACTGGATGCCATGGCAACACTTATTGTTAAGATAGATGATTTTACTTAATCATGTAGGACCCTAGATACATTTACATAAATGCTACTCTAATGTTTATCCTTCACAGAAGAGTCCCAGTAACGTTTGTAGAGTACATGTTAATGATAACCTGTAACCATAGTTCTCTCTACATTAAGGATGAACTGCTTTGCAAAAAAAAGAGGGAGAAGAAGAAAAAGACAGGAGGCAGGAGTATAGATGAAGTAAAACCTGGTGCTGCTGACAAAAATGAAAGGTGGGAACACACACTGGTATCTTTTTATATTTAACTGACACTTGTTAAAGGCCCTACTGCAGTTGTTGAAGAAATGGTTAGAATTTTTCACATGCACATCCTGTCAGACTAACCTCTGATGTGCAGTATGATCAGACCTAAAGACAATCTTTTAAATTTCCTAGCTTAACGAGTCTGTTTGTACTAACTATGGTAACTATGGATTCAGAGATCTGTTGTTATGGGTTTGTATACAAGAAATATAATACTTATGTAGTAGTTGTACAGTACAGAATGTATAAAGGGTAATATAGATACAAAAGGATGCATCTATTTTTGTTAACATTTTTGAAAGTGTATTATACGATTTCTTTACTTAATTCTATAAATTGATTAATAATGTGAATTAACAAATTTATGTGCATT
The DNA here is from genome assembly GCF_001723895.1 of Crocodylus porosus. Classification (NCBI taxonomy): domain Eukaryota; kingdom Metazoa; phylum Chordata; order Crocodylia; family Crocodylidae; genus Crocodylus; species Crocodylus porosus. The sequence goes on from NW_017728886.1 coordinate 32,317,574, forward strand.
GAAGTTTTAATGTATTGCTTTGGTATATGCTGAAATTTTGATTATTTTTAATATCTAGCATTGTTTGATTAGCTTTGAAACGAGCATTAGTGAAGGATTGACACTGCTGTTTAGTTAAGAAACAAAATAGGGAGATAGTGACATTCAGAATACTCCAAAAGATACCACCATTTCTTCTATTGATTCATAGAAAGAAATAAAGGGTTTAAATAGTTCACACAGTGGGGGCATGAACTGGATCAATGCAGGATGGAGATCAGAGACTATTCTGCCTGTCTTTTTTTCTGATGACATCAGTGAGTAATGCTTCAGTGAACTGCAAATGACATTAATTTTTATGTATTGGTTTGTTTATGCTACAGTCTTCATATCTGGTTGTCAGCATATGTGAACACTTTGATGGTTAGGCTTTTTTAGCTGAAGGATCATAAGGCTTAAGCATTTATTATGTGAAAGTGAAGAAAAGCCGGTGTTTAACAAGATTAAAGATATGAAGATTATTAGAAGCTAGGTGATCTTGTCTATTTCTGATCTGATTTAATGATTCAGTATTCATAATGAATATTTTTATATTAATGTTTACACACTTTCAGGCTGAATTGACTATCACTTCAACATTTTTAAATGTCTGGTTTAAAGGCTTTAGGAGATTTTTCTGCCTTATATAAACAATTAAATTGTATAGTGCTACTGAAATATTTTTAATATTTACAATGGTTTTATTTTGCTGTAGAGTGTTGGACAAACCACGGTGGCAGGACTTGCTTCCATGTAAGCTTGGAATTTGGTTCTGTCTTACTGTAAAAGCATTACCTCAGCTATGCCAGGTAAAAATACAACTTGCATTCAGTATTTTTCTTATGCATTTGCTTTGAATTTATTACACTGTGGTCAAACACCTTTTAGCCAACTTAGGAATTTTCTGTCTAAACAAGCACCTTCCTCAGATACAAAAAGCTACTAAGACTATCGTAATAACAACAAATTAAAAGTTCTTGTAAGCATGAATGTGTATTTATAAAAGGAATATTGTATATTAATATACTATGTATTTTTGTTTGTTTTCATATTAATTTGTACTCTGATTTATAAAATGACAAGGTGAATTTTGCAAAAAATACAGGAAAGGGAGGGTGAAAACAATATGCTTTTCCATGAATTTCAGGAACTACAGTTCAGAAACTACTATCTTACATTAAATTGTTTTTCAATAACATAATTTTTACTTAAGTATATAAAAAGTACAGTATCTGTAATAAATTTGATTTCTAGCCTAAGTTTAATGGGAAATGGAGAAAATACAGTGCTTTGCTTTTAAACTTGAGTCTTTGTAGCTTTATCCTTTTAACTGGCAACTGATATCCACGTATGCCTAACAGTTTAAAAAAATAATGAAAACTTTGTATTGGTATAGGAACTTAAATCTGGCAAATTTATACATTCACAGTCTTGTCTTCTCTGCCCTCCTAGGAGTATAACAGGAGACTAAGTTAAATGAATACTATAAAAAAGAATGTTGTGCAGTATCATAATGTTAGTATAGCTATGACCAGAGGAGTGATTATGGGGGAAAAAATGAGACCTTGTATAATAGATTTCCCTCTATTATTTTTGATCATCTGCTTATTTTTTAAATTTAATACTCCTACTTGGTTTTGTGGAACTGTTATGGATTAGGTGAAATGAAGTGGATTATGTTTTGCCTCACCTGTCACCAACAGAATTACTAAAATACTGATTCTGGAACTGTGTCTGTGTAAATTAAACCTAATTTCTACCCTTTTGAGTTTGCAAAATTGGCAAATTTAAACAACAAAACTACTACTTTTACTTGTTAGTAGTAGAAGAACGTTATATAGAAATCAGACATGTTAAAGATCTTTTCATTTGTCTCAGTTAAGCTTTGAAGTTGATAAACCGTTGAGGTGGAGGAGAGGTGATGTCAGATTACTGCTGCTATTTTTGACAGTTTTCTGTATTGACTAACAGCATGATGGTTGCACACCTTATTGCTTTCAAGGGTTTCTTCAATAGCATACAACTGTTATCCAAAAAAAAGCTTAACATTTTGAAAAATATTACACAGTTCTGTAAAAATTATGAAGGCCTTAATTGGGATTATTGTTAGAGATGTTTTCTTTTACTTTTCATATTTGGATAGCTTTCTGTTATTTAATTGACTTTTTTTTCCCAGTAAGCATCTACTATTTTCCAGATCCCTTTTGCTCCAGAAACAGCCTCTGTATGCATTAGTCTGAACAGAGAGAATATATGTGGTGAGGGTGATGTATTGAGAATGGACTGCTAAAAACATTAGATACCTGTTGAGCCATGTCTCAATGACTTTTTCAATCATTTAACTTTATTATTGACCAAGTTGCATTCATTTTTTTGCAATGGCACGCCATAATAAACACTATTTTTAGTCTAAATTAAAATTTCCATTTTTAGTTTAATGTATTGTGTGCATGTAGTTGGTGATGGGGAGAGTTTTAATACATTTTTGGAGACGATTAGACTTCCTTGTGACCCACCTTTATCCTTACTGTTCCAAATAGCTAAATTTGTTCTTGAACAAATGCATTCATTTTGCTGAGACCAAAATGTGTACTCTCTAAAGTTTTTCTGTTTCTCTTTAAAAAGAAAATGAGAAAACTAATTTGCAACTTAAAATTATACCAAATGGCTCCAAAAGTACATACTTATGAAATAGGGCATGTTAATTACCACTTAATGCAGTTCTCCCCATATAGACTATTTAGATTTGCCTAGCTTTTGCCCATGTTTAATTCTTATTTATCCAACCAAGCCAGTTTCTTTCTTTCCTCATGCCTCTCCTCTTTCAAAAATAGCAAATCTAAGAAGGAGGCACTTAAAGTAATTAAGATGGACCTTTTAACTTGAGAAAAATGCTTTGTTTGCATATTGTTGTGAAAGGCTATGTCATTTTAACATTCTCTGCATTTTGTCATGGAATTACAAGAAAGAGGGAGGGGATGTGTGAGAAAAATGTAGAACTTTCAAAACTTCATTATATAAATATTGTGGTTCAAGATCATTTTGCTTATCTGATTTGTCTAATTTGGGAGAAAGGAAAATGTAGAAAAAGAAAATAAGTTTAAAAAATATAGCGATGGACTTGTTGAAGTAGTGATATAATAGAAAGTAGATGGTAGTATAAATCAAATCTTAGTGTTGCTTTTTGTTGAGTTTGTGAAACAGCGTTAATTTGTATTGTTCAGTGGAATTGGTACTGGAATAAAATATTGTACGATCTGTACTACAGGGACAGGGTTGAACAAAAACGAAATAAAGATCTTTGGTAGGAGTCAGAGGGAGGGGCAAGCTATTAAATATATTTTTGTTTATTCTGTCACACTAATGACCTGGAAAAAAGGCTACTGGTGTCCTTTTTATGAGTGCATGTGTAAGATTTTTTTGTTTTAAAATTGGGTTAATTATGGATTTTATTTTAATTATAAATGCATGCCACAAAAGCTAACAAACAGAAATAAATTGGATTAAAAAAAAAGGTTGACAAGATGCAAGTGAAGAGAGAGAACTTACAGAAATAAAACAATTTCTTGAACGCTCATGTTAGTTCAGTTTATATTGTTGCTTTTAAAAAAAACTGAAAAAACTATTCTTTAATATACTAATTTTGCTTTTGAACAAGTATTTTTCTACCAACTGCTATGTTGCTTGTGGTAGAGCTTAATGAATATATGTGCCTTCATTTTGCACCTTCATTTTGCGACTTTGATGCGAGCACAGCTTTAGGAAATGTTAGTTAAATTGTGATCTTGAGTGGTCCCTTCTGTAATGGAGCAGGAAACATTTGGTCTGGTTCCTGTAGAAACAGACTCTTTAAAAAATGAAAAATCCCCATTATCTGAAGCATAATTATGCAATCTTCATAGTATACTCCTGTTAATGGTTTGTTGGAAAGACTTTTAGTTGTCCTTCAGTGGTGAGAAGGCAGTTCAGTCTCCATATGTATTTGGATGGAGGGTAACCTACCGAGATTTGTCAACAAGATTTCCAATTGTGATGGGAACTTTTGTGATACAGACCTTTGTCTACAAGGAAATAGGCTAAAATAAAAAGGCCACTAATTTATTTTATGTAGACCACCAGATGGTAATTACTTTTACTGATTTACTAGCCTGGACTAGATTCAAACCACTGACCTAGAGGTGTTTAATTTCTTGGCAGCACAGTGTTGAATTAAAAGAAAAATCCAGGAAAAATTTCTCATCACACTTCACCAGCTGTTTAAAGATGGTTCAATTCTGGCCTGAAATGGATCAGCAGTGTCTCATTAATCTCAAGAGGGCTTATCAGATGTGCTTCTTCTTTGGCAAGGCTATTTTCAAATATTTTGTTTGTTTTCTGACTTGATAAAACTTTTCTTTTTGTGTTTTGTTTTCATGTTTCACTTTATATTTTAGTGTGAAACATGTTTACTATTACATCTGTAATCTATTGTGTCTAAATAATATAGTTAAAAGGGGGGTTTCCAATCAAAGGATTTAACCTGGAGAAGACTCTTAAATTTCCATATGGATGACTGCTAGAAAATGCCTAATTTTTCTGGATTTAAAATTTATCACTATTGATGCACTGGAGTAAGCAGGGTGAAGAGTTTCTAATCTCCAGGGGACCGGATGTTGCAGACTGTGGGAGGAATGCTCATTTACACTATCCTGAACCACTTCTTTCGTCATAGGAGAACCGTAAGTAGGGAGGTAAAAGTCAGGCAGTAGGGAAATAGTTCAGAAATGAATAGGCAAGAGAATAGGTAGTAAACTAGGTAGTGAATGAAGTGTTCAGTAGTGGCAATATTTCACTTGAGAGGGTGGCAGCGCATAAGTTATAGGTGAGAAGAAAAGCTCTAAGCAGCATATATCTTCAGTTGCTCAGAATATTATACTAATTTTTTATTATTGTTATATAATATTTGTTTAAAGACATTGATAAGTAAGTGTTTTCTTACTTAGCCTTCTTTCCCATTTTGGTCATTCAGTTAAATCATTATGCCAAATTTTTTATATCTCATTCATTACCATGACAACACACTGATGTCATTAGAATATTTAAGGCAATGAGACAGTGTTTTTGTCATGTGGAGATAGGCATTTTTATTACAAAAGGCAAATCCAGGGTTGTGACTTTTTTTTTTTTTTTTTTTTTTACAGTAAACACATCTTGTCTCTTTATCAGTATTCCCGCACAAATAAAGCATCATTAATCTGTACTTGAGATTTGTTTCCATGATTGATACTGCTTTCACACAAACTGAAAGATTATTGCAATGAAACAAAAACAAATCCTTTAGGATTTCAAAAAATGGAAATAAGTAATAGGATTTTACATGAACATTGCTTTTTCTTTTACAATGTATATATTTGATTAATAACATTATTGACGCAAAGAAAACATAGGACAATGATTTAAATTGCATATTAGCAATTTTGTCACCTATTTGTGTGTGGTGGGAGCATGCTGCTAGATTAGATTTTTCATACCAGTTGTACTTAATTTTAACACAGTTGTAGTGCTTTCCACACGCACCCCCCCCCCCAGCAGGTCTTATTCTGTCACGGAAGGTGCACTGGGGACACACCTGGTCCTGTGGGACCAGTATTATTTCTTTAAACCCCTGCATTGTTTTCCCTTATGAGAGAAATAGAGAGGAGTATGTTACATGACCTAGTATTAGACTTTAGGTAGTGGCACTGAATTCATAAATGTTTGAACAACGATAGTCCGTTCTCTTGAGAGCATTTATTGAACACAGCAACTTCCAGGACATGACAAAGAACAGAAAAAACTTTGCTTAAGGAAAGAGAGCCCAGTAAGATAGTGGCAGCACGCACAACTTAATCTAACTTAAAATGCAATATAATAAACCAAAAGGAATCCTTACAGCCAGGTATTTAGAAAGTCCTTCTGGGGAAATCCACAGGCCATCTTGGGCACTAGAGTGGAGATCCCACAGGTGTCATCTCTGTTTAGGTTTTCATAGGAGAATCTGTACCTCCTTTTCTTCCTTGGGAGATGACCGTATCATGCTTTTCATGTACCTTGTACCTCATGTATAGCATGTCCCTCATGACTTTTATACATTCAGTGTCTTTGTCTCTTCTCGGGTTTTACAGTCATTCACCTCTTACAGGTTCTGCTTTGAATTGTAAAAGTAGTTCTCTTCTTTCTTTGGTCACAACAGCCCAAGAGGTTTGGGACCCTCTCCTGCTCTCTTAGGTCTGTCTCCAGCTACCCATGGTGATTGTGCTATTCTTTGCTAACAGGTAGACAGGAGAAATGACAAGAGATACGTGGTGTGAGAATTAAGTGAAGAGAACCAAAACAACCAGATGAGACTAGAGTCACTAATTAATATACAGAACTAGGAATTCAGTCCCAACATCAGAATAATTTCACTCTGAATAAACACAGTGCCAGTTTTCCATTAATTTAAAAGAAAATTTTAGAAATGGAGATTAAATTACTTGTAGTTTAGTATCAAGAACTTTTGCTTTCTCTAGCACCATGTACTTTATAAAGTACCTCTTGATTAGGCAGTCTGTAACAGTTGACAATACCATATACAAAATGGCAGAATTGTGAAAAGCTTCATTTTGAATGTTCCCCCTCTCCTCTGTGATTTAAAGTATTGACCATAACGTTGTATTAGTATAGTTTTGCTTTGAAGTTTCTTAAATTTTTAAAATGTGAAATTGAGAGGTTTGGTTTACCTTTTAAACAAATTGATTAATTGAATAAAAACAGGTATGTCTGTATTATTTATTTCTAGAAACTTATCTATATTTACCCAAGAATGAATGTGCACATTCTCCATACCTGGGAGCCTATATATTCCTCCTTTGATAGTTAAGGAAAATTAATGTATTTCCTTGTTGGTATCCTTGTAATGCTTCTAATTTGCAGTGTGGTATCAAAATTTAACACTGGGAGGTCTCAGTGGGAAAAAAAATACCAGGGTGGTGCATGTGTGCCACCAGAAATGGAGCCTGGCATCCAGAGCCATGCTCTCGCTGCTGGCCAGGCTTCCTGCAACCAGATCAGTGCTACTGCTGCCCCAGGAGGCCTCCAGGGCTCCAGGTAAGGCTGCTGGGGCCAGCACAAGTGCTCCCCAGCCTCCCCCACCTCACCTGGGACAATTTGATGTGTGATGGAGTATGCCCTGGGGCACAAAGCAGTGGCACAAATATGTGCTGTGGCAAATGCACACCCCTGAAAGTGCATGCCCATCTGGATGTGCACTCTAGCACCACACACCCCATGTTCAGGCATTTTCCATGATGCTATGTTGTAGTGCACAGGTTTTTTTTGACCTCAGGAGGTCCGGGGTCAAAAAACCCATGTAAAAAAAAACCAGGGTGGTGTATGTGAAGGCAGCGTGCACCACCCAAAACCAGAGCCCTGGCTGGGCAGAGCCACGCTCCAGTTGCTGGCCAGGCTCCCAGCTGCAGGAGTGCCATGGCTACAGCAACCCAAGCCCCCTGAACTCTAGGTAAGGCTGCTGAGGCCAGCGCCTCCCCTACCCCACCTGAGGGAACTTGTCCCATGCCAGAGGGCATGTGGCACAAGTGTTCCCCAGGGACAACTAGGTGTGTTGCTGCTAGTTGTCCCCGGGGAACCAAACATCTGCACTTGTCTGGACACAGCCTCTGTGTGTTTTCCAGACAGATCCAAATTCTTACTGAGGACTGATTATATGCCAGAGCTTGATATTTTTGAACATTGCATTTTGACTTTTTGGACTGAAAAAGGACGCATCTGAAAAATCTGCTTGGCTTAACCAGATTGTGGAGGGAGCAAAACATGGATTTATTACATCTTAAATCTTCAAATTTAGAATAATCCCTAATACATTTGGCCTAAAAAAAATGGACTTCAGAAGTTTAGGGGGCTGGGGGCATGAACATAAGGAAATGTTTATAATAGAAATATCAGTTCAAGTGTAACTAATATAGCAGTAAATTCACTGAAGGATTAAGCAATAGCAAAAATTTGTTAGTGAGCTTCATATTCAATCAATTATGGATATAAATAATAGAGAAAATTACTGCATTGGTATAAATTATTTTTGCCCTCTCTCCCCCGCCCCCCCCTGCAAGTTTCCCTCAGTAAGTCTCCTTGTAAATACTAACTTCTGTCAACTGGCTCTTTCCTGTTTTGTTTTCTGTTTCATGGTAACATGTTGGGCCAATTTTATATATAATTCATAAAGTTTGTTATCAAGATCTGCCCTCGGATGCATCTTTTTAGCTTTCTTGTAACTTGTAGAGTCAAATATTCATATGTTGAGGACAAAATGCTGCCTGTAAATCTTTTAAAATGAGTTATTTGTATAGTTTCTAGTTTTATATAAATTATATAGATATGCAGGGGTGTAGGTTGTAGCTGTGTTGGTCTAAGGACATAGGCAGACAAGGTTCTTTGGGTAAATCTTTTCATTCCATCCAGGAAGAGCACACACCAACTGCTGAAACTTCCTTAGCCTGACAAAGGGTTTTTGAACCCGAAAGCTTGCTTAAATGTTTTCCAACTATTTAAGTTGGTCTAATAAAAGATACCGGATTCACCCAAAAAACCTTGTCTGCTTATATATATGCATGCATTTTACAAGCTGTGATACCAGAACACTCTAATAAAACTAATCCTCTGCTCATACAAAAATAGTTTCAAACATCCCAATGCCTGTGCTGTATCTTGAACATGGGCATCAGCTCTTCTTTATTTAGAAGCATCAAATTTAGTATTACTGTTGCTTTATCTGCTTATGACTAGTTAGTTTTCTTTGTTTTTCTGCTCCTCTCATTTTCATTTGAGCCACAGTTCCAATTGTTTCATGATTGACACGCTAGAAAGATTGACAATTACCCCCCTAATGCCTGTTGTCTGGAGGTCCCACAAGCAAAAATGAATTTTGCACCAGAATTCAGCATCAAATATTGGCTTTCAGTGTCAAATGGGTTAAATTTAAAGGTATGATTGTATTCACATAAAACTACAGCCTTAATCAAAAACATCCATGGGATATCAGCTATGTCAGACACATATTCCATGTATTCTGAATGTCTTCAATTATTCACAGAGGAAATACTAAGTTACTTTTTGTTGATTATTCTGGTGAATGGTGCAAAGCACTTGTTAATACAAGGACATCTTATATACATGTAGGGACCCCAGACTTCAGGTTTAACTAAGAAAACATAAAAATAAATACAGATCCTAATTTTTTAAATAAGTGTTTTATGAAGGGTGCTTCCTGTCAAGAAAACTTTTAAGTTGTTCTTGATACCTCCTATGAATAATGACCATCCTGTAACACCTGCGCACACTTTCTCATAGGCCTTGAACTGACACATTTAGGCAGGTGCATATTTCCAGCCACATTCTCTGGCCCATTATATCTAGACAGGACAAAATGAAATGAAACTTCTAAAATAACCAGCAGAAAGTATCTGTTGCACAGGGAATAGCTTTACTGGCATATTAGCTGGAATAGCTGGTAGAGGTTACACAATCAGAACTGCTTCTTGTCTCTGATTTCCGCCCAGCTCTGGCACTAGGGGATGGAATCTGGCACTATAGAATTTACTTATTAGAGGTTTGCCTTGGAATTTGTCCCCTTCATACCGTTACAGCAGGGAAAATTAAATCTTGGTAGCTCTTTTGCCCTCTGCCCCTCTCACGTCTTCTCTTTGCAGCCCAGTTCTTCACAGAAGTATCATATTTGGTTGAACACAAGATGAAGTCTGTTCTCCCCTGATCAGCATGGTGCAGGGGGAGGGGAAAGCCCCTCATCTTGCATTTACATACAAGGGCACCTCATTAAATACATTGTCTTTCATTAAATTGCTGCCAAAAGCAGCATGTGCTTAGGAGTAGACATCAACTATGAAGTTGATTTAAATGTGACCAACATAGAGCATGTTGATGGGAACCTACCACAAGGATAGGCTAGTGTATCCCATTTTATATATGGTAGTGTCTGTTGAGTGCCATCCCCTTCAATGCTGACTCTTTTTTTTCCCCAAGTCACAGTGAACCACTACACTGAATGCATTTTGATTTTATAATGAGCTGAGCTGTGCCTTTCTTTCCCACTTTCAGTTATTCCTATTTCTTTATCTGACATAACTCTCTGGCAAATATTGCCAGATTGGGCCCCAAGCAATTCATCCAGAATCCCTCTGTCAGCCCCTCTCAGTGTGTTGCATACGATTAGTGTGGCCCCACCCTCCATGAAGTAGAATCAGATCAGCTTGCCATATGCCTTATCTACATATACATTTTTGGAGCATCACAGGACTAGTGAAAAGAACACGCAGTTCCAGTCATCGGTAGGGGTTGCTAATTGGCACGTGACTTCTTTACGAGGGTACACAAATACAGCAGTGCTGAGCTATAAGGTCACCATGTCTTGAAATGCTGTAGATTCTGCTGGGGCCCAGCCCAATTAACTGTGTGGTAAATCATAAGCTTTTTCACTTTGGACTAATATCAGGCACAGTTTGTATTATATGTACTAAAGTGCTACTTAAAAGTGTGTTTATGGGGTACCTGTGTTAAAATGTGCAGCAGTTTTAAAAAAGATTTTTAAAAATCCATTCTAGATGTACTAAATCTATGGGTTAGTATATGCAGATTACTACAGGCATGTTTAATTTCAAGGTCAGCATTTTCAAATTTGCTTCTCACTTCCATGTGCTCAGGGAGAGCAGGATCTGCCAGTAAAGGGGGAGGGGAGGGGCTGCATTGGGAATAGGTTGGGGAAGAGGCAGAGGGGAAGAAGTCTACCTGCCTCCCCATGCCTGCTTTCTCTGCTGTAGTAGTGGGAGAGGAACAAATTCAAGGCATGCCTCCAATAATTGGATTATATACCTGGAAAATTATAAAATTATGAGTTTTCCATAGATAGAGTCTAATTATTGGGGGGTCATCTTATATTTGAGTAAATACGGTTACCTGGAGTTTTAGAAGCTCTAAATTAGATCATTGCCAGATGACTTCAAAGCAAAACATTGTTTAAGCTCCATTTGGAGAAGCCTGATAACTTCAGCAGATAAAGTTGAGCATGGATAGTGTGGCGGTGGGGGAAGAGAGAAAGAGACTGGCTAATAGTTTACATGTGACATCTGTGTGGCAACCTGCATCTTTTTTATATTGCTACCAACAGTGGTGATGTTTATTTAGAAAAATAAGTGACCTTTTAACCCCCTTTTTAATAAAGAGATTATTTTAATAATACACTTATTTTATAGCTACGGAAAAATGCTCAAGTTTGAGTTGCAGTGAAAATAAACTTAGAAAAATTAATTTGTTTTCTAGTAAGAATAAAAAATCATTTAATTTACTAAACTACAAATGTGTAATAATCATTACATAATGATTATTATAGGTTACAATCCAAGCACAATGAAATTTATCTGATGTTACTAACTTTCATGTGATAGGAGTGTTTTGTATGTTTTAAAGAATAATCAATGCAATTGCATTATTACCTATTTCAGTACTTGTATTTTGGAGTCGATGTTTACTGGTTGAATGCAGATTTATGAATTGCAACTTAATTCTATTAATTGGACATAATTGCAGGAAAATTCTCCTTATTTCAGCCTAAAACAGAAAGCCACTTTACAACTAATTAGTTACATTTATTTGAAGTTTATTATTCTTGAGGCTATTTCTGACAGCAGCCTTATTGTAAAAGTGAAATATGTGAAAAGTACTTTGAATATTAGTGTAAGTCTGTTTTTAAACCTGCTTCTTTTTTCACAGTGGATCTAGTTTAATAATGATCAGAACACTTTTGCAGTGTGATATTTGTTTAAACACTTGCATTGTTTCACAATTAAACGATTTTCAGAATCCTAAAAAGCTAGGGGTTTTTTTTAAGGTCTTGGACATTGGGCCTCACATCTTGCAGTACTCATGAATGACTTCTTCAAAGAAGGTTATTACCTTGCACTAAAACAAAGAAGGCTTCCTTTAAGTAAAAACATTTTATTTTCAAATTAGCTTTCACATGACAAAGAGTTTCCTATGGACTTCTGGTTTGCTCGGATGAGCAAAGGTTGATGCAGGCTGTCAAGTGGCTAATAAGGTTTATTGACTTCTTTCTGTTATGTTGTGAACTACTTTCAACATGGTTTCTTTATTTTTTAGTGTTTGTATGTGTAGAAAATTAATATCAGCATTATTAAAGATGGGTTTTTTCAAGATGTATTTTCTACATTTTGGGCAAATTATTCACGTAGCTTGGAAATTGATGCATCTCAGGTGGAAGGAAGAAAGGAATGAATGAATATTTCAGTTACTTTTAAAAAAAATAAGCATAAGAGAGCTTAAAACAGTGCCATTGCAACAAACTGCTTTTATTTAAAGAATGCTAATATCTTTGTAACATTTTCTTAAAGGATGCCAGACAATTGTATGTAGAATATAAAGAAACAAAAATGAAGGCAAAAGAAGATGCCCTGGCTAGAGCTGAACTTGAAACACTTCAAAGTGAGTTTTTACCACTGTCTTAATGAACAAGCAATGTAATATGCTATTATGTATAGGCAATCCTTAGACTTATGACACAATTGGTTCCTGAAAACCACTTCTCAAGTCAAAACACTGTAACTTGGAACCGATTTTTCCCACAGGAAACAATGTTATAAATGGGGGATTGATTCCTGACCCAAGGCCCGATACCCTATTTTCACCAAAAATAACCCAGAATTTTGTACTCAGTGAATTATAGATGAGTAATATAGCTACATTAATGTATTTATTTTGTAAATAGCAATCAGATCGATTTTGAAGGACTTCTTTGAGGAGACTTTGCTAGATGTTTTGAAGGGCTCTCAGTTGGACTTTTTGAAGGAGTCTTCTCAGGAGTCTTGATGGCAGGTTTTTGTGGAGTCTTGTCTGCTTTCTTAAAGTGTCCAAGGAAGTTTGGACAGATGTTCTCCAGGGAGATGGCATGGCTTGGCTTTGAATCAAATGTAAAGTCAAAACTGACATCAAAAAGTTGAAACAGGGTGTCAATTTATAAACGTTGTAAGTCGAGGACTGCCTGTACTTAACCTAGAAAATGAATGGGAAAATGTGCATATATTCTTCTGAAGTTTGTGTCCTAAAATTTTACTTATATCTAGTAACAATGTGACTTTTGTGATTTGATTTAAACTTCTGCTTCATTTAACTGGAATACAGTTATGTTCTTATATAAGCATAAAAATATCACTAATTAGAAACAAATCTTTGTTTTATTTGGTGTGCAAATAATTCTTCAAGGTGGCAAAGTAGTAACAAAATGTACATTTGAAAGGGATGATTCTAAGTACTCTGGTAAATATTCTCAAAGTTAAGGCTTGAGGTATGTTTGTTTGGTTTTTAGTTTTTGTTTTCCAGAAGTGGCATCCGATTGAGCCTGTCTTTCTTTCGTTGTTATTTTTGTCACCATATCCATTACCACTCCCTCTCTGCCCCCATATGGGTGGGATGTATTTGATAGTACAGTGGGTTAACAGCTCTGTGTTTCAGAGTGCATGCACAATTATTTCAACCTGTAGAAACAAGAATGTAACTTTTGGAACAGTCATGTGGCATGAAATCCAGGGCCTCAAGTTGCTTAACCTAAGCACAAGGAAAGGTAATAATTTGCACAAATGTTTTAGCAGAGAAGCTATAAAGGATTTTCCGTTTTTATTCTCTTAAATGTGTGTTGTTTTTGGTAGGTAGTACTCTACTGTAAATATAGCATATGCATATTTTATTCTAACTTATGTTCTAAAATCTAGGAACTGCTTTGAGTCATGGGGCATATGCAAGGAAAATCCTTTAGGCTCTATTCTGTCCAGGTTGTAGGTTTTGTAAAATCAGCAGAGATTTTGACAGGTTTTGGTGCTGTCTGCCCATAGTCTGAAGTGCAAAGATAATTTTGCTTTTCAGCTATAGGCTTCCAGCCTTCGAAGCTCTATATTACAACTAGCAAAGATATGAATGAAATATGAAAGTTGCAGTCAATCGTATCAGACAGAGATACTTATTACAATCTATAGTTAGTTTTCTTTGAAAGATGAACAAGTGTGTTAAGTACTTTTAATATTGTGTTTAACAGGACTAATTTATGAGAGTAAAAAGGCAAATCAAAGTACAAGCCATTAAAATTAGGGTGGGGTACGGTTATTTATTATAAAAATATAATTATTAGGGTATGTACTGGAATTTGACACCACTGTAATTGGGTCAGTGATACTGAGCAGTGCTGTTACTGGCAAACAATGGGTTGTCCATCGAGCATTATATAAGGAGAATATATTTTGAAGATGTACAGCTTCTGAGGGTAGACAAAACTCCTTCAGCATGTTGCTGTAAGCAGAAAATGTTATACTAAAAATACCTTCCAGTACTTACAAGTAAGAACATCTTTTAAATTTGTAATCTTCATTACAGTGTCTTTCATTGTATACGTCAAAATTAGTATATAAAGGTTGAAAATCCCCAAATGTGCATTTCATTTGCCCCCATCCTTCTTAATTTTAAAGACCATCAGTGGAATACTGAGTTCATAATAACATTTCCATCTACCTAATTGAGTAAATGCATCTCATGTAGATTAGCAATAGCTGTTTTATGCTGCCTGTTTTTCATGACCTAATTGCTAATTTACCCTCATGTCTATCTGCTTTACTGCTGAAATTGTGCAGTATTCTCTGGGGGGTTGAACTAGAACCAGTGGAGGTGTCTCTGAGGGGGAGGGAGTATAATTTGCAAATGGGAGAGAATGCAGCAGGGAGGTCTCATTAAAGTGGTGCATTGCTAGAAAAAACAAGTGTGAAAAGGTAATTTCTGGATAAGTAAATATTATCTTACCAGGGAAATCTTTGTGCAGTTTTTACTTACTCTTATGACACCTGTGTAAAATCCGTTATCACTTCTCACAATATTCTGAACTTTATCACCTCACTTCACCTTTGAGTATAAAATATAACACTTAAAATTCTCTACACTATTAGATATTTATAAAATAGTGGTTTACTGTTTATATAATGATTTATGTGCATTTTATCTATAGAAATGCAAATGTGTCACTGCTTTAATAGAATCTTCTGATTTCTTCATTTTAAATGAAAGCATTATATATAATATTAAGGTAACTTGTTATATACGTTGATTCCAGAAGGAAGATGCAACATAGTTTTTTAGATGCATCCACCAATAATGGTAGATGCTGTGGAAGGCAACAAACATGGTATAGATCACTCTAGATGTGCCCTCCTGCAAAATCATTGATTCCTGTTGCTATTGGAGAAAGGATAGTAGGCTAGATGGACCCAGAATAATACTTACGTCCATAGAGTGAAACAGCTCACTGAGGCCAAATTCACTTGTAGACTTAAAGGTGATTTTTTTTTTTCTTGGTAAAATATTATGTGTATAGAGAGCCCATTAGCCTTGATTTTGATATCAAATGGGTAACTTGATATCAAATGATGCAATGTGCTGACCTGGACAGTTGACTCAGCACTCAACTCAGCACTCAACTTGGGAGTTTGAAGAGCTCTCAAGTCAAATTCTTGCAGGCTGTGCTAGCTTGCATTGAAGTACATAAGAGCAATCAGCCATTTTCTTATCTTCCAGCTAATCAAGAGTTGAAGAAATCACAGCCATGTTTCTCCTTGTGATGCCATTCTCTATTGAAAAGTTTAACATTGGTTTGAAAACAGCTTCCCTGCAAAGATGGGCCACTAGATGTTACATTTGACTTTTGCAAAATGTATCTAATTGACCACTCTCCTCTCAAGCTTGTGGAGGAATGCCAGATTTAAAATGCTGTCAGCTTATCTGGAAAAGCACCTAGGTTAAGTACAGTCAAAAAGCCTGAGGCTGAATCAATTCAGTCTTCACAGGTTAGTCTGAGCTGCATAGATCTGAACCTATTAGCAAGCAAACAGACATTCACTTTTGATTCTGGTAATGCAGCCACATACTTGCAGTGGCCCAGGCCAGAAGCTGGGGGGACACTAGAGCATGCCTCCCTGCTCAGCTAGAGTAGACAGTTTGGGCCAAAGCTAGCTCACCCACCCTGCAAGTTGGGATGGAGGGAGTGGTTTTCTGGAGAGATGCAAAGCATCTTTGGATGCTGGAGGACTGGGTTATCTTGAATCTGGAGGGGATCTGGGACCAAAGTTCAATAAACTGAGTTAACCTAAGTCAGTTAAGTATGATACTACATCCATCCAGGTTTATCTTAAACCAGTTTTGGCCCTTTTGAAAGTGGTTTATATGCAGTGAACTTCTGTTGTGTTACAGATTTAAACTGGTTCCTGATCAACTTATCCTGGTTTATGTGTAATTTCTGTCCCTAGCCCTAAAGTCAGAGAAGTTCCTTTCATGGCTAAGGCTAGAGAGACGCACAGGGGAAATTTATGTATTTCATTTCTGGTCTCCAAGTTGATATCTTTCCTCCCTCCCCCTTCCTGCATAACTTAAACTTTCACTTTAAAATGATGACCTTAGCCCTTATGGTAGCCAAACTAGTCTTGAAAATCTGTTTGTATTAGGCTTTTATACTACTGTACCTCACTGCTATATCTGAGTTCTCCATGAAAAATCAGTAGCAATAACAAATCCCTAATGGACTTCATGGATTTTCTGACTCTTTTCCTTTTCAGGATTAAAACTGCTTTGAGCATACTGTGTGTATTTGGAGGATTGTGCATGTGTGTTTTTTTGTTTGTTTCTTTTAAATGTCACTTCATAGACTTAGACCAGACAATACTGTTAGAAATACCACATGCTACATTTATGCAGGTGTTTAGAATAGATGGCCTTTGAGAGGTCCCTTCCGACACTGATTAGATCATCACATCAATACAGGGATAACTAGGGCCTTGGCACACACAGTTATCATGTGATTAACATGTTAATGGCACAGTAAATTCTAACATTCCACATGTTCATGGGATTTATGGCAGGATAAAATGGCAAACCAGTCACTTTGGCTACAAATTTGTCAGATTTCCCCTAGGACAGATAAGAAATGCTAACAGTTTGCCCTGGGATGTTATGAAGTGCATCTAAAAGGTTATCCTGGGATTGCATCATTGCAGAAAAGTGGCAGTGTATTCAACCACCCACCCCCTGAACTCTGATTAGAATGGTGATGTGTGCACACACCAGTCCTGGGATATTTATGTTTTGGGACAAACACGGGCATGGTTTGTCCAGGGACAAATGTAGCATTTTTTCCTAGCAAAGATGTTCTACATTGTAATGTGGAATATCCTTGTGGCTGGCTTGCACTTTAAATTAAATGTGCTTTAAATTAAATGTATGGCATGTGTCTTGGACCTGCAGCTGCCTGATGCTGATGATCAGCTGATTGGAAACACTGGGCAGGGGGCAATCCCCAGTGTCCAGAACACGGTTGTCCTGTGCCTGATCTGCTGCTTACTGGGCCCGACGGAGGCGGGCATGAGTCTCTTACTGGAACCTAGGGCTGCTCTCTGCCCTGTGGTGTGGGGTTTTACATGTCTGCACAAAAATTGGGTTTCCCATGTTCTGAGCTGCAGCTGTTGCAGGCCTACAGCCCAAAGCTTCATGCATCCCTGTGATAACTAATGCAATGGCAAAGGTAGCTGAGGAGGGGAGGGTCAGGGAACTCCCAGTTTCCAGCTGCACACTCCTGCAGTCTGACAGTTGGGATCAGAGGAATTTTATTCCCAAACCCCAAAATTGTACATCTTGCTGTACATGTGGCATGGCAAGGCTTGTGTTGTGTTTTTTTTTTTTTTTTGATTGGGCATAAAGTTCCTTAGATTATAATAATTGAATGTTATTAATATCTGCCAGCAGCCTAGGTAAAATTTTAAAGGTCTGTGATATACCGTATTTTCACAGATTCTTTGTGCTCCAGAATTAAATTATGCACCTTGTTTTTGAAAAGCAGAATGAGGAAAGAAAGATGTTTCCTTAAAGTAAGTACCTAGGTAGTTGCAGCAGCTAGGGAGCTGAGCTTGTTCATTATTCTGTTCCCTGGGGATGTCAGGTAGACTTGCATTCACTTTTGCCCAGCTGAATCTTAGCAAGAGAAACTGCTGTTACTGTATTTCCTCACTTATGCACACCCCAATGTCTAACAGCTGTTTTTTTGGGGGAAAGGCATGTGTATGGCACTCCAACACCTAATTATCTGTACATTAAGCCTAATAACTTTTCTTTGCCTAGATAGTCACTTGTACCAATGTTATACAGAGGTAAATGCTAAAATGTATCTTTTAGAAAGTCATCAATTCTTTATTTTAAGTCCTTAGATAGATGGGGAATCCTTGGATAGTTTGTTCCAATAATTAATTATCCTCACTATTAAATTACCTGTGCCTTATTTCCTGTTTGAATTTGTCTGATGTCAGCTTCTAACTGTTGGTTCTGGTTAATATCTTCATGTTATCTTCAAATAAATATGGTAATCTAAGATAACCCCCCCAATAATTAGATTCTATATGGGGAAAATTTATAAATTGTTAAAATTTTCCAGGTATAGAAACAAAATATTGGGGGGTCATTTTATATTTGAGTAAATGTGGGGGAAGGGGGGCAGTGGCCCTCTGCCCTATCTGCTAGCCCTGTGTGAATAGGGAAGTATTCGATTCTGATTCGGCCGATTCAGAGGACAGTGATTGATTTGGAGCACTGTCCTGAATCGATTCAGGAGAATCAACTTCGGAATGTTTGGCACTAGTTTAGAGAGATTCAGTTATTTGGATTGGCCGGGGAGAGGCAGGTACAGTCGGGTGGCTCCCCTGGCTGTGCCTGCCTCTCTCTGGGTGGGCAGAACCACAGGAGAAGCCCCCATGGCTGCCCTGCTGGGCCCCAGCTTAGTCCAGGC